>NC_143261.1:37211724-37528132 GCF_984573655.1 Nuphar pumila | reverse complement strand
ATGGCCATAGTTAGAATATGAAGGATATCCAGATTTATGATCTTCACATTAGCCACATTCAGCCTACACTCTTAGGCTAACTTCAAAATGCACTGCATTTCTCAAAAATACAAAGAGTTTTTCCCAATTCCTCAAAATCATATTCATTCATTTCATGAATTTTCCAATTCCAATTCCAATTCAAATTCCAAGTCAAAGGAATCAAATTCTTCAAAAATTTCTTAAGTCTTATTCAAAATCGATTTTCACAAAAATCTCTTGAATACTTCAGAAATCGATTTTCACTTTCTCAAATACAGCATCTCAACCCTAATTCACGATTTTCCATGTGATATCCTTTCCAAGTACTTCAGTTATTCAAAGCAAACATCATGTTTTCAAATGTGCATTTTTAGAAATTCATAGCACATGCCTGATTCTTTGTGCATTTAGAAATTAGAATATGGTTTAGACAAGTTGAACAAAGCAAAACATTTGATTGATCCTTGGTTCAATTACCCCTGGTAAAGGCGCCAGGAACAGTTGAACCTCGTACCGACAGGCGAGTCCCATTCTACGGAATTTTCCCGCATTTTAAAACGGAGGCGAGTTATTTTCAAAATCTTTTTCAAAGGTCAGTTTGATTTGCAAAAGTAAAATTTTGCGATGATAACAGTTACGTGCCTTTATGCTAGAATGGAAAGGAGATTGGGATATTCATATTATGCTAGCTGAATTCGCTTATAATAATAGTTATCATGCCAGTATTGGAATGGCGCCATACGAAGCTTTATATGGAAGACCTTGTCGATCGCCACTCTATTGGAATGAAATTGGTGAACGAAAGTTAGAGTCACCAATGATACTACAACATTACACTCAGCAAGTAAATTTGATCCGAGACCGACTACGCGTTGCCCAGAGCCGACAAAAAGGATATGTTGATCAAAGACGAAAAGAACTCGCTTTTGAAGTTGATGATATGGTCTTTGTCAAAGTATCTCCAACCAAAAGTGTGTTCAGATTTGGAAAGAATGGAAAGTTAAGTCCTAGATTTGTAGGACCTTTTAAGATTTTAGAACGAATCGGTGAAACTGCTTATAGAATCGAATTACCTCTTCAGTATGCACAGATTCATAATGTATTTCATGTTTCAATGCTGCGAAAATACGTTTATGATCCATCTCATATTATCCAGCATCAAGATATAGCAATTCGAGAAGACATGACTGTTGAGGAAAAGCCTATAGAAATTATGGATAGAAGGGATCAAATTTTGAGAACAAAGACTATTCCTCTGGTTAAAGTCAGATGGCAGCATCACGAAATTGAAGAATGTACTTGGGAACCTGAAAACAACATCAGAGAGAAGTATCCAGAATTGTTTGTTTAAATTGTACATAAATTTCGAGGACGAAATTTTTTCTTTTAGGGGGGTAGAATGTAATACCCAAAAATTTTAATGATTTATAAATTCTGAAGAAAATTCAAGTTTCAATTTTGATTTATTCTGAATGTGATGTATAGTGTTAAAACCTTGATTTTTATGGTTAGTACTGTTCAAAGTAAAGATCTGAATATATATTTAAAATCCTGACAAAATTTTGTTGAGGCTTGTTCGAAAATCAGAATTCAGGGACATTCTAGTCATTAATCAAATTGTCAAAGGGTAGCTTAGTAATTTGCCAATTCAGTGGCATTTTTCGGTAAAATACCCAACTATATAAGGTCAAAATAGTAATTTTTCTTTTAGGGATATTTTCAGGGAATTAATAAAATTGTCAGAGACGAAAATGGTAATTTACCATTTTCAATGGCAAGCTATGTAATTTATTGAACTACAGAAGGACAATCAAGTAATTCTAAATCTTCTTATGGCAGTTCTGAAAGATGGGATTTGAATTAGGGTATAAAAGGTATAAAAAGATTAGCAATCAAATAAAATATAATATTTTATATTAAAATATTCAAGAGACCATGGTTTTGGAAAACCACTGGCCCAAAACCAAGGGCAGCCATGGTTTTTCCAAAACCATGAGCTGACAAGTGTCACATCACAATGAGGAGGTGATACCCATCCCTCTTCTCTCTCTGACACATGTCAAAAAAATTAATAAAATAATTTAAAATTGACAAGTGTCAAAATAAAGTAATATTTTAATTAAATTAGGTGACAAGTGTCACCCAAAATGGACCCATAAGGGGGGGGGCGACACCTCCTCTCTCTCCTATAAATACCCCTCACCCCCTCTCTCTCTACCCAAGTCCAAAACCCTATCTTTCTCTCTCTAAGCTCTCTCTCTCCTACTTTCTCTCTCTACCTTTGATTTTCTCTCTCTAAATTTTAGTTCAAAAACTCCGTAGAATCTCAGATTTTTTCTGAGAAACCTTTTCTATCCCTTTTCATCATTCCTTAAGTGAAGTCCGTTCTTCTGCAAGAAGCTCCATCGGATCAGAAACAGCCTTGGAAGCGCTGCCTGCAGGAGTTCTGCTAAACTTAGCAGAAAGGTCAGAGTTGGATAGCGGAAGCGCTGCTCAAATCAACTAAACGAGGTTAGTATTCAAAAACCCTCTTCTAAATTCAAATTCATACTTTCTGAGCTTCCCTATTCTCTTTCTGAACCCCAACTCTATTTCTTTTGGATTTAAATTTTGACAATTTTGCCAAAATTTTATCCAACCCAGCCTCTACGCAGGGGAAGTTCTGTTCAAATTTTTATAAATGCTTTTAAGTATTCCAAACTACTTTAGCAGTAGTTCTGGCAAAATTTCCTAAAAGACTTTTGAAAATTTAAGTTTTTATAGCAGAAGTTCTGCCAAAATGATTTAAAGATTTTTTAAAAAACTAGAATTAGTATAGCAGTAATTCTGGCCAAATTTCTAAAAAAATCAATTATTTTAATTAGAATTCTTTCAGATATTTTAAATTTTGAGTTTATTTAGTAGAAGTTATATCAAAATTTTTATAACTATTTTAGAAAAAAAATGATTTTTATAAAGGAAATTCTGTTAAAATTTTCAAAAATCAGTTTTAATATTTGAAACAATCTTTTTAAAAAACCTTTATAAAAATACTTGTGACACAAAGTCATGTTCGAATTTTTACAACTCGAATTCAAGTTCAAACCCTTTTTCGAACATTTGAATTATTATAGAGGAAACTCTGTGAAAAAATTTATAAAAGTTTTAAGGTCAATTATAAATAAATTTTTAGATTTTTAATAATTTCTTCAAAAGATATTTCTTTAAATTTATAGGACAAATACTACCCAAAATTCGATATAAAAATATTAACTTATATAATGAATTCTATCAGATTAAATCAAAGCACATGCGCTTTATCTTGTTCTCTTTAGTTCTATCAAAATCCAAGTAAGTTATTCTATCAAAATCTTATAATTTTGTATTAAACATGTTTTTGATTCATGTTTTTGATTCATGCATGATTATTTAAATTTGATTCATAATCAAATGCATATTTCAATATCTGCAAAATTAAGTACATGTTTTGATTTCAAATCTGGTGATTTTAAATCAAATACTATGGTTGAGACATTTATGAAAAAAAGAATTTTGTATAGCATGTTGATTTTCAAAAGATTTTATTGTTGCAGGAGTCATGTCTATACAAACTTAATTCTCGCCTTCATAGGCGAATGCTCGTTATGATAGAGCAAAATTCTGGATGGGCTGGATACATATGAACCGTGTTTATTTGAAAGGAATGATTTGGCTGTTGAGCTTAGTTTTGAAAAGATGAAAAGTCCTATAAAAGAATCCTTCAAGCCCATCTAGGTTTAGCCTACCCTGGAAGGGGTAGTGGTACAACCAGGAGTGAGATTGTGAAGATGATGATTGTTGGGAGCGATAGATTCCCTGGACCTCCTGTCACTCAGGTTGAGGAGATCGAGACAACGGGTCTCAAGGCTGTCGCATGCTAGTGGATGCATCCAACTCTCCTTGTTTGCTCGCCATTGCTGAGAATCTTCCCGGTCGTTGACCGCTCGCTTGGGAGCCCGTTTCACTCAGGTATCCGGGTAATCCACAATAGAATAATATACCCCCGGAATACTTAGTTTGAGATCGGAGTACTCTCCACCTACCAGGAGGGCGTTAATATCGAAACAATGACCTTTTTCTTTCACAGAATTTGATATGAAATTATGCATTGTTGATAGAACACATAATCATGTTTTAAATTGTTTTTAATTGCCTTCTTTTTAATTGCATAATTGTTCTTGAATGAATGCATTTTGATTTATAAATTATTGAAATCATGCTTAATATTTGAATTGTATGGTTTTGATTTATGACTTACTTGGCTATCATAAGTCTAACCTCGTTTTATGGGGATTTCAGGTTCAGATATGGAATAGGAGATCTTACAGTGGATGTTGGACAAGTGTGGCATCGAAGAATCCAGATTCCCAAGATCCTGAGATTAATTTAGGACTTATTTTAAATTAAATCCTAAATGTTTTCATTTTTGAACCTTGTGAAAAGACTATGTATATAATGTTGATATAAATTATTGTTGTTTTTGTTGTTAATTGGAATGTGACGTGCCTGAGGTTTAGGAAACCGAAAATCAAAAGTTATTTCCGCTGTTTAAAAAAAAAAAAAATCTGCATTTTTAAAGGTTTTAAAACCCCGGGGCGTTACAAAACCAAAACGTGCAGGTACGTGGATTCCATCGTTCTGCCATGGCTTGAATTAGACTGCCGTTGATGATTCGCTTGCCAACTGCCGATGCCATCTCCAATCCACAATCATCCAAGTGGTCTGGGAACATACGCGAGAAGGCGATGAACCAAGAATAGTACCACCGAGGGAAGAAGGTACAAGACTGGATGACCCGATGATCTGGGGTTCCGTCCCTTATTTGATAAAAGACATGATCCCATGGAAAGATAGCATCGGGAGATTCAGATGCCATTGGAATGATACTGTGGCAAGAGAGGAAAAGAGTCAGATAGAATGCAGGACTTACGGATAGATTTTTGATGAGAGGAGGGATCGACATAATTTCCTGGAAATTTTGTAAAAAGATCAAGGGATTTTGAAGAAAGAATTTCCAGGGTTTTTAAAGAAAGATTGACACAAAAGAGAAAAGAACGTAGGTAAAGGAGAAAATATACACCCGGGGTTTTTGAAAATAGAGGAAGTTTTGAACAGTACACCCAGGGTTTTGAAAGAGGTTCGATATATATAGGAGAACACAAGGAAAACATCGCATAATCATAGCTGCACAAACAAGGACGCGCACACAACACTCCCCAAAGGCTGACTCTAAATGCGATATTTGAAATGGCTTATAGGACCTTAATCCTAACTCTATAGTTCAGATCATCTGATTCCAATCAAGATATGCCGATATACTCAAGCCGAAGCTCGAAGTACGTGGCATAAAAGATAATTCTCTGGTTCTAAGGTAATGGCTTCCCAACATCCTTGAGCACCTACCGATATACCTCAGACTATGGCCCTTAGGTACGTGGTAGGGGGGCTCGAACCCAAATAAGTAGTCCAGTTGTGAGGCTCTCTCCCGAACTATGGTTCAGTGAGACAGCCCAGCAATGTGAAGATCGGGACAATATAGGTAGGGATGTTTTCAAAATATGATCAACATGCAATAAAATCAGAAGGCTCTAATGCAAGTCCTAAAGAGATAGATTTAAATAAAGAGAAACATACACTTGCATACATTGTTTTGCATTCAATCCCTAAAATTGAGGAGAGTTGTATTTAAGACCTAAGTCTAATGTGAGCATGAAATAATCTCCTCAATATAGTCCTACCAAACCATACTTAGATCCTATATGAAAATAATGTCAGCTTAGGACAGAGTCTAGGTTCTTAAGGTTTGCATGGAAATGTAGCTGACATATGTTAGAATAAAGACTTAGATTATATAAAAGCAAAGCAAAGGCACAAATTCGACCGAACGAAGACGTGTCCCATCACGGTCGCCAAAACTGTGATCATCGCAAAATTTTTCCTCTCTTGTTGGTTTCTCTCTCTTCCTTCTCTTTCCCTTTTCTAACCTCCATTTTCCTCCTTTTTGAAGGGAGAAGAATAAAAGAAAGAAAGGAAAAAGAGAAGAGAAAGAAAAAGAGAAGAGGAACTATTTTGCGCGGTCTCACTTGACCTTGATTTGAAAACATTTAGAAATTTAACTCGCCTCCGTTTTTTAAAATATTGCGGGAAAATGGAGAGACGGGATTCGCTCTTCGGTACGAGGTTCGACCGTTCCTGGCGCCTTTACCAGGGGTAATCGAACCAAGGATCAAATCTATGCCTTTTGCTTTGCCTAAATATAATCTAAGAATTTATCCTAACTCTAAATGCACAAAGAATCATACTTGTGCAATGCAAGGATGTATGCTATTTCGAAAAACATGTTTTGAAGATTTCCAAGTGTCCTGAGATGAACTTGGTAATGGAGTGAAGACATGGTTGAATCTAACTTAGAACTTTGAGATAGATCAGAGAAGTTCTGAGTTTTTGAAGTAAATCAGAGTTGGAAAAATAAATCTTGACTTCGAGAAAGAATGATTTAAAGCTTTGAAATGAAAGAAAATGGAGTTTCAAAGTCAGAAAATGGACATTGAGTTTAATCATGGATTTAGGAGAAGAAGATGAAGTTTTGAAGTGATATTGAATTTGAATCTTAGAATGGATCTGAGAGGATCAAATGTATTTAAAAAATAGAAACGGATTTAGGAGTTCAAATGGGATTTTAAATCTAGATTTTGAAGTAGACTTGGATCCTAGAATGGTTTTAAGATCTAAGATCTGAGATTCGATGTAAAATTGGGTTCTGGATCCTAAGATAGATTTGGGTCTGAAGTCTAAGATCCAATGTAGAATTGGACTCTGGACCCTAAGATGGAATTGGATCCGAAGTCTAAGATCCAAAGTAGAATTGGATTCTAGATCCTAAAAGTGGCATTGGATCTGAAGTCTGAGATCCAAAGTAGAATTTGAGTTCTGGATCCTAAAATGAAAAATTGGATCTGAAGTCAAAAATCCAAAGTGAAATTGGTTCTGGATCCTATAAGGAAATTGGATCTGAAGTCTAAGATCCGAAATAAAATTGGAGTCTGGATCCTAAAGAGGAATTGGACCTGAAGTCTAAGATCCGAAATGAAATTGGAGTTTGGATCCTAAAGAGGAATTGGACCTGAAGTCTAAGATCCGAAATGAAATTGGAGTCTGGATCCTAAAGAGGAATTGGATCTGAAGTCTAAGATCCAAAATGAAATTGGAGTCTGGATCCTAAAGAGGAATTGGATCTGAAGTCTGAGATCCAATATGAGTGTTGAATCCTAGATCCTAAAATAGATTTTAAATTCAGAAGATGAATCAAGAACTTCCAAGTTTAAATTAAACTTGAAAAAAATGAAATTTAGAATTTGAATATACAAACGAATTTCAAAGTCAAATTAGACCTTGAATTTTTGAATTTGGAATTTAGAAGATGAATCAAGAGTCTCAAAGTTAAAATTGAACTTTGAGTCTGATTAGAGTTTTGAATATAAAATGAATTTGGAATTTCAAAGTCGAATTGAACTTTGAAATCTGATTTGAATTTGAATATAAAATGACTTTGGAATCTCAAAGTTAATTTGTGAACACCCCAAATTTTTCAAAAAGTTTGTAAATATTCTCCTTTTTGCCCTTTATCTTCATTTTTGGGTAATTGAGTCACTTTTAAATCTAAATCCCATTTTATTTCTCAAGTTTGCGGAAATTAAATTCATTTTATATGTTCAACTCGATTTTGGACCCGAATCCGTTATCAAAATCAAATCTGAGTCTCATTGTCCAAATTTTAAATTAAAATTACAGAAAATACCAAAAGTAGTTTTTAATTAGCTCGGACAGTCCATCCGACATCCGTTTGGATCCATCACGTTATATTTCTCGATTCGAGTGTTAAAACTCGAACATTTTCTCAAAACCTGGGTCCAAAACCCATTCTTCTGAAGAAATTCCTCCGAAATGGTCTGAAATTCTCAGAAAAATACTTTTGTAAAAATCTCTTAGAAAAATACAAAAAATTAATGTTTAGTCTTTGTTTTCTCGTAAAATCTTAAATTTTCATTCCGAAAATACAAAAAAAAAAGCGATAAAAATATTGAGAAAAGAACAAAAAAAAAATCATCAAATAAATAGAAATGGTTTTTAAGAGAAACCCGTTTTGAAAAATCTTTTTATAAGAAGACCTCTTTTGGAAAAAAGTAAAAACCCTTGCAAAACTCACAAATCGAGTTAGGGTTTCAGGGGGGGGGAGAGACCCTCTCGAGTTTTCTCCCTCAGCCGCCGCTCTTGCTTCTCTCTCCCTCCATGGCCGACCACCCCCATGTGCGTTCCTCTTCCATCATCAACCCTCCGATCGCCTCTGTCCTCCCCGCTCCTTCGTTCATCATCAACAACCTCGCACGCCTCCATCTCCGGAGCTTCTTCACCCTCCGATCATCTTCCTCTTGGTTTCCATCGTCAATCTCCAACGAACCCGTTCCGGAGCCTTCCTCCCCTCCCTATAAAAGAGACGCAAGGAGGAGAAGAAGGGGATCGGTGGTTCACTTCTCCATTGTTCTTCTGAGTCTTTTGCTTCTTATTCCCCTTGTTCGCTTCTTTATCAGAGGGAATTCCGGCGAAAGAAAGAGGGAAACTTCCTTCTCTCTACCTGCCGAAGGAAATCGATCACCCCCTACAATCACAGGTAAGTGATTCCCCTTTCTCTTTCGGATTCTTCATAAACATTTTGCCTCCCCTTCGTGATATCTTTATTGTTTTTCCATTCTCTTTCATTTTTTTTTTATATAAAGCAAAAGAGTGAGATCGGTCCGCATATGGCGGGATCGACCCATTTGCATGCAAAAATCAACGGAATACCTCTGTTCCGACATTTTTCTGTTTTCTCTTCTTCGAATCATGGAATGTTGATGGTCTTATATGTGCCGACACTCCTGTTGCCATACTGTAGATTATGATTTTAATCTGTCTTATTTCGGTTTCCCTTCTTATTTATGTTTCTCCTTCATGCTTTTTTTTTTATATATATAGTCAGTCTCTTTCTGATGATCGATTTATGCTTTGCTCGCCTACTGAATCTTGGAATTTTGCTCCGTTCTGATCATCCATGGATTTGGAGTCTTTGCTTTATTTGATAATCTACTGCATCGCATATACCATTGGGTCGTCACATCCCTTGCGCATCCACTGGTATCGGCCTATGACTCCCATCGCCCTGTATCTCCTTCGGTCCCTTTTAAAATCAATGCAATTCGGCCCTCTTTCTAGTTTGACTCTCATCCGAAGAATGATGATGGTGACCAACTTTAAGAAGGATCATTGAAATTGAGAGAAAGAGAGAGAGAGCATTCAAGTCCAGAAATAGTGGAGGTAAGTATTGATCCATCCAAACTCATGGTTCGTTCAAATGGCTTTTTCTTGCAGAAATGACAAGACCAGGACAAGCCAATTCGTTCAGTTTTTTTTTTTCTCATATTTCGACCCCTCCCCCTCCTGATTAATTTGATCTAGGGTTTAGTCGCATATTGTAGTTTGTTTTGGCAGGAATTGTTTTCTTTTGATATAGATTTCTGATAAGTGTAGTGTTGGATTTTTTACAGATAGCGAATATCTGTTAATTATAAAGGTATCCATCTATTGATTAGTGTAAATCTTGACAGATTACATGGAGTTGGGTTATAAGATGGGGGTTAGGGTTTGTTAATGAATTAGGACCATTGAAATCTTTCAAATTTGTGAGTATCATTGTTTCATTAGCTTAAGATTTAGGGTGGCACCTGATTTCGGTTCGTTAAGAGTTTCGTTCATAGATTAGCCCCAATTTTGGGGTAATTCATGACATTGGGTTTTTAGGGTTTGAAAGTTGGGGTTTGGCGATCATAACTCTGGAGGCCGAAGGTTAGATGATGGCGCCACTAAAATCTCAGGATTCCAAGCGACACTATGCCACGAGTAGTCTTATTGCTGGTTGTGCTCTGTGTCTTAACCTCCTTACTGTGATTGGCGAACATGCCATCATAAAACTTGATTTCACTGAACTATTGACTGCCTTTCAGTACTGTGCGTCTGTGCTAGGTGTTTGGGTCCTTGGAAAATTGGGGTTTCTTTATCGTGATCCATCGAGTCTCACCAATATTCATAATTTTCTAGAAGTATTGCAGTAGTGACTCATTGGACTTTCATCTAAGCTGGATATAACTCTCGTTGATTTCCATAGGATGAGTAGGCCATCATATAATTTTTCCTGTCAAGTATCATGATTCATGAAAGTTTTTTTTTTATATCTGTATATACGATGGCATATCATACCTGTCAAGGATACAGGAATCTGCATCAAAGCATCAAGCTACATATTCTGTTCCCAACGATTGTTTGTTGTCATCTTCACAAGGACAACCAGTGTCTAATTCTGCATTTGTGGAAGGGATTGGATTTCAGGTGTCGCATTAGAGAGATTCTTGTAAAATTTTTTTTTTTCTCTTTCTCTCTTTCTTTGGTTATTTGTTTGTATAAAACATCTGTTAGTGGAGATGCAAAATATCACAGACAAAAACTGTGTGCACAGTGAGTTGTTTGACGATCTCGTTCCCTTGGTGGTTCCAGATAAAGGCCGTGTATTTGAGTTAAAGCAGTTGAGCCTTAATTGCCATTATGTTCCAGCAAATGACAGTTTCTGATCATGAACCAAGGTGTTCATCTGGTTATTATATGGGCAGCCAATACAGAATTCAGTCATAAATTAGGATTGTTCACTGTGTTAGGCAGTAACTGATCATATCTAATAATAAAATCTTGTTTCTTGGTTCGGTGCTGGAATCCCTCTCAATTACGCTCGCTGTACCTGTGGCCATCATAAAATATATCAAGTTGATATGCTTCATTAGGCATCAATACACACCATCACTACTGCTATTGTTGTCAATTGCATACTTTTCCACTTGTATATCTGTCACACACACCACTCAATATGCACACTGTCAGCACATATGCCAAGTATACATTTTTTTTTCATGTAGGCTTTACTGTAGATATAACAAGCACAGTCCCAGGGGCTACCTCCGCTGTAAGCACACCTTCACTTCATCCTTCAGCTCCATCTGTTACTGTTGCATAGGCATACCATGGTAGTCGGCCTGACCCCATGTCCATAGCACTTGCTGCTATCACAGCATCCACAGCATCCGCAGATCTTTACCATCATCACTACAACAACACAGCCGCTTCACCCATATCCTGCACACTCCATCTGTATGCGTATATATATTCACATATATATCGACAGATATGGATATACATACATGTATACATGTCTATATATATATATGAACATGGATATGTATCTCTTCTCATCTTTTCATACTCTGGATCTTAAATACCTTGGCATGTGAACATTTTTTCCTTCTCTTCTCTTTTCATTAATATCCATATGATAGGTACAAGATTCCTCTATCTTCATACTAACCAAGTTGTTTTGCAGGGAATATGTAGAAAAGGTTATTACTTGGAATTGTAAATCCAACTTTATGAGTTTTAATATCTTAATGAAAAGTTACATTTTCTGCTCTAGTATAGAATGAATGAGCATTATAAATATCATGAATTGCTTATGTTCATACATTTTTTTCCTTTATTCTTCAAATTCTCACAATGGTGAAACACGAATGGCACGTGCACCGTTTTCGTAAAAGGTAATTGATCCTAAGTTGATGATCCATATCAATGGCCATAGTCAGGGTGTGGACAAAACTTAGGATTTTTATCTTTTATGAAATAACATTGGACCCACACTGGATCCGTTTTCAAAATTCAACATATTTTTCTTAAATATTATTTCTTCTTTTATCAGAATTTAACTTAAAATTAATTCAAAATATATACCAATGACCATAGTCAGGGTATATTGAGAGTTAATTTCATTTTAAATTCTATAAAAGCACCAAATGTGTTTTATTCTTCACCTGAATTTAAATATAGATTATTATATAATACATTCAATGACCATAGTCAAGGGTGTATTATTTCTTCAATCTTATTTTAATTCATTTAAAGAATAAAATAGCTTTTCAAATCCAATTTCAAATTCTTTAAATTCATTCATCATTTAGGATAGAACTGCATCATATTTTCAAAAATTCCTTTTTCAAAACTCCAAGTAATGTAAATATCTCTCTCAATCTATCTTCAATTCTTATAAAATCTGATTCATCCTTTCATTTTCAAAATTCAATTTTATTTTCAAATCTCAAAGTTCAAATTAACTTTGAGATTCCAAAGTCATTTTATATTCAAATTCAAATCAGATTTCAAAGTTCAATTCGACTTTGAAATTCCAAATTCATTTTATATTCAAAACTCTAATCAGACTCAAAGTTCAATTTGAACTTTGAGACTCTTGATTCATCTTCTAAATTCCAAATTCAAAAATTCAACGTGTAATTTGACTTTGAAATTCGTTTGTATATTCAAATTCTGAATTTCATTTTTTTCAAGTTCAATTTAAACTTGGAAGTTCTTGATTCATCTTCTGAATTTAAAATCTATTTTAGGATCCAAGATTCAACACTCATATTTGATCTCAGACTTCAGGTCCAATTTCTCTTTAGGATCCAGACTCCAATTTCATTTCGGATCTTAGACTTCAGATCTAATTCCTCTTTAGGATCCAGACTCCAATTTTATTTCGGATCTTAGACTTCAGGTCCAATTCCTCTTTAGGATCCAGACTCCAATTTCATTTCAGATCTTAGACTTCAGATCCAATTTCCTTATAGGATCCAGAACCAATTTCACTTTGGATTTTTGACTTCGGATCCAATTTTCCATTTTAGGATCCAAAACTCAAATTCTACTTTGGATCTCAGAGTTCAGATCCAATGCCACTTTTAGGATCTAGAATCCAATTCTACTTTGGATCTTAGACTTCGGATCCAATTCCATCTTAGGGTCCAGAGTCCAATTCTACATTGGATCTCAGACTTCAGACCCAAATCTATCTTAGGATCCAGAACCCAATTTTACATCGGATCTCAGATCTCAGATCTTAAAACCATTCTAAGATCCAAGTCTACTTCAAAATCTGGATTTAAAATCCAAGTCCATTTTCAGATCCCATTTGAACTCCTAAATCCGTTTCTATTTTTTAAATACATTTGATCCTCTCAGATCCATTCTAAGATTCAAATTCAATATCACTTCAAAACTTCATCTTCTTCTCCTAAATCCATGATTAAACTCAAAGTCCATTTTCTGACTTTGAAACTCCATTTTCTTTCATTTCAAAGCTTTAAATCATTCTTTCTCGAAGTCAAGATTTATTTTTCCAACTCTGATTTACTTCAAAAACTCAGAACTTCTCTGATCTATCTCAAAGTTCTAAGTTAGATTCAACCATGTCTTCACTCCATTACCAAGTTCATCTCAGGACACTTGAAAATCTTCAAAACATGTTTTTCGAAATAGCATACATCCTTGCATTGCACAAGTATGATTCTTTGTGCATTTAGAGTTAGGATAAATTCTTAGATTATATTTAGGCAAAGCAAAAGGCATAAATTCGATCCTTGGTTCGATTACCCCTGGTAAAGACGCCAGGAACGGTCGAACTTCGTACCGACGAGCGAATCCCGTCTCTCCATTTTCCCGCAATATTTTCAAAAACGAAGGCGAGTTAAATTTCTAAATGTTTTCAAATCAAGGTCAAGTGAGACCGCGCAAAATAGTTCATCTTCTGTCTTTCTTTCTCTTCTTTTCTCTTCTCTTTTTCCTTTCTTTCTTTTATTCTTCTCCCTTCAAAAAGGAGGAAAATTGAGGTTAGAAAAGGGAAACAGAAGGAAGAGAGAGAAACCAACAAGAGAGGAAAAATTTTGCGATGATCACAGTTTTGGCGACCGTGATAGGACACGTTTTCGTTCGGTCGAATTTGTGCCTTTGCTTTGCTTTTATATAATCTAAGTCTTTATTCTAACATATGTCAGCTACATTTCCATGCAAACCTTAAGAACCTAGACTCTGTCCTAAGCTGACATTATTTTCATATAGGATCTAAGTATGGTTTGGTAGGACTATATTGAGGAGATTATTCCATGCTCACATTAGACTTAGGTCTTAAATACAACTCTCCTCAATTTTAGGGATTGAATGCAAAACAATGTATGCAAGTGTATGCTTCTCTTTATTTAAATCTATCTCTTTAGGACTTGCATTAGAGCCTTCTGATTTTATTGCATGTTGATCATATTTTGAAAACATCCCTACCTGTATTGTCCCGGTCTTCACGTTGCTGGGCTGTCTCACTGAACCATAGTTCGGGAGAGAGCCTCACAACTGGACTACTTATTTGGGTTGGCACCCCCCTACCACGTACCTAAGGTCCATAGTCCGAGGTATATCGGTAGGTGCTCAAGGATGTTGGGAAGCCATTACCTTAGAACCGGTGTGAACACCCCAAATTTTTCAAAATCTTTTAAATATTCCCTTTTTGCCCCTAATATCATTTTCTGAGCAAATGGGTCATTTCAAATCTAAATTCCAGTTCATTTCTCTAGTTTTATTGAAATTAAGTTCATTTCATATGTTTAAATTGATTTTGGATCTAGATCTATTATCCAGATCCAAATCTGAATCTCTTTGTTCAAATTTTAAATTAAAATTATAGAAAATACCAAAAATAGCCTTTAAATAGCTCGGATAGTCCATTCGACATCCGTTTGGATCCATCACATTGTATTTCTCGATTCGAGTGTCAAAACTCGAACATTTTTTCAAAACCTGAGTCCAAACCCATTCTTCTGAAGAAATTTTCCCGAAGTGATCTAAAATTCTCAGAAAAATACTTTTGTAAATATTTCTCAGAAAATACAAAAAATTAGTGTTTAAAACTTAGTTTTCTTTTAAACTCTTAGCTTTCTACTACAAAAATACAAAAAAAATGGAAAAGCAATATAAAAAATCAAAAAAATTGAGGAAGGCATATGGTTTTAAGACTTGAAAAATGGAATATTTGCCAAAAAAACCCTCCTTTTAACCATTTTTTAGAAAAGTTCTGAAAAGGAGCCCCCCCCTGAGAATTTTAGAAAAATCTCCAACAGCCATCTCCCGCGCATTTCTTTTCTCTCTCTCCCACCATTGATCTCAAAACAACCCTCTCATTTTTTTACCCTCCATCTTCAACCATCGAGCTTCCCATCTTCTTTAAGAAGAGGCACCCGAGCCTCTTCTGAGGAGGAGCTTTTTCTTTGGAGGATCCCCTCTCGCATCAAGTATCTGTTGCTTCTCTTTTCCCTGGGGTTCCCTTCTTTTCTCTTCTGATAAGAGAAAGAAATCCGGTTGGTAAACAGAGGAGCCCTCTCTTCCCAAGATCGATTGGAGCTAAACCGGTAAGTTTTTTTTTTTTCTTTCTTTCCTGTTCTTTCTTCAATCTGATTTCCTGCAATTTGTACATAAAACTTCTAATTCCAATCATATTAGGCGTATTAACTTTAGCACATCCTGTTTTCTGTAACAAGTTTAGAAGATAAGATTGCAAAATCATAACAATTGATCGAGTGGTGATCTTTCCCGCAAATGTTTTCTAAATTTGTTTCAAAAGGGGAAAAATAGATCAACTGTTTCAATGTTCGGTTGATTGGCTACAGTTCATCAAAGACCTGATTTATAATAATCGAGTTATGGAATTCCAGTGATTGACTATGAAATTTCCAGTGACTGCAATCTGATTTGTAAAAGAGTAATCGATCATCTGATCGTTTTATTACTCATTTCCGACGATAAAATGGTGGAATCCGGTGACAGTATGATCACCAGATCTACTGATCTCCGATTCAAATGGAAGTTTGGATCAACCTGAACGGAGTTCTGCCAGAATTTTGTTAATATTCTACCTGATTAAAGGCCATCAGAAATTTGGAATCGGACGCCTGAAGTTTCTACCAGCTCCATCAATCTCCGGTGAGTATTACCGGACCTCTGCCAGAATCCTTTTGACTTTGGGTTTCCTTCAGCATCGCTCAGGTTCCTGGATCAATTCCGATAGGTAGGAGTCTGATTAAAGCTTGAACCATTGATTATTTGCATATTGCTGGGTGGTAATTTGATTGCCGGCAAGCTGTTTGATCGATGATCGTCGGAACTCCATCACTCGATCATCTGAATTCCAACTTGACATTTGAAACCAGATTTGTGTTTCATTTCCAAATTCGTTTGTTTAAAATCTGGAATTGACCATTTGATTGTCTGCAATTGAGATAATATCATAACTATGATTCATCCCTGGTATTAAGTGGTCGAACATTTGATTTCGATCAAACGACTACCTAAATGTCTGAACCAGCTATTCAACCTCTGACAAGGGGATTTCTTCACATGTAAATTTTAATTGTGTTTCTTTATCAGAATTATTTAGGATTATCCTGTTTTGATAACTTGTAAAGAATAACTTGATTTTACTTTGTTTTTATCAGAATGATTTATCTCTGGATTCATCCTGATGATCGGATCCTCACTGTTTGAACATGTGATTACTGATAAGCAGTTATTTTAAAGAGCATTACAGATAAATTGATAACAATCTGAGTGTTTGATCAATTGTTTATTGATCTCTGGCGTGAATAACCATTAACCTGTTGAGTTTTCCGGCTTAATTAGACATCATCTATTGAGATCTCCTGTGAGTACTATTTTGAAAGTAAATCAACTAATCCTCTGCATTAATCGATTCACTGAATGTCAAATTCATGTTGATTGTTTAAGTCTAGTTGTTAATGTTTTGATGTCATATTCAGGACCTTTTACTTTCTGAGTTCTAACTTTTATCATTGATATTACATTTATAACTTTTCACTGTGGCATTCTAAACTGTTGATTGCTGTCTAATGAATCTGTCGGTTTGACTTCTGGTCCATTAATTGTTGTATGCAAAGCTATTGTCTATTTGATCTTTCAAATGTTGAGTTGAAGTGATCAAAATGAATGGTCTAGTTACTTTACATTATTCTAGGTTCATCGCCTAACAACATGGTAAATCTGAAACATTTGATCTTGTTATGACATGATCAAAGAGATCACATTAGTATTACTGCCATAAGCTATCATATTTTACATTTCTATCATCTATACATTTCTATCATCACATTTTCAATCTCATGATATCATTCTTTCTCATTTAAGTACATTTCTTCTCTTTTATCTTATACATCTAAATCCTACCTTTACTTCCTTTCTTCATAACTGTTATGTTGTCCTTGTCACTTTTTGCCTCTTGTTTTGCAGGTAAGTGCGAAAAATTGTCTTCGCTCTTGGATTAGGAGATTTTATTATTCATTTCTTTTAGAATTGTAATAATCCCATTTAATGAGAATTTTTATTTCCTGTTTAGATAGAATAAATGAGCATTATAAATACCATGAATTACTTGTTCTCATATTTTCTCCTTTATTTCTCAAAATTCACAAATGGTGAAACACGAATGGCACGTGCACCATTTCGTAAGAGGTAAATTAATCCTAAGTTGATGATCCATATCAATGGCCATAGTCAGGGTGTGGACAAAACTTAGTATTTTTATCTTTTCCGAAATAACACTGGATCCACACTGGATCCATTTTCAAAATTCATCATATTTTCCTTAAATATTTTCTTCTTTTATCAGAATTTAACCTAAAATTAATTCAAAATATATACCAATGACCATAGTCAGGGTATATTGAGAGTTAATTTCATTTTAAATTCTATAAAAGCACCAAATGTGTTTCATTCTTCACCTGAGTTTAAATATAGATTATTATATAATACATTCAATGACCATAGTCAAGGATGTATTATATCTTCAATCTTATTTTAATTCATTTAAAGAATAGAATAGCTTTTCAAAAATTTAAATTCATTCATCATTTAGGATAGAATTGCATCATATTTTAAAAATTTCTTTTTCATAAATACAAGTAATTCTTTCCTTCATTTCTCAGATCAAATCCTATTTATAAATTCGAATTCAATTCTATTTCTCAAAAGGATTCAAGAATTCAATTTCAAAGTCTCATTTGACTTTGAAACTTCAGAATCATCTTGTATTTCAAATTCCAAATTCTATCTTAAATTTAAAATCCAATTTAACTTTGAAATTCATTTGTATATTCAAGATTCAATTTCTAAAAATCATTTTCCAAGTTCAAATTAAACTTGGAAGTTCTTGATTCATCTTCTGAATTTAACTCCAAATCCATTTTAGGATCCAGAATTCAACACTCATATTGGATCTCAGACTTCAGATCCAATTCCTCTTTAGGATCCAGAGTCCAATTCCACATTCTGGATCTCAGACTTCAGATCCAATTCTCCTTCAGGATCCAGATTCCAATTTCACTTTGGATCTTAGACTTCAGATCCAATTCCGTGTTAGGATCCAGAATCCAACTTCACCTTGGATCTCAAATTACAAATCCAAAATCCATCCTAGGATCCGGAATCCAATTCTACTTTGGGTCTTAAACTTCAGATCCAAATCCATTCTAGGATCCAGAACCCAATTCTACATTTGGATCTCAGACTTCAGATCCAAATCCATCTTAGGATCCAGAACCAAATTTTATATCGGATCTCAGATCTCAGATCTTAAATCCATCTTTAGATCCAATTCCATTCCCAATTCTAGATTTCAAATCCAATGCCATTTTCAGATCTCATCTGAACTCCCTAAATCCATTTTTATTCTTAAATACCATTTGATTATCTCAGATCCATTCCAAATATAAAAATCCAAATTCAATTTCATCTCAAGTATTCATTTTCTTTCTTAAAATCAAATTCAAATTCAAAGTCCATTTTTAACTTTGAAACTTCATTTCCTTTCATTTCAAAGCTTCAAGTCATTCTTTCTCATTTATTCTTCCAATCCTGATTTACTTCAAAAACTTAGAACTCCTCTGATCTATCTCAAGTTCTAAGTTAGAATAAATCATTTCTTCACTCCTTTACCAAGTTCATCTCAGAATACTTGGAAATTTCCAAAACATCTTTAAAAAAGAACATACATCCTTGCATTGCACAAGCATGATTCTTTGTGCATTTAGAGTTACAATAAAGCCTTAGATTATATTTAGGCAAAAGCAAAAGGCATAGATTCGATCCTTGGTTCGATTACCCCTGGTAAAGGCGCCAGGAACGGTCGAACCTCGTACCGACGAGCGAATCCCGTCTCTCCCTTTTCCCGCAAATATTTTCAAAACGGAGGCGAGTTAAATTTCTAAATATTTTTCAAATAAAGGTCAAGTGAAAATCCGCAAAAGAGTTCCTCTTCTCTCTTTCTTTCTTTCTTTTCTCTTCCCTTTTTCTTTTCTGTCTTTTATTTTTCTCCCTTCAAAAAGGAGGAAAATAGAGGCTAGAAAAGGAAAAGAGAAGGAAGAGAGAGAGAACCACAAGAGAGGAAAAATTTTGCAATGATCACAACCGGAGAATTATCTTTTATGCCACGTACTTCGAGCTTCGGCTTGAGTATATCGGCATACCTTGATTGGAATCAGATGATCTGAACTATAGAGTTAGGATTAAGGTCCTATAAGCCATTTCAAATATCGCATTTAGAGTCAGCCTTTGGGGAGTGCTGTGTGTGCGTCCTTGTTTGTGCAGCTATGATTATGCGATGTTTTCCTTGTGTTCTCCTATATATATCGAACCTCTTTCAAAACCCTGGGTGTACTGTTTAAAACTTCCTCTATTTTCAAAAACCCTGGTGTATATTTTCTCCTTTACCTACGTTCTTTTCTCTTTTGTGTCAATCTTTCTTTAAAAACTCTGGAAATTCTTTCTTCAAAATCCCTTGATCTTTTTACAAAATTTCCAGGAAATTATGTCTATCCCTCCTCTCATTAAAAGTCTATTCGTAAGTCCAGCATTCTATCTGACTCTTTTCCTCTCTTGCCACAGTATCATTCCAATGGCATTCGAATCTCTCGATGCTATCTTTCCCTGGGATCATGTCTTTTATCAAATAAGGGAAAGAACCCCAGATCATCGGGTCATCCAGTCTCGTACCTTCTTCCCTCGGTGGTACTATTCTTGGTTCACCGCCTTCTCGCGTATGTTCCCAGACCACTTGGATGATTGTGGATTGGAGATGGCATCGGCAGTTGGCAAGCGAATCATCAACGACAGTCTAATTCAAGCCATGGCAGAACGATGGAATCCACGTACCTGCACGTTTTGGTTTCCCTGGGGAGAAATGACTTTACTAATGGATGAGTTCAGTGACATCATGGGATTACCAGAGCCTGCCGGTCAGCCAGATGATCCAGTCGAACAACAGTTCTTGATCAATATCAAAGGGATAGATGTTCGAGAAGCATTGGCTAGAGCTACAGGGAGCAGATCTTGGCCTCTCACAGAAATCAACGGAAGTCAGTTCATCGATCTGTTCGAACTCTATCACAAGTATGGAGCCTATGAAGAAGTCGATACCTTATCTCGAGCAGCGAAAGAAAGAATTCAGCATGCCATGGTCCTATGCACAGTAGGACTGGCGTTCTTTCAGGATGGTCAGAATTTCATCGATGTCAGAGTCGCTCAACTTTTTCGAAGATGGGGAAGTAAGCAGACTCGTCAGCTTTCAGTCTCCATGGCCGCATTAGCCTTTCTCTATAGAGGCTTGGCTCCGTTTGCTCTTGGGGAAACCATTTTGGTGGAAGGATGCACGTATGATTTGCAGTCGTGGTTCCTGCGACATATGCCGTCGAAAGCCAGTTCTTTCAGATTTAGCAGTAAGCAGCCAAAGTCAGCCATTCAGTATCGAGCCTTGATCGAGAGTCTGCACCAGGAGGAAATCGTTTGGGACTTCTTCGACAGAAGAGAGACCGTTCCTCGATACACCTATGCTCGTGACAAGCGCTACAGATTGCTTGACCCTTTCTTCTGCATCGACTATCAGCCATAGAGGTGTCTCCGACAGTTCTCGCAGCGACAGATTCGTGTCAACACCCGCTTCCTAACAGGCCACATGCCAGAGTTCGATCTATGGTCGGATCAGTGGTCTGGAGCATACCACGTCGCCAAATACACTTGGGACTCTTTTATTCCTTTGTCTATATTTCCCGGTCCTAATGTATCATCAGAGTATCGAGAATGGTGGCAAACTGTCTGCCCACCTTCTCTTTGTATTTAAATTTTGTCATTAATGAAAATGCAAACTTTTGTTCTGATAAAAAGCTTTTTATGGCCAAATCTTATTTTTGTTTCATGTAGTTACGAATTCATCCCCAGTGATGAGACCCATTTTATATATTCTTTCTTCGATTATCTCTCGTCATGATGGACGACCTCGCCTAGGTCATAAGGCGCATTTTGTTGCCACAAAAAGGTGACACAATCATTGCAAAAATTTGTGATGACCCAATCCCTGGTGATGGGATAACTTATCTAAATTGACTATCAAATCCTTCTTTCATGCCTTTTTCTCAAAATCACATTTTCAAAAATTTCCTCCAAACCCTAACCATTCCTTTTACCTTCACAGAAAATCACTGGCATTGGCAAAATGGTTGTAACAAGGGCAGAAAAAGAAACAGTTCCTCAACACAGCGACAGTGAGGCCGAAGGGATGGATTCTCCCAAATCGGTCAGGGGACTTAACCAAGCAGATGATATAGATCCTGCCATGTATAATCTGTTCAAAAGAATGATGACCAAAATTATGTCAGAACAGGCAGAGGCCAGTCAGAAAGAAGTTGCTCCAAAAAGCAAGCCAAAGAAGAAGGCTGTAAAGAAACCAGTCAGGATTGTTAGGAAGAAAGTACAGCCCGACACCACTTCTAAAGAAACGGAGTCAGTAGAAGATGAATCAGAAGAGGAAGAGTAGTTTGTTTATCAAAATCCTCCACCGCAGTTTGTAAAGACCGCTGCAGAGCTCGAATCGATAAACAAGCCCGTTCCGGCTAATGACCTGATGCAAGAGCAGATGAAAGAAATGAATCGGGCCATCAAGGGTATCCAGGCCAAAAGCAAAGGCAAGCAGACCTACTCTGGCGAAGATTTTTATCATGGTCTGGACGGGGATGACAATCTGGAAAATCTCCCTCGCAAATTCCTTAAATTTGACGGAACTAGCAACCCTAAGGCTCATTTGGCCACTTTCTATGCCGAATGTGGCCGTTTCAGGAAAGATAACCAGGCATTCATCATTTGCTTTTCTCGCAGCTTAGAAGGGGTAGCGGCCAGGTGGTATGCAGACCACATTAATCCTATCGAACTACGAGAGTTCGATAAAGTCGTGAACTTGTTCATTGAGCACTTCATGTTTAATGTCGAAGCCTCACCAACCCTCAATCATCTGTACAATTTAAAACAGATGGAGAATGAGAAAGCCAGCGAATTCATCCACAGGTGGAGAAGCACCTATAACAGAATGAAGGTTCCCATCCCAGAGGAGCACGCTCTGCAGATTATTCTGAATAATTTTGCCCAGCCTCTGAGGAACCTCATTTCTACTTCGCCCGCCAAATCATTCATCAAGCTAATTGAGAGAGCTGAATGGCTCGAGACTGGTCTGGACAATGGTCTGTACGAAGGATATCCTTTTGTCACAGGAAATCCTGACCAAAAGAAGAAGGCGCACGTCGCCTATGCTACAGAATTGTCAAAACAGGGCAACAACAGTTCTGGTAGCAAGAATAGCAAGAAGAATCGTAACAAAAATGCAGGGCACTCAAGGTCGAAAGGACAAACTCTGCAGCCCAGAAGGAAAAATTTGTCAAGCAACAGCCTGCTCAGTCGGCACCTCAGCCAGAAGCAAAGTAGTCCGAGAAGCCGAAGCATGAGGGTTGGAGTTACGACCGAGAGTTCACAGCTCTGGAACAGTCCCGCAAAGACATCCTGGAATATATGATGTCTAAGGGAATGATCAAACTTCCCAAGGTAGCAGATCCTCCGGTCACTATGGGAAAGTGGACTGACAAGTTTTGTAAGTTCCACCGGACTGTGGGACATGACACGGAGCACTGTTTTGTCCTAAAGAACATCATCCAGGATTGCATCGACAAAAACCTATTGATTGAGGATGAAGAAGAACAACCGGAAATTTTATCCAAGCCATTTCCCAAGCACTCAGCTTCGGTCATCACGGAGCAGGCATTCTCTCTTCAAGGTAGCATCCAACCATGTGCTAAACAAGACATTCAGGATCAACATCAGGTCCTAGTCCTTCGCCAAGCACAGTCTTCCGCCAAGAGGGCGGATGTCACTGCATTTTCCATCAAACCAACAAAGGCAATGACAGAAATTGCCAAGCTAGTTCCCAGGATCCCGAAGCGTTTTATCAAGGCAGCTTCGAAGAAAGAAGAAGATTCAGGGTCAGTTCATAAGCCAATTACTGCTCTATCCAACATTTCGATCCTAGATCTGACCCATACTTCCCCAGAGCACCAACAAGTGTTAGAAGATCTGCTCAGAAAGATCAAAGTCAAACCTAGCACAACACCGCAAGACATGGCTCAGATCGTCAATCAAGCAATGACGAATGCGCCAATCACATTTTCGGATGAGGATTTGCCAAAACCTCATTTGTTCCACAACAACGCACTTTACATAGTGGTGCAAACCAGGGGCATGACAGTCCCACATGTGCTCGTTGATGGGGGCAGCAGCCTCAATATCTGTCCGGAGATGACAGCCAAGGCATTGGGCCTAAAAGAAGAGGAATATACCCCAGATCCGATCACGATTTACGGTTTTGATAACCATGGGCAGACAGCCAAGGGGAAAATATTTCTTGAAATCTTCATCAATTATTCAGTGCATACTGTGCTCTTCCATGTAGTGAATGTGCCACCTACATACAATTTGCTACTTGGGCGCACTTGGATTCACAGTGCCAATGCTGTCCCATCAACCTTGCACCAGTGCGTGAAGTGGTCGAAGGGAGGCATGATCACCATGGTCCTAGGAGAGGATCCGGAAGAACGACTCCCGCAGCCGATGATTCCCCGTCCTACTTTCACTGCCGACATCCCGAGCATCCGGGAAATCGAAGAAATTAATCTAAGTGAAAGTCTGGATATGCTAAATTTAAAGAAAGTCCAGCCGACAAAAAATGTCATCGCAGTAGTTCAGTGGTAGGGACCTCGCTTCTTCAAGCTAGGAGGACGCCTTGATTGCACTTCATTCAAAGATCACCCTCTGTTTCCTCAATTCTCAAAAGCTAAGAAAGGGTTTGATCTTCTAATGAAGCACGGTTATCAGTCCTTCAGGGGCTTGAGCAAAGATGAAGACGGCATTCTGGAGCCGATCGTCCCCGCTCAGCATCTCACCGGTACAGGCTTGGGTTTCACAGGTCAGTCATCCGGCAGAAAGACCACCTTCGTCAAGGGAGCCCAGTAAAGAAGACAATGCCAGTGTTTGAAATTCCACTAGAGGGGGGGTGAATAGTGAAATACGATAAAGATCGATAAAATAAAATAATCAGGCAATAAGGCACAACACATAAAACACAGAATTTATACTGGTTCGGTCAATACCCAGACCTACATCCAGTCCCCAAGCAAACCACATGAGTTTTTCGCTATAACATCCGAGTCACCGGATAAATAGTACAACACCCTCTTCCTCAGAGGTCTTCTTCTCTCAACAGAGAAGGGGCACACCCTCTTCCACAGAGGTCTTCTTCTCTCAACAGAGAAGGACAACACCCTCTTTCACAGAGGTCTTCTTCTCTCAACAGAGAAGGGCAACACTCTCTTTCACAGAGGTCTACTTCTTTCAACAAAGAAGGAAAACAGTGAATAACAGAGTTACAATACTTCCTATAGAACCTTCAGAATGATATGAATGCACGAATGAAAGATTCTCAGAATGTTCTGTTTGTCACTCAGAGGATACTCTTTGTCAAAGAGCTATACTTGACTTTTTCTCTTTTTTTTTCTCTTTCTTTTTCAAGGCTCTCTTTTCAAATAATGAATAGGAATTTTTCTCGTTGTAAGCTCACATGTCCATTCTATGTTGAATAGTTTATTTGAGTGTGTTTATATAGCTTTTAAAAAAGTAGTCGTTACTTTTTGAAATCGTAGCCTTTTTGAGATGTGAAATGTTATGTCATTTCAAAAAACATCTTTAGAGAAATTCGAGAAAGCCTTTTTCCATAAAAGTAAAATATAGGGTACACTAGTTGTTGTAATATTTTAGGTAATACATATTTTATGTAAAAAGTCTATTTCTTACAATAGTACATTGAACGTTGGATTGTAGTTTTGTCTTTATTCTAATTAATGATTTGAGGTACATAAGTACTTCTTTACTTTAAATGAGTGTAAGTACAATGAGTGCTTTGAGATATTTATTTGTACATAGTCATGTCAAATGTTTTCTTTATGTTGTGTTTTTCAAAGTCTTCAGAGAGATTGAAGACTACAAGAAAGTGGACATTCTTGAGAAGGATATTAACAAGGATTTCTTACAGGAGGTATTTAATGCTATACAAAGAGAATGATGACTTCAAGTAAGTCGACATTTTATGGATTTGTAAAAAGGTAACTAGAGTCTTTTCAAAACCTTTATTATATTTGTTTTCTTTGTGCAGCCGATTTTCATGTTTTGTCTTTTTCCTATATTTGAAATCATTTCTTTAAAGAAGGTAACTAGAGTCTTTTCAAAACATATTATATTTGTTTTTCTTTATGTAGCCGATTTCATGTTTTGTCTTTTTCCTATATTTGAAATCATTTCTTTAAAGAAGGTAACTAGAGTCTTTTCAAAACATATTATATTTGTTTTTCTTTATGTAGTCGATTTCATGTTTTGTCTTTTTCCTATATTTCTTTTCATGTTGTCTTGTATATGATGTAAGGTACAATTATTACATTTTGAAATCATGTCAAAATACCTTTTTCATAAAGGGTTGTAAGAAGGTACAATTATTAGTTTTCAAAAAAGGAGCTTTTTGAAACTATCGTATACTTTTATGATATAGCTTTTATGAATGAGTATGTAATATGCAATATGCATGTTCCTGAAGGTTTTGTTACATATGACTCTAAAGAATAAAAAAATCTTCATCTTGAGGTAGCCGATCTCTTCAGTTGATCTTTAGGAATGCATGGCTCATCAAGCTTTTTCTTCAAGGAGTATGATTGCACCATAGTTGTACTTGAACAAGAAGTCTCCATCCTTTTTGGGTGAGATATCCTTGCATCGAATACTCGTTAGATTTATGGCAAGACATATTCAGTCATAATATAACATTTTTCAAGAGGACATATTATCATATCATATAAAATCAAATACGACAGTGTATCATATTATGTGACATCAAAACAGAGTTTCTCAACATTCTCCCCCTTTTTGATGATGACAAAATATGCTCCCCCTGTCAAAAAGACATTATGCATAGAAATAATAATATTATAAAATATTGAAAAATGTTTAAAGAGAGTATTTCTCCAATAATGGAGACAGGTTTTCTCCCCCTTTGTCATAGACAAAAAGGAAGGGATCAAAGTAAGAAAGTTATTACAGACCAAAAGTAATGAAAAGTTAATACAGACCGAATAAACTACAGCTAGTACAGTCTAAAAGATAAGTTGTTTGATGTTGGAGCATCTTCATCAGAGCCGGGAAGGTGCAGGGACCTTAGATTGAAGGAAGTAGCATCGAGGACCTGAGAGGGATGGAGGATAACTTCGTTGTGAAGGGTTACTTTGAAGTATTTTAGGATGGGAGTTATAAAACACCCGAAAAGAAGAGGCTGGAATTTTTGATAACGAATAAAAAGGTAGAAAAGAATGTTGGACCAGTTTATCGGAGTAGAAGAAAAAATTGCGTAGATAAGGAGAGAGATTTTTCTTGGTACTAATCCCTTGCGTGGAGGCTTGGGATAGATATTGTGGAGAAGAATCTGGGCAAGCAGTTGAGCATGAGGTTGGAGATTCCTCATGTGCCAGGGAAGTTGTGAGCAGTTGGTGCAGAGAAGAATTTTTTGAAGTACCGATCGTTCGACTGGTACTATGTTGTTGAGGTCTGTGCCGGTGGAAGAAAGGTTTAGAATTCTACCTAGGTCGGAAGCATCGAAGAACATCAGGCGTCCGCGTACTTTGGTGGTGATGGTAATTTGTTCATGATCAGAAGAAAAATTTGTATAGAATAGTCGAACGAGTTCAAGATAGTAGGCAGCTTGGGATGAAGATCCTAGTAGTGTTTGAGTTCGGGGAGGATGAAGATCCTAGTAGTGTTTGAGTTCGGGGAGAGAGCTGTCTAGGTCAAATAGCATGAAGTCTTCATAGTGAACCAACTTTCCTTCATGAATTGGTCGAGAACAAAGGGAGTTGTAGAAGTGAAAAAGATCTGGATACCTTAGATCTGCGGCAGTGATTGTAGAGTTTGAGGAGGAAGCCATTGCAAAAGGGAGTTGAGAGAGGAGGAACGAGTTTGAAAGTATGTATGAAGATAGTGAGATACGAGTGGTATTGGTGAGGAATGAACCAATCGATTAAATAGAAGAGAAAAAATAATTGTGATAATAATTGAATGACAATGGAAGTGAATGATTTTTGGATTGTAGTTTGAATAAGGAAATTCGTGAGTTGTAAGTTAAGGGGTTTGTGAATGACAAATCAAATCAATGGTGGAAGATAGTGTATTATATTGGTATGTATGTTAAGAAGGACATAGTTTTGAACAAATATACTATGGGAGAGTTTATCGAGTAGTGAGAAGTGTCATGAATTGAGTATGGAGTGTCATATTGAAGAGAGTGAAGAAAATAATGGCCTAATAAAATAAATAACTTTTTCTACATGATATTACTTGATGTGGAAGCATTCCAAATTTGTAAAGAGTGATTTTGGAATAAGGCAAACAAAGATAAGTGAGTGAGAGGCAATAATTTGTTATTTAATAAGTATATATTTTGATATGCGTGAAAGAAGAATGAATATACATAAAGAAGGGTGATACGGATATGTAGTTTGAAAGATATGACATTTTTGAAAGAAAAGAATGCCTTAAAAAATGTGTCATGATTAATGTGTCTTCACATTTGTAATTTTTATGAGTATACGTAAATATAAGAGGGACACACTTTGACTATGAATAGTGGTAAGAGAGATGATGAGACAAAAAGATATTCATGAGTGAAGAGTAATAATTGTTTATATAAGAAATATTTTTATGGATATGCGTGGAAGGAGTGAGAGTAGTCATAGAGAAAAGTGAGATGACATATATGGATTTTCGAGTAGGATAAGAAGTAATAAAAAATCATGATTGATATGAGATAAAAGACATAAAATAAAGTTATGATTGACATGAATTATTGTTTATTTGATAAACATATTTTTAAAGAAACTCGATTTGAGGAAGTTCACAGTTTTTAGAGAATAAAGTTAAGTTTTAAACTAGTAAAGGAGTCACAAACACGGATTGACAAGAATGGAGGCTCAATTCGTATGAGAGATAGAAAGTACTAAAGGTACTAATGAGAATAAAAAAAACGAAGGACAAGGTTTTAATGAGTCTCGATTGGAGAGAGATATAAAATATATGAGAGAGTCATGGTCACAGATGAAAAGGAGCTTCGTATAATGTAGAGAGAGAGAGAGAGAGAGATAAAGGTGATACAAAACGTACTAATGGGTGGAGTACAAGTGTTTTTACAATACTTTTTGTAAAAGATGTAAAGCATGAAGAGATGATAATTGATAGTTCTTTAGTCTATGATATAAAAGATGATATAGTAAAAATTTACGTGAGATATAATAGAGTGTACGTAATATATGATATATCAAATGATATAGTAAAAATTTACGTGAGAACATAGCAACTAGATCTTTAGACAAAGGTAAAAGAACCAAAAAAAATAATCATTCGATTTTAACTAACAATTTGAAAAGCAAGATTTCTCATAAACTAATATGTTATCATGTTGAAGGTGAATCAATTTATCGTAAGAGAAGTTTTCACAAAAGGACAAAAATAATAAAGGAGTTATGAGATGAGTGATGTGAACAATGTTATGATAGCTTTTAATATAATTAGTTTTTATGGATATGAGTGAAAGGAGATAGGACAAGGAGTCATAATGAATGTGTACTTGAAAGATGACAAGTTGAAAGACATAAAGAATGTGTCTTATAAGAGTTTAGAGTATACGTGAATATGGAAACCTAGTTTGACTAACAAAAATCGATAAGAAGAAAAAAACTTTTAAAATAAGATTTTATCAAAACTTATAAGAAGTATTATAATAAGTGTGATTAATTTATAAGTCACTTAGTTTGCATATTCCTAGTTCTCTTCTAATTCGTGTAAAGTCTTCATGTTTCAATGGTTTAGTGAATATGTCTGCTAACTGTTGATTAGTGGGTATGAATTCCAGTTTAATTATGTTGTTTAAGACTTGTTCTCTTAAGAAGTGGTGTCTTATTTGAATGTGCTTAGTTTGTGAGTGTAAAATAGGATTCTTAGATAAGTTTATAGCACTAGTATTATCACAGAAGATAGTTGTATTTTCAAAATTTAAACCAAAATCTTTTAAGGTTTGTTTCATCCAGATAACTTGTGTACAGGCTAGGCTAGCAGCAATGTATTCGGCTTCAGTAGTTGATAAGGATACACAATTTTGTTTCTTACTGAACCATGATACAAGAGAGTGCCCTAGCATATAACATGTTCCACTTGTGCTTTTTCTGTCAGATTTACTTCCAGCAAAGTCAGCATCGCTGTATGAGATTAAATCAAATGTAGAGGATTTTGAATAGAATAATCCAAAATCAACTGTGTCTTTTAAATATCTCATTATTCTTTTTACAGCTTTAAGATGTGATTCTTTTGGATTTGACTGAAATCTAGCACACAAGCAAACACTGAACATAATATCTGGACGGCTAGCAGTTAAATAGAGAAGTGATCCTATCATACCTCGGTATACCTTTGTATCAACAGACTTATCATCTTCATCTTTGTCCAAAACAGTAGTAGTGCTCATAGGAGTAGATTTTGAAGCAGTTGAGTTCATGTTGAACCTCTTCAGAAGTTCACGAGCATACTTAGACTGATTGATGAAAACTCCATCCTTGGTTTGCTTAATATGCAGTCCAAGAAAGTAGGTGAGTTCTCCCATCATACTCATTTCAAATTCTTTCTGCATGGACTTAGAGAATTCTTTACAAAGAGTGCTGTTATAAGATCCAAAGATGATATCGTCTACATATATTTGAACAATTAGGGTATGATTATTCACTATTTTTACAAATAATGTAGAGTCTGCTTTGCCTATAGAAAAACTAGTTTTTAACAAAAAGGTTTTAAGTCTATCATACCAAGCACGAGGTGCTTGTTTTAAACCATACAAAGCACATTTGAGTTTGAAAACATGATCTGGATATTGTTCATTTTCAAATCCTGGAGGTTGTTTTACATAAACTTCTTCATTTATAAAACCATTTAGAAAAGCACTTTTAACATTCATTTGATATAGTTTAAAATCCATATAGCTTGCATATGCTAAAAACATCCTAATAGATTCAAGTCTAGCAACAGGAGCAAAAGTTTCATCAAAATCAATACCTTCCTCCTGGTTGTATCCTTGAGCTACTAGTCTTGCCTTGTTTCTTATAACATTACCTGTTTCATCTAGCTTGTTTCTGAAGATCCATCTTGTCCCAATGATTGGATGATCCTTTGGTCTTGGTACAAGATCCCAAACTTCATTCCTTTGGAATTGATTCAGTTCTTCAGTCATGGCTAGCATCCAGAACTCATCGATGATGGCTTCATCAATCTTCTTTGGTTCAAGTTGAGAAATGAATGCCATATTTGCAATCCGTTCTAGCTGAGCTCTAGTCTGAACCCCCTTTGTCAGTTCTCCCAAAATCTGCTTTTGAGGATGATCTTTGATATCGACAAATGTTCTTTGATGATCATCTTCATTAGACTTAGCTGTGTTATCTAAAAATAAATCTGTACTTTCAACATCATCATCGTTAGTTTGCTTATGAACAGATTGATCAATAGATTCACAGAAACTAACATGCATAGATTCTTCAATAGACTTAGAACACTTATTGAAAACCCTGTATGCTTTACTATGACTTGAATATCCTAAAAATATGCCTTCAATAGATTTAGCATCAAATTTATCTAGGCTATCTTTTGTGTTTAGGATAAAGCATTTACAACCAAAGACTTTGAAATAGTCTATTCTTGGAGTTCTGTCATAGAATAGTTCATAGGGAGTTTTATTTAATAAGGGTCTAATGAGAACTCTATTTGTTATGTAGCATGCAGTATTAACAGCTTTTGCCCAAAAAGATTTAGCAAGATTATTGTGTTGGAGCATAGTTCTAGCAGATTCCTGAAGGGTTCTATTCTTTCTTTCTACTACACCATTTTGAGGTGCAACTCTAGGAAAGGCAAAGTTATGAGAAATACCATGCAAGTTACAAAAATTTTCAAAAAGTTTATTTTCAAATTCTCCTCCATGGTCACTACGGATTTTAACAATAGAACAAGATTTTTCATTTTGTAATTTTTTACATAAAATTTCAAATTGACAAAACGTATCACTTTTGTTTTTCAAAAATATTACCCAAGTAAATCTTGAGTAGTCATCTACAATGACAAAAACGTATTTATTGTGGTTATGACTAGCTACTCTAGATAGACCAAAGAGATCCAGGTGGAGAAGCTATAGAGGTCTTTTGCTTGAAATGATATTTTTTTATTTAAAAGATGATTTGGACAGTTTTCCTAATTGACATGCATCACAAAAATAATCCTTTTTAAAAGATATTTTGGGTAACCCACGTACTAACTTATCTTTAGCTAATTTAGACATGTACTTAGAATTGACATGACCCATTCTCATGTGCCATAAATGTTTAGAGTCATTATTAGCTATGAGGCAATGTTCTGTGATGTTTTCTAGGTATAGTTCATATATATTATTTTTTTTATACCTTTTAAGATAATATTTTCGTTGGTGTCTGCTATAAGACAAGCATTATGATTAAAGCTAACATTATAACCTGTATCACACATTTGACTAATACTTAGAAGGTTATGTTTTAAGCCTTTAACCAGGAGAACGTCTTTGATAAGAGGTTTATCTATATTTCCAATATTACCAATACCTATTATCAAACCTTTGTTGTTATCTCCAAAGGTGACGGTTCCTCCTTTTTTATGAAGAACAGCAAAGAGGTCTGAATGTCCAGTCATGTGTTTTGAACATCCACTGTCTAGAATCCATCTGTTCTTCTTGTTTGGAGCCTGCAAATCATTAAGTAAAATTTCTTTTTGGTACCCAATCGGGTCCTTTTTTGTTATACTTTGGAACCCATATCCATTTGGATTTGGGTTTGTCTATAGCCTTAGAGGAGTTCAAAAAATTAGAATTATAATACTCCTTATTTGGTTCAGAAGAACTTTTCACAAAAGTGCTCTTTTGATTCATACAAGAAGGCTTGTTGAAATGGGAGTAGCCAATACCATTCTTGTAGAAAGAGACTTTTTGAGAGGATAGGAGTTTATCCAAGTTCTTTTTTCCTTTAGTAAACTTGAAAACCGTTTTCATAAGGTTCTCAGTTTTACTTTTTAATTCTGAAATTTCTACTTGCAGATTTTTAGTCTTGGAGCTAGTAGATGAGATTTCAGAAGTAATAAGAAGATTTTTCTTTTGTAGCTCAGAATTTTCAATACTGAGTTTTTGAATTTTCAAAAGGAGCTCTAGATTCTCAGATTTTAACTGTTTATTTTTTAGAATCGTTTTCCTTGATTCTTCAAAAAGTTTCTGAAAAGCATTTTGAAGATCTTCAAAGGAGAAATCAAGAGATTCACTCACAGAGCTTTCTGCCATGAAGCACATGTTGGCGGTTTCTGCTTCATCATCATTTGACTCTTCACTGGTGGATGGTTCTGAATCATCCCATTGAGCATGCAGAGCCTTTTTCTTGAAGAACCTTTTCTTTGGTTCCTCAGTCTTGGATTTTCTTTTGAGAAGAGGACAGTCACGTCTCAGGTGACCTGGCTTATTACACTGGTAGCACATAGATTCTTCTTTTGGGTCTTTTCTTTCTTTGTGCTTATTTGGAAGCCGGTTCCTTCTCATAAAGCGCTGAAATTTTCTGGTGAGTAGCGCAATCTCAGTTTCTTTTTCTGAGTCTTCATCCTCAGAAAGGGCTGAGAAGGCTAGAGTTTTCTTCAAGGGTTGTTCTTCTTCCCTTCTTTCTTTCATGTGGACTTCATAGGCCATAAGATTGCCTATTAAGTCGTCCAGAGTAAGCTTAGATAAATCTTGAGCTTCTTCAATAGCTGTAGTCTTTTTCTCCCAATCAGTTGTGAGAGATCTCAAGATTTTCTTTACCTTTTCTGTCTGGGAATATGTTACACCTAGAGATTTTAGATCGTTGATGATGTTGGTGAATCTGGTAAACATCTCTCTGATGGGTTCATCTTTGTTCATTTTGAACAACTTATATTTTCTGACAAGAGATGAGATTTTGGCTTCTTTCACTTTGTTGGTTCCTTCATGAATAACCTCTAAAGAATGCCAAATATCATATGCAGATTCACATATAGATATTCTATTGAATTCGTTCTGATCAATGGCACAATATAAGGCATTCATAGCCTTTGCATTTAGGTTTGCCATTTTCTTTTCTTCATCAGACCATAAGTTATAGTCTGCGGATGGAGATGTGTATGGATGCTCAACAATTTTCCATACAGCAAAATCTATGGACTTGAGAACTATAGCCATTCTGCACTTCCAGTATCCATAGTTGGAGCCGTTGAAGAAAGGAGGACGAGATGCGTGTTGACCTTCAATATCACGAGCATAAGAGGTAGATGCCATTTGTGCTGGAAGACTTGTTATGTCAAAACCAGCAAACCTGCTCTGATACCAAATGAAATTTCACTAGAGGGGGGGTGAATAGTGAAATATGATAAAGTTCGATAAAATAAAATAATCAGGCAATAAGGCACAACACATAAAACACATAATTTATACTGGTTCGGTCAATACCCAGACCTACATCCAGTCCCCAAGCAAACCACTTGAGCTTTTCACTATAACATCTGAGTCACCGGATAAATAGTACAACACCTTCTTCCTCAGAGGTCTTCTTCTCTCAACAGAGAAGGGGCATACCCTCTTCCACAGAGGTCATCTTCTCTCAACAGAGAAGGACAACACCCTCTTTCACAGAGGTCTTCTTCTCTCAACAGAGAAGGGCAACACCCTCTTTCACAGAGGTCTACTTCTTTCAACAAAGAAGGAAAACAGTGAAAAACAGAGTTACAATACTTCCTATAGAACCTTCAGAATGATATGAATGCACGAATGAAGGATTCTCAGAATGTTCTGTTTGTCACTCAGAGGATACTCTTTGTCAAAGAGCTATGCTTGACTTTTTCTCTTTTCTTTATTTTCTTTTTCTTTTTCTTTTTCAAGGCTCTCTTTTCAAATAATGAATAGGAATTTTTCTCGTTGTAATCTCACATGTCCATTCCATGTTGAATAGTTTATTTGAGTGTGTTTATATAGCTTTTAAAAAAGTAGTCGTTACTTTTTGAAATCGTAGCTTTTTTGAGATGTGAAATGTTATGTCATTTCAAAAAACATCTTTAGAGAAATTCGAGAAAGCCTTTTTCCATAAAAGTAAAATATAGGGTACACTAGTCGTTGTAATATTTTAGGTAATACATATTTTATGTAAAAAGTCTATTTCTTACAATAGTACATTGAACGTTGGATTGTAGTTTTGTCTTTATTCTAATTAATGATTTGAGGTACATAAGTACTTCTTTACTTTAAATGAGTGTAAGTACAATGAGTGCTTTGAGATATTTATTTGTACATAGTCATGTCAAGTGTTTTCTTTATGTTGTGTTTTTCAAAGTCTTCAGAGAGAATGAAGACTACAAGAAAGTTGACATTCTTGAGAAGGATATTAACAAGGATTTCTTACAAGAGGTATTTAATGCTATACAAAGAGAATGATGACTTCAAGTAAGTCGACATTCTATGGGTTTGTAAAAAGGTAACTAGAGTCTTTTCAAAACCTTTATTATATTTGTTTTCTTTGTATAGCCGATTTTCATGTTTTATCTTTTTCCTATATTTGAAATCATTTCTTTAAAGAAGGTAACTAGAGTCTTTTCAAAACATATTATATTTGTTTTTCTTTATGTAGCCGATTTCATGTTTTGTCTTTTTCCTATATTTGAAATCATTTCTTTAAAGAAGGTAACTAGAGTCTTTTCAAAACATATTATATTTGTTTTTCTTTATGTAGCCGATTTCATGTTTTGTCTTTTTCCTATATTTCTTTTCATGTTGTCTTGTATATGATGTAAGGTACAATTATTACATTTTGAAATCATGTCAAAATACCTTTTTCATAAAGGGTTGTAAGAAGGTACAATTATTAGTTTTCAAAAAAGGAGCTTTTTGAAACTATCGTATACTTTTATGAATGAGTATGTAATATGCAATATGCATGTTCCTGAAGGTTTTGTTACATGACTCTAAAGAAGAAAAAAATCTTCATCTTGAGGTAGCCGATCTCTTCAGTTGATCTTTAGGAATGCATGGCTCATCAAGCTTTTTCTTCAAGGAGTATGATTGCACCATAGTTGTACTTGAATAGGAAGTCTCCATCCTTTTTGGGTGAGATATCCTTGCATCAAATACTCGTTAGATTTATGGCAAAACATATTCAGTCATAATATAACATTTTTCAAGAGGACATATTATCATATCATATAAAATCAAATACGACAGTGTATCATATTATGTGACATCAAAACAGAGTTTCTCAACAGTGTTTTCTGCGTTTTCCTTTCTTTCTGTCATCTTGTAAGGGCAAGATCCGCCCCGGTTTCTTTCTTTCCTTCAAACAATCACTTGTAAATATCAAAGTTTACTTAATCAATGAAAAGTTTGTTTTCTCTGTTCATCTTGGTGTACACAAATTCTTTGCTTATATCCTCGTCTATTTTGTCGCTCTCTGTTTATGTATAGAAGGCTATTTTTAAAATATCTTACCTTTTTTTCTCAAAGGCCTTCTTTTCGCTTTCAGGATTGCCGGAATCGTGGCTCCTAAATCGTTCAAAAAGCTGGTTATCAATACCAACTTTTTTCAAAATAAACCAGCCAGAATCTGCAAGGCAAACACAGGGGCAGAAGTCAGCAGAATGACAGAGCATATTGAAAAGTTGGCAGAATTCGACTCGACAATTCAAGATTTGCCAGCATTCAGAAGCAGGATGAACCATCGTCGTTGGTTCAAGATCCAACGGAGGATGTCAATGTTGGTTCAGAAGATGATCCAAAGATCCTCAAAATTGGTTCGAGCTTGAGTTCAAATGAGAAGGAAAGGCTCATCTACTTCCTCAAACAGCATCAGGAAGTCTTCGCTTGGACTTATGAGGATATGCCAGGCTTAGACCCCAAATTAGTCGAGCATCGCCTTGTGTTGAAGCTAGACTGCAAACCAATCAAGCAGAAACTCAGAAAAATGGATCCTCAAGTGGCACCACAAGTTAAAGAAGGACTTGAAGAGTTATTAAAAGCAGGGTTCATTCAGACCATCGAATATCCAGACTGGTTGGCAAACATTGTGGCAGTTCCCAAAAAGAATGGCAAAGTTCAGATTTGTATTGATTTTAGAGATCTGAACAAGGCAACCCCAAAGGATGATTATCCACTCCCCAACATCGATCTTCTGATCGATAGCACGGCAGGCCATGCCATGTTCTCCTTTATAGACGGATACTCAGGCTATAATCAGATCAAATTGGCCGCTCGTGACCAATCCAAAACTTCCTTTACCATGCCTTGGGGTACCTTTTGCTATACAGTCATGCCATTTGGGCTCAAGAATGCTGGGGCAACCTATCAGAGAGCAATGGCATTTATTTTCCATGACCAGATGCACAAGAACATGGATGCCTATGTGGATGACATCCTGGTCAAATCAAAAGAAGGAGAAGATCATCTTGATGCTCTCGGCCAAGTCTTCGAAAGACTTATTCTCTATAAGCTGAGACTCAATCCACAAAAATGCGTCTTCGGAGTGGAATCAGGCAAGTTGCTTGGCTACATGATCAGCAAGAAAGGCATAGAAGTAGATCCTGCCAAGGCGAAGGCGATCATTGATATGCTTCCTCCCACTAATCTTAAAGAGCTGCGAAGCCTTCAGGGTTGCATTCAGTCTATCCGTCGCTTTATCTCCAATTTAGCCATGAGATGCGAGCCCTTCAATCACTTGCTGAGAAAAGAAGTAAAATTTGAGTGGGGACTAGAATGTCAGCTCTCATTTGAGCGCATCAAGCAGTATCTTCTCAATCCACCAGTTCTGAAGCCACCAGAACTTGGAAAGCCTCTACTCTTGTATATTTCTGTCAACCACAATGCTTGTGGCGGATTTCTTGCACAGTACGAGGAAGACAGCCGGATAGAGCAGGCCATCTACTACATCAGCAAGACTTCCATCGATTATGAGAAGAGATATTCTCATATGGAAAAGACATGTCTAGCCTTAGTATGGATGTGTCAGAAGCTGAGACATTATCTGATGGCCTCAGAGATCAAAATTCTGTTGAGACTTAACCCTCTCAAGTATATTCTTGAGCAGCCCTTCCTTACTGGACAGATTGCAAAATGGCAAGTCCTCCTGATGCAGTACGATTTGGAATAGGTCTCTCAGAAGTCAGTCAAGGGTCAGTCCATCGCAGATCAGTTGGCAGATTTCCCGTTGACAGAAGAGATCAAAGCCGAAGATGATTTTCCTGACGATCAAATTTGCAGTATTCAGGAATCTCTAGTCTGGACTCTATTCTTTGATGGAGCCAGAAACATGTCTGGTATAAGAATTGGGATCTTGCTAATCACTCCTGAAAAGGAGATGCTCCCTTATTCCCTCAAACTCGACTTCCAGTGTACTCATAATATGGCCGAGTATGAAGCTCTAATACAAGGCCTCAAGATTTTGCAAGACTTTGGTGTCAAGAGAGTACACGCCTTCGGCGATTCATTACTTGTTGTCAGTCAAGTTAATGCTGAATGGCAAGTCAAGGATTCGAAGTTGATCCCTTATCAAAAGATTGCCTTAGCTCTCATAGGCAACTTTGAAGAATTTCAGCTCAACCATGTCAAGAGAGAATTCAATCACATAGCCGATGGCCTAGCCTGCTTAGGCTCTATTTTGTCTTTTAAAAACAGTGAATCCTGTCGTTTCTTCGAGGTCGGCAGACTTGATCGACCTGCCTACATTCCAGTTGAGCAAGCGAGTCAAGTCACTCAGAAAGAAAAGCCTTGGTACCAAGACATCAAAAGCTTTATCGAAACTGGTGAATTTCCACCAGACATGCCAAGAAGGGAGCAACGTGCAATCCAACGCATGTCAGCCCGTTACTTCATCCTCGCCAATATTCTCTACCGTCGTGGTTTCAGTTCTGAGTATGCCAGATGCTTAGATAAGGATGAAGCCATGGAAGTTGTCCGAGAGGCACACGAGGGAATTTGTGGTGGTCACGTCGGCTACCAAACACTCGTCAAGCAGATTATTCGGGCAGGATACTATTGGAAAACCATGCAGCAGGATTGCCATCAATTTGTAAGGAAATGCGTCAAGTGTCAAATGCACGCATCTTCCATTCATGTGTCAGCCGCATACTTGCAATCTGTGGTCTCTCCATGGCCCTTTTCGATGTGGGCCTTCGACGTAGTGGGTCCGATCACTCCTTCGGCTTCTAATGGTCACTGATACTTCCTCGCGGTTACGGAATACTTCACCAAATGGGTCGAAGTTGTCACTCTGCAAACAGTAGAAGGCCGATACGTGGTTTCGTTTATTCATAAGAATCTTCTTTGCCGCTTCGGCGTTCCACATGATATTGTGTCAGATAATGGCAGTCATTTCAAGAATGAGAAGATGAAGACTTTCTGCTCAAAATTCAGGATTCATCACCATTTCTCAGCTCCCTACTATCCTCAAGGGAATGGCCAGGTTGAGGCCACCAACAAGATTTTGATCCGCATTCTGGAAAGAACCGTGGAGACAGGCCGCGATTGGCACGAGAAGATTCATGATGCATTGTGGGCGTACCGAACTACCATTCAGACTCCAACCAATGCTACTCCTTCAGAACTCGTTTATGGGACTGAGGTAGTGTTACCTCTCCACGTTCAGAAGCCTGCACTCAAGTTTGCATCGCTCATCGAGCTTCCGCTTGATCAATATAAGCAGCAGAGGTTGGTACAACTTGATCTATTAGATGAAAAAAGGCTCAAGGCAGCAGAACACGCTCAGGCCTATCGTCAAAGGATAGCTCGGCACTACGCCAAATCAGTCATTGAGAGAAGATTTTGAGTCCATGATCTTGTGCTTAGATCGACAACTCATCTCAAGCATCGGCCGAAGGGCAAGTGGTCACCCAATTGGGAAGGCCCTTATGTAGTTAAGGAGGCGCTGCCTCGCAATTCCTATCGTTTGATCAACGCAGACGGAGTGGAACTGCCCGATCCTATTAATGCCTTACATTTGAAAAGATTTTACACTTGAATTGTTCATCATAGCCTTTTGTATTCCTCAAAAGTCTTTTCAAATAAAGCAATATTCTTCTCACATTCTTCTCCCTGATACTGGGGCATTTTATTTTGATCTATACTTATCTTCCTTCATCATGATGCAGGCAGGATCAGACGAATCCTTTTCTAAAAATCTTACCAACTCTTTGATAACTTGGTTATCGTTATTAAATTGCATTCATTTCAGTTTTTATTTTTATCTAATCAAATTTTATCAATTTATTGTCAATTTTATCAATTTGTCAAATTTCATTAAGTTTTATTCCTTTATCTAAAAAAAAAACCCTTCAGGATAAGGGATAAACTTGATGCCTCTTTTCAATGAGGTATTCTTTTTATTTTTTCCCTCAGGTTAAGGGAAAAACCTGACCCTCGTTGTCCGAGGTGTTCCCATTCAGGGTAAGGAATAATCCTGATACCCCTCATAGGAGCATCGCTGCTACCCGTGAAAATTCTTCTTCAAAATAAATTTCTTTAAATTTTTCTCCATTTATTCTTCTTCAGGTTAAGGGATAAACCTGAATTATTTCCTATAAATTCTTCAAATCACCTAAAAATTTTTGTTCTATACTCTCTCAGAATAGAGAAAAATACTTAACTCATCATAAATAAATTCTGGTCTTAGGCCACTTTGGGTCAAGGATCTCGAATAAATCTCTCATCTTCATCATCAAAATCTATTCATGCTTTTGTCGATCCTTCGAGTTCCGACTTCCGGGTTGGAATCGTTTCCTTCCCATTTGAGTTCCGACTCAAGATTTCGTTTTTCCATTATCTTTCTTAAAAACCGGGTTCCGACTCGGGTTTTCCTTTTTGTATATTCTTATTTTTGAAGTCTCAAGTTCTGACTTGAACTTCCTTCTGAATCCAATACTCGTGTTGGACAAATCGTTGCTTTGAGAATTCGAGTTTTCAAACTCAATTCTCATTTCATTTTCTTATATTTAAAAACCGGGTTCCGACTCGGATTTTCCCTTTTTTGTATATTCTTATTTTTTTTTAAGTCTCAAGTTCCGACTTGAACTTCCTTCTGAATCCAATGCTACTGTTGGATAAATTGTTGTGTTGAGAATTCAAGTTTTTTAAGCTCAATTCTCACTCATTTCTTATATTCAAAAAAACCGGGTTCCGACTCGGATTTCCCTTTTGTATACTCTTATTTTTGAAGGCTCAAGTTTCGACTTGAACTTCCTTTTGAATCCAATGCTCGTGTTGGACAAATCCTTGCTTTGAGAATTCGAGTTTTCAAACTCAATTCTCATTTCATTTTCTTATATTTCAAAACCGGGTTCCGACTCAGATTTTCCTTTTTTTTGTATATTCTTATTTTGAAGTCTCAAGTTCCGACTTGAACTTCCTTCTGAATCCAATACTCGTGTTGGATAAATTGTTGTGTTGAGAATTCGAGTTTTTCAAGCTCAATTCTCACTCATTTCTTATATTAAAAAAAACCAGGTTCCGACTCGGATTTTCCTTTTATATATACTCTTATTTTTTAAGGCTCAAGTTCCGACTTGAACTTCCTTTTGAATCCAATGCTCGTGTTGGACAAATCATTGTTTTGAGAATTCGAGTTTTTCCAAACTCAATTCTCACTCATTTAGAAACCGGGTTCCGACTCGGATTTTCCTTTTTGTATATTTTTATTTTTGAAGTCTCAAGTTCCGACTTGAACTTCCATTTGAATCCAATGCTCGTGTTGGATAAATTGTTGTGTTGAGAATTCGAGTTGTTCAAGCTCAATTCTCACCCATTTCTTATATTTGAAAAACTGAGTCCCGACTTGGATTTTTGCTTTCGTACATCCTCATTTTCTCAAAATTCTGACTTGAATCTCCTTGCCAATTTAATGCTCACTTGTGGAGCGGAGTTCTCCTTGAAATTCCCCTTCAGGATAAGGGATAATCCTGAAGCACCGACAATCATTCTCGCTTAAAATCTTAAGTTTCTTCGAATGTTGGTCTCGTTTTCAACTCCCCATTCAAAAACCAGTGCTCGTACTGGTATGCATTTTCGAAAACCAGTGCTCGTACTGGTATGCATCTTTCGAAGCCCGACGCTCGTACTGAGGCATTTTTGAAACCCAGTGCTCGTACTGGTGTGCACCTTTCGAAAACCCGACGCTCATACTGGGGCATTTTTTTTTGAAATCCAGTGCTCGTGCTGGTACATCTAGCACTCGCGCTAGTGTTTGGCTGACTGATCAGTTAGCCCTCCCGGTTCAGTCTTTATACTAACCAATCCTCATCATTCAAGCTCTAAATTCTCAATTTTGACCTTCAGGTCATCACTTTATCAAAAATCAATCATTTTCTATTGCGAAGGACCCTCTTCAGGGAGAGTTCAAGGGAGCTCGTTCCTTTCGCATGCAACCATCTTTCATTCGCAAGAACCCTCTTTTCGAGGGGGAGTTTGAAGGGACTCGTTTTCTTCGCGAACAGTTTGCAAAACAACAACCAACTTTACACAAAAGAACCCTTTTTCCAGGGAGAGCTTCGACGGAAGCTCATTTTTTTTGTGGCCTCTGTTTTTCTCATCTTTGGCCAACCCCTTCACAGAGGACCCTCTTCTAGGGAGAGTGTGATGGACTCGTTCCTCTGTGATACTTTCTCAACTTTGTTTTTCGGCCGCCTTTCCATAAGAGAAGCCTAGAGATAGGGAGTTTTGACGAAAACTTAATTTCTCTTCGAAAGTTCCGTTTTGCAAACACCTCCTCTTTCAGGGAAGAGAGGAGTATTTCCAAAAACCCCTTCAGGTTAAGGGCTTAAGCCTGAGTCTCTCTTTTTGGGGAAAAAGAGAGGAGAATTTTTGTCACGGACGTGTCAATTCGATATCGAACAATTTCTTTCATCAAGGATTTCTAGAATACATTGCCAATTTGCTATCAAAAGTCATTTGTTGGTCTCAAAGCTTTCATCATATAAAGAATTACCTCAAACTACTTTTAGTATCATCTTCAAAAAGAGCAAGACTTTGGCAAATTGAGAACAAAATTCAAGCTTTTTCTGTTGGTCAACCAAGAGGATGAAGAAAAATCTTCGATATGACCAGCAAAGGAAAAAATCAATGATGTTGAAAAGCCATAAATGAGTTGATATTGATCATAGCTATGACACATTCCTAAAGATCATTCTTCTGGCAGTAAGATAGTGGAAATATCCTAGGCAGTAAAAAGAACCTACCCAATCCATATCTCCTCAGTCATTTGAGCTGTAAATCAAATATCCGCAAAAGGGATCTCTCAATTGTCGTCAAGATGAAGGCGAATTAAGCGAGTAGACCCTCGGGGCCAAAGAAGATCTGAAACATCTTCAAGATGACGGAGTTTGTGACGGATCTTTCCAGGGAAAGTTCGGATCACCGTCAAGATGAAGGCGGATGCGATGAACCTCCCGACAAACCCTAAAAGATATTTGATTTCTGCTATCATTTAGAGATTTCAACCCAAGAACCAATGTCATAATTCCTGAGAAAGAAAGAAAAAGAAGGATCGGATCATCTCCAAGATGAAGGAGTTTGTGACGTACCCTTCCCCGAAAAAGAGAGAAAAGTCAGGATATCTCCAAAATAAAGGATGATGTAAAAGAACCCAAGAAAGCTCCATGGTTCAAAAGAGTGCAAAAAGATCATCATGGGAAATGCCCAGGATATCAAACTGCCTGAAACTGCTAGGAACCATCTTTATCAATGTGAAAGTCTTTTATCAATATCTTCTCATTCAGATGCTTTTATGAAGCTAAGAATATTTCCTCTCTTTTCATATCAAGGGAATTGATATCCTCCTTAAAGAAGCTCAACAGTAACAAAATTGAGTTTGACTCTTGATTCTACAGAGTTAGCCCAATTGAAGCTAATACTCTAGGTAGAAAGAGGTGATATTTTCATCCACAATTCAATCATTTTTAGATCAACTACAATTTTTCTTGACATCTTATTGGCAATATTCTCTCATTATCCCAAAAGGAAGAAAGAACTTGATATTCGATTTGACGTATCCTGACGTCATCCCTCCTAAGGACTGAAAAGTCCTTTCCTTCCGTCTAATCTGAGCGCTCTCAGATCTGCACACTTCCCTGCACTCCCCACTGTCCCGCCATAGACACTTTCCACTCAGGATAAGGGTTAAACCTGAACTTTTTGCAAAAGATCTGTTATTGTCAAAAGCTATTTTCAGTCTCAGCGATGAGGCGCCCAAGAACAACCCATTTTCAAGCTTTAGGGACCCCCATTTTTTTCTTTTGCAAAACCCCTCTTGGACTTGTTGTGCAAAGTCTAGAGGCCCATCGCAGTCTTCCTCGCTCCTCGAGGATTCTGTATCCATTTAGGCTAAGGATTAAGCCTGTCACCTCGCTCCTCGAGGTGTAACCTAAAAACCTTCTGCGAGAGGTCGTCTGTTTTTTTAGAAAGCTGATTTTAGTCTCAGCAATGAGGCACCCAAGATCATCCCCTTTTCAAGCTTTAGGGAATCCCTTGTTTTTCTCTTCTCGCAAACCCCTTCTGGATTTGTTCATCCAAATTCTGAAGGTCCCATCATGGTTTCTTCATCCGAGGATTCCGTATGGTCGTCCCTTTCAGGTTAAGGGTTAAGCCTGAACTTCGCTTCACGAGATATCTTCCATTCAAGTTAGGGTTAAACCTGAGTCCCATTTTTGACTAGATATCCTTTCTAGTCCCATCACGGTTTCTTCGTTTAAGGAGTCCGTATGGTCATCCCTTTCAGGATAAGGGTGAAGCCTGAACCTCACTCCGTGAGGTGCCTTCCTTTCAGGTTTGGGTTAAACCTGAGCCTCGTTTAGACAAGGTAATCCTTCCCGTCCCATCATGGTTTTTCCCACAAAAGAATCCATGCTCTTTGTACATCCATCCAGGAAAGGATCATGTTTGAGTTTCATCTCACGAGGCATTTCTCTCAAAATGTCCCATCGAGGTCTGCTTATATTCCTTTCCCCATCCAAATTACCTTGATCTATCTTCATCCCATCCAGGTTAAGGGCTAAACATGAGTCATTCCAAAAGATTGATCTTGTCTCACCCATGAGATTTGATCAAAATTGTGATCTCTCACCATCTTGGGATCTTTTACCCAAAAGTCCCATCACGATTTCCTCATTTCTATTTATTCAGTCATATCATTTTCGAGGATTTCGTCTTCCCCAAGCTATTCAGGACAAGGCTTTAAGCCTGAAAAGCCATAATTCTTCAACACCCAGTTCAGATCTGCTGACTGAGGCATTTTCAAAATTTGGAGTGTTATCTTTGCCACTAAGCTCGGCTTCTTACCGGCTTAGTAGCAAAGAGGGGCATCTGTGAACACCCCAAATTTTTCAAAAAGTTTGTAAATATTCCCCTTTTTGCCCTTTATCTTCATTTTTGGGTAATTGAGAAGCCTAGAGATAGGGAGTTTTGACGAAAACTTAATTTCTCTTCGAAAGTTCTGTTTTTCCTTATAGGATCCAGAACCAATTTCACTTTGGATTTTTGACTTCGGATCCAATTTTCCATTTTAGGATCCAGAACTCAAATTCTACTTTGGATCTCAGACTTCAGATCCAATGTCACTTTTAGGATCTAGAATCCAATTCTACTTTGGATCTTAGACTTCGGATCCAATTCCATCTTAGGGTCCAGAGTCCAATTCTATATTGGATCTCAGACTTCAGACCCAAATCTATCTTAGGATCCAGAACCCAATTTTACATCGGATCTCAGATCTCAGATCTTAAAACCATTCTAAGATCAAAGTCTACTTCAAAATCTGGATTTAAAATCCAAGTCCATTTTCAGATCCCATTTGAACTCCTAAATCCGTTTCTATTTTTTAAATACATTTGATCCTCTCAGATCCATTCTAAGATTCAAATTCAATATCACTTCAAAACTTCATCTTCTTCTCCTAAATCCATGATTAAACTCAAAGTCCATTTTCTGACTTTGAAACTCCATTTTCTTTCATTTCAAAGCTTTAAATCATTCTTTCTCGAAGTCAAGATTTATTTTTCCAACTCTGATTTACTTCAAAAACTCAGAACTTCTCTGATCTATCACAAAGTTCTAAGTTAGATTCAACCATGTCTTCACTCCATTACCAAGTTCATCTCAGGACACTTGGAAATCTTCAAAACATGTTTTTCTAAATAGCATACATCCTTGCATTGCACAAGTATGATTCTTTGTGCATTTAGAGTTAGGATAAATTCTTAGATTATATTTAGGCAAAGCAAAAGGCATAGATTCGATCCTTGGTTCGATTACCCCTGGTAAAGGCGCCAGGAACGGTTGTAAACACCCCAAATTTTCCACATCCATTCTCAAACAATCCTCCTCAGGCAGTGTCAATCCTATTAGGTCAGTGTAGGAGTCAAACCCCGAGTCAGTTTCAGAAAATCACCATTTTACCAACTTTTATTAGGAAAATTACCATTTTACCCCTAGGTCATCCCGGACCCCAGTCAGTCAGAGTCAACTAAGCTCATTGGTTAGTTCAGAACATTTAGAATATCAGTCATTTCAAATTCATTTGAGCTCACAGTGAGAAAGTCATTTTCATTTCTGATCATTCCTGCCAAAATGGGATCATTTCTTCAGAAATGAGCTCATTTCTTGCTCAAATCCAAGCCAATTGTCTCTGAGTCAGTCATTCATAGTCATTCATACTCCCCAGAGTCTAACTTGAGCTCACCAGGAGTTCGAGTGCATCTGTTTCAGCTCAAAACCATTTCTAAGTGTTCAAGAGCCCATTTTAGTCCATTTCAGCTCTTTCAGCTGAAATTGAGCCGAGTTCAGTCAGTTGAGCTAGTGTTTGAGCCTTGATTTTAGTTCATTTCAGTATTACTGACCTTTGTTTTAGCTCAAACCCAGTTTAGGTTCGTAATTCACTTCATTCCGGTGATCATTCCGTACCATTTCTCTAAAAATGATGGCTTTTCTTGAAAATTCAGTCGGAAAGGTCAGTTGAGTCAGTGCCTAGTCAGTTCATTTGAGTTCTGAAACTCTAAAACCCAGCTCAATCCAGTTCATTTCAGTTTAATTCAGCTCAAACCCTAATTTCCAGTGAAACTCTAGCTTGGCAGAGCTCGAAAATCATTTCTTCAACCATTTTGCAAATTTTATCAGTTTTTATGCTTTTTGAACTGGTACAGCTGTCAATCGGGGTCTAACATCCAAAATTCTTCATTCAGGGTTAGCATTTCGCATAGCATTTCATGTCATTTCTCATAATTTCATATCATTTCTTAGCATTTCATAACATTTCATCACATTTCATTCCATTTTCGAAGTCCAGAACTCCAGTTTTATAAATTTTAATCCAGATTGAGTTTTAAAAAGTTTTTAGAAATCAATTTCAAACCCCAGGTTTCCAAAATTGACATTTTTACCCCCGGGAGTCTAAATTTAGAAATATTTTCTCAAGAACAATAATCTGGATTTATTTCAAACTCAAAATTTTCAAATTCTACACTCGATTTGCTTTGCAACGAGCTATTAAACTTCAAAATCTGAGCTCGTTTCAAAAACTGCCAAAAATAGCTCATTTCGTTTGGAAATATTTTCTCGAGAAAAACAATCTGGATTTCTTTCAAAATCAAATTTTCAAATTCTACACTAGATTTGCTTCGCAATGGGGTATTGAACTTCAAAATCCGAGCTCGTTTCAAAAACTGCCAAAAATAGCTCGTTTTGTCTGAATTTTTTTTTTTGAAAAGACTATTTTACCCCTTTAATCGTCAAAATGAATTTCAAAAGTGGAATTTGGACCCGCTCTGAGATGGCCCATCCATTTGCATTTTCTTGTTTTAATTTATAAGAAAAGAGAAAAAAAAATCTTTTTCTTTATTTTTTTGGTTTGTTTTATTTTATTTATTTAATTTTTTTTTAAATTATTTTATTCTTCCTAAGGTGGGACCCACAAGGGGGTCACCCAAACCTCCAGCCCATTTCCTTTCTTTCTTCCTCTATTTTCTTTTTTTATATATTTTTTTATTTTCTTTTCTTTTCTTTTTTATTTCTTTTCTTTCTTTTTTTCTTTATTTTTCTTTCTTTCTTTCTTTCCTCCTTTCTTTCCTCTCCCTCCATTCACGTATAGTCTTTCCAGCCCCTCCTTCTTCTTCTTTCCCTCTCCTTTCTTCCCCTTTCTTTCCTTTTCCTTCTTCCCCTCTTCTTTCCTTTTCCTTCCCTTCCTTCTTTCCCCTTTCTTCCTTACTCCCTTTGGATTTCCCCCAAAAGCAATGGCTGCAGCCATTCACGTATACTCCTTCATGAAATATTATTAGTAACTTAGGTTTTGAGTTAATCAAAACTTAAGTTATGATAAAAAGGAAAAAAAAAGAAAGCTACGGCTGCTTCTCTCCCATCTCACGCCTCTCTCCCATTCTCTCTCATATTCTCTCTCTCTTGGTGTCTTTGACACCCCTATCTTCAAGCTTTGCAGCCACCAACAGCAGGAGCCCTCCTCCAGGGTGACCATATCCACCTCCTTGGCAGCTTCAGCCGGCTCCTCCTCCATGCCCAGCAGCTGCTCCACATCCAAGCCGGCGACCACACCTCCATTGCTGCCACATCTTTTTGTTGCAGCCACGTCCAGCCGATCCATCAATGGCTCTAGCTCCAGCAAGGAATCATACATCTTCCCCAGCTGGTGACCATCCTCTTCAAGTCGTAGCTACAGTCATTACAGTCGGCACCTCCTTTGCAGCCATTCCAACGCCCAGCAGTCCACTTTCTTCCCTTTGCTCCAGTCGATCCAGCGCCATCTTCTTCATTCGCCGTAGCAAGGCCATAAGGAACATTCAAGAAGAAGACTTAGTTATTTCATTTATTTATTTTATTCAATTCAATGTAAAAAGCAATGTAATATTTGGAATAAGAGTTACATTTTCTGCTTAGAATAGGACTGCATTGCATATAGTTTAATTTCTGCAAATTTCAATATGTGATGTATGATTCATGCATAGTTATTTCAAATTCACTATGGTTTACACGAATGGCACGTGCACAAGCTTTTATGGAGTTTATAAACTCTGTGGGATTCGTATTTATGGCCATAGTGTAAACACCCCAAATTTTCACCCCCATCCAGTGTTTGTCCATTTCATATGTCATTGCATATCATTGCATGCATTCGGCATATCATTTCATCGCATTGCATAGCATTGCATGCCATTACATCTCATTCTCGAGATCCAGCACTCCTGTTTTCAAAACATTCAATCCAGATTTGAATTTTAAAGCTTTTATTTCAAAATCAATTTCAAAACCTGGGTTTTTATTCAACACTCTGTCATTTTCCAACCCCAGGACTTTATATTTCGAAATATTTTCTCAAGGAAACAATCTAGATTCATTTCAAATTCAAATTTTAATCGATTTCAATTCACAGATGAGACCCATTGAGGTGGTGTCGCTTCTGAATTCTTCTATTCATCAAATTTCTCAAAATTTTGAAAGTTTCAGTCCGATCAGGACTCTGTCTCAGAGTCCTGATCCGGTCAGGAGTCTGTTTTGAAGTCTGTTTTACTTCCATTTTCAATCTTTTACGTTTGTTTTCGAAATTTAGGTCATTTTACAGAGTCCAGTTAGTTCAGGATTCTATTTTAGAGTTCGGTCGAGTTAGGAGTCTAACCCTGACTGTGTTTTCTGACTTATTTCATCATTTCTTGATAAAATCTTTTGGAAAATTCTTTTATTTGGATTTTAAAATCTAAAATCTCAGAGTCCTAAGAGTTCAGGACTCTAACTCGGAGTTCCAGTTCGCTTGAGACCCTATTTTCAAAGATCTTGAATTTCAAATATCGATTTTAACCCCTTTTCAAAGCCATTTTCAGTGTTTATTTCAAAATTTCTAAAACTCGATGTGGGCCCACTCAGTTGGCACCATATCCAGAGGGATTCTAATTCAGTTAGAACCCTATGCCATTTCAAAAATTCTAATTTTAAAATTGCTTTTGAAAATCCTTTTGAAAACTCCTTCAATTTCAAGTTTTAAAATCACTTTTTGAAAAAAATCAAGTAGGGCCCACTGGGGGTGGCGCCACATTTGAGAAAGTCAGGGTTAGCTTAGGCTTAGTCAGTGTCTTGGTTAGTTTTAGAAGTTTAGAAGAGTCAAAATCTATTTTGAAAACTCATTTTTAAAGTTTGGTTTTTAAATTGTTGTTTTTAAAAGTTTTAGTTAAAACTTTAAAAACCCAATGTGAGAAAACGCCAAGTGGCGCCACATTTGGGGGATTCTTAGGTTTAGTTAGGGGTTAATTAGGGATTAATTAGGATAATTTAGGTCAAGGGCATATAGGTAACTCCACCCAAAAATCGCCCCCCTTAGAGAGTCCAAAGTTTTCAAAATTGTTGATTTTTAACCTAAAAATTTATTATAAAAAGAGGTTATAGGGGGGACGATTTTCATTATTCACTTACCTTCAACTCTTGGAGCTTCTCTCTCCTCTCCAGCCCTTCCTCCATTTCAGCAACCTCAAGGTAATTTTTTTCTTTAATTTTTAGTTTTTATTTAATATGTTTCATTGTTTTAAGCATGATTTAGCCATTGGCACCATCACCTTCATGGATTAAACCATGGATTCAACCTCAAGAACCATCAAGAATCAGCAAGAACGATTCAAGAAGGTGATCTAACTTTGTTTTGGGTGATTTACAGGGATTTTAATCCATTAGAATTGATTTTAATATGATTCTTTACATTATTAACCAATAAAATATATGATTTACCCTTTTTAATGGGTTAAATCTATGTTTTAAAGGTGATATCAAATTCCAGCCATTGATTCCCTATTTTTATTTTATTTTCATGGTTTATTCATGTTTGTTTTACGTTCTATAGCATAGAAATAAGTTTTATTTACTGTTTTATGGTTTATTTTATTTATTTACATTAGTTAATGCATGGTTTGTCAAGTTTCCTAAATTTCTGTGTGTTTTAGGTTTAGAACAGTAAAGATAATATTATTTCGGATTGGAGTTCTCATTGTTTATTTCTGATTTTTTTATATGTGATGCATGCATGAGTTATTGAGTTACTGTATAAAAATCAGAAGCTTTGGATCTCGGGAACCCTTTCAAAAAAATCAGACATCAAATCGGGGTTTTAAAGCTTTAAAATCGTGGTTAAAATCAAGAAGGTAACTTGCTGTGATGATATTTCTCTCATCTTATATCTGATTTTAGATCTGTAAAATGATATGGATTCACATTGAGTAGATATGTCTGCTGTGAAATTTTCAGATTTTTTGATCACTGTTTAGTATTTTTCCCCTTTTAGAGAATCTGTTTTTAAATTTAAAACTCGTTACGGTTTACCAAAACCCTAATCAGACTTGTGTTAGTTATAAATCCCAAACCACAGATCCGATTCATGATCTGTAAAAAGTGAGTATTATTATTTTTCTGTCTGCTATTCACCACTAAAATTTTAGAGATTTTTGTTTAGGATTGCTATTTATGTTTGTATTTTCAATCTGGAATAGCTGTTTTAATCCCTGTTAAGAGTGATATATTTTAGTTCAGATTGCCGGAAGGGTTTCTCCATAATCGGAGATGATTTTTACAATCTGTAAATTGGGAAATCTCTGTTTTTCTTCTTAGTTAGTCTCTGTAAAATTTCATAAATTTCCATGGAGATTTGGCCCCTGGTTCAGGTCTTGGATTGAGACTGGTTGGTGAATTAGGTCAAAAATAGCATATTTTAGGGTTTAATGCAATTTTCGGATTAATTTAATGTCAAAAAATTATTTTTATAATTCCAATTCGACATTAAGGTTATAAAAAGTGCAGGTACCAATTTTTATGGATTTTGGAATCCATTTGATGGCTGAATTAAGCAAATTGTAAAACCGGGTTCCTAAAAGATCCAAAAACACTGCTAAAATCACAATTTTTGTGATATTCTTGAATTTTCGTGCATAAGCATATATTTTTAGGATCTAATCATGTTCATAATCATATTAGGATGCTTTAGGTTTGATTTTGTGCTCATTTGATTTCATTTAGTGCATAAAACCTAAGTTTTTACCAAAATCTATTTCTAAAAACCCTGATTTCAAGGCCATAGTCTTGCTATCAGGGGCAATTTGGTCATTTGACCTAAAATTCGAAATCCCTAACCCTAATTTCATATTTTTAATCATGTCATAGCATATTTGGTTTGAGTTTATTCCATTCAAATTTCAAAACTTGCATTTTATCAAAATATCTTTCTAAAAACCCTAATTTCAAGGCCATAGTCTTGTTATGAGGGGTATTTTGGTCATTTTGACCCCAATTTCGAAATTTCATATCTTCTCTTTCATATTTATTCAATTTTTTTTCATACTTTATCATTTTTATTTAAGGGAATCAAGGAAAAGGCTTATATCTAGCAAAATCCAACAATTTCCTGATATTGTTGGATAAATCTAGAAAAGCCAACATATTTTCATTAACCAAGTTTTCTAGTTTTGCAGGTACATTAAAGACTTTATTTTTCATGTATTTAAATTTCAATAGTGATGTAAACTAAATTAAACTTTGGAATAAGAATTTACATTTCCTGCTTAGCTTAGGCATCATTGCATATAGTTTATTTTTTTAAATAATGTTAATGTGTGATGGATGATGATTCATGCATATTCAAACTCACTATGGTCTACACGAATGGCACATGCACTAGCTTTTATGAAGTTTATAAACTTGGTGGAATTCGTATTTATGGCCATAGTCAGAATATGAATGATACCCAGATTTATGATCTTCACACTAGCCACATTCAGCCTACACTCTTAGGCTAACTTCAAAAATGCACTGCATTTCTCAAAATACAAAAGGTATTTCTCAATTCCTCAAAATCATATTCATTCATTCCATGCATTTGCCAATTCCAATTCAAATTTCAATCCAAAGAAATTCATTTTCTCAAAATCTCCTAAGTCTTATAGCAAAATCGATTTTCCCAAAAGCATTGAATTTCAAAGAATATTTCAAGTATTTCCCAAGTTCCAAATTCAAATTTTCTAAGTTAGAATTTCAATTTCAAAGTTTGAATTCAGAGAAACCAAGTCTCAGAATCGATTTTCACCAAATGTCAAGGATTTCTCAAAATCGATTTTTATTTCTCTCAGAAGTATATTTCAAATCCCATTTCACGATTTCTCATGTGATATCATTTCCAAGATTTACATTTTCTAAATATTTTAATCATTCAAAGCAAACATCATGTTTTCAAAATGTGCATTTTCTGAAAATTCATAGCACATGCCTGATTCTATGTGCATTTAGAAATTAGAATATGATTTAGACAAGTTGAATAGAGTATAACATAAGATTGATCCTTGGTTCAATTACCCCTGTTAAAGGTGGCAGGAACGGTTGGACCTCGTACCGACAGGCGAGTCCCATTCTACAGAATTTTCCCGCATTTTAAAACGGAGGCGAGTTATTTTCAAAAACTTTTCAAAGGTCAGTTTGACTCGCAAAAAGTTAAAAATTTTGCGATGATAACAGGTTTGGCGACCGTGATGGGACCTGTCTTTGCCTGATCAATCTAATGCTCTACTTAGTTCAAATTGTCAAAATCGATTTCCATGGAATGTCAGCTTTGCTTTATGATATCATGTGAACCTAGGAGCCTAGACTTGAACCCAGCTGACATGGAATGCATATAGACTAGGTATGGTTTGGTAGAACCATATTGAGGAGAATCATTCATGCTCACATAGACTTAGGTCTAATACAACACTCCTTAATTTAGGAATTGCATGAAAACAATGCTTGCTTCTTCAAATATTTCAAAAATCTATCTCTTTAGGACTTAGAGCCTTCTATTTGATTGCATGTGCTCATGTTTTTCAAAAAACCACCCCACCTATATTGTCCCGGTCTTCACGTTGCTGGGCTCTCTTCCAGAACCATAGTTCGGGACAGAGCCTCACAACTGGGCCACCTATTTGGGTGAAAACCCCCCTGCCACGTACCAAGGGCTATAGTCCAACGTATATCGGCAGGTGCTCAAGGATGTTGGAAAACTTGAACCTAGAACCGGAGAAATTGATTTTATGCCACGTACATCGAGCCTTGGCTTGAGTATATAGGCATAACTGGATTGGATACAGATGATCTGAGCCTTAGAGTTAGGATTAAGGTCCTACAGCCATTTCAAAATTTGTGCATCTAGAGTCAGTTTTTAGGGAATGTTGTACGTGCATACTTGTTTGTGCAGAATGTGATTGAATATGTTATAGTCATTTCCTTTTATTTTCCATATTTTCCCAATTTTCTAAAAATACTGGACGATTTTCTCAAAATTCCCCAATCTATGTCCATGTACTGTCCATGTTTTAAACCTTGGACGATTTTTCAAATACTTCATTTTTCATTTATTTTTTCATATTTCATCAAACCCTGGATGATTTTCCAAATTTCCCTTAATTTCCTTCAAAACTTCAGGTGATTTTCCATCCTCACTTTCTTCTGGATCTCGAATTTCTGCTTCATTTTATCCTGCCTGCATTTTCCTCAAATTTCCTGTATTTTCCCAAGTTTTATTCCAATTTCCATGTCTTTCAGTCCGATGGCATCCAATCAGCTTGATTCAGTCTTCCTCGAGGGTCACATCTCCTACGAGGTGCGACAAAGTCTTCCCGAACATCGAGTCCTCAGCACCGGATCCTTCTTTCCCTGGTGGTACTATTCATGGTTCAAGAACTTCTCTCGTATGTTTCTGGACCATCTGGACGAGTGTGGATTGGAACTGGCGTCCGCAGTGGGAAAGCAGACAGTCAACGGCAACTTGATCCATGTACTAGCAGAGCGGTGGAATCCGAGCACTTCTACCTTCTGGTTCCCGTGGGGCGAGATGACAGTACTGATGGATGAATTTTCAGAGATTATGGGATTGCCCGAGCCAGCCGGTCAGCCTGGAGATCCATTGGAGAAACAATTTCTGATTAATGTCAAGGGTCTGGACCCAAAAGATGCCTTAGCTCGCATGACGGGACGCAAGTCTTGGCCTCTGATTGAAGAAGATGGGAATGAATATGTGGACCTGCTCGAAATCTACAGACAGCATGAGACATTTGTGGAAGTCAGCTCGCTGTCCAGAACAACTCGAGAGAGAATTCAGCACGCAATGGTTCTGTGCACGGTGGGATTAGCTTTCTTTCCTGATGGACGGAATTACATGGATATCAGAATAGTTCAGCTTATGAGGAGATGGGGAAGTCGACAGACCAGCCACCTCTCAATAGCCATGGCCGCACTCGCTTTTCTATACCGAGGGTTGATTCGTTTCGCACTCGGAGAGTCGATCCTAGTCGAAGGGTGCACCTATGCCTTGCAGTCTTGGTTCCTCCGGCATGTGCTAGTCCGAGCCAGTTCATTCAGATACAATGGTGAAAAGCTTCTTCCCGTTGCGCGATACCGGTTCTTGATCGACAACCTTCAGGAGGAAGAAGTCGTATGGGACTACTTTGATCGTCAGGAATCACCTCCCAGATACACTTATGCTTACGGCAAGCGATTCAGACTACTTGGCCCATTTTTCTGCGCATACTATCATCCAAAGCGGTGTGTCAGGCAGTTCTCTCAGAGGCAGAAGCGCGTAGAGATTCGTCCACTAGCCGGGGTTCTGCCAGAATTCGATCTCGCATCAAATCAGTGGTCCGGAGCATACCATTCTGCCAGACATGGCTGGGATTCCTTTGTCAGTCTTACTATTTTTCCTGGTCCTCGTGTGTCTTCTGATTTTGTAGAGTGGTGGAAAATTGTCTGTCCCCCTCCCCTCTGTCAAGTGTATTATTGATAAAATCATGTTTTTCCCCTCAATAAAATTCCTTTATTTTACATTTCACTTTGGTTTGACGACCTCGCCTAGGTAACAAGGCATATTTTCAGTTGTTTATCTTGCAAAGAATAGCAACACAATGGTCGTAATCCCAGCGATGACTCAATCCCTAGTAATGGGATATTATTTCAATTGTCTACCAAAATTCTTGATAAATTTTTTTCCTCCAAACCGAATTTCCGTCAGAAGCCTAACCATCAGTTCTACCCTGCAGAGAGCATCAGAGAACATTTGCAATACCCGATGGTCAATACAAGATCCAGAAAGAAAACCGCGTCAGTTGAAGGCGTCGCGTATTCAGTAGCTTCAGAAGAAGAGATGGACTCACCTCGATCAATCCAGAGTCAGGGTCAGCAGGCGGATGATGGCATCGATCCCCAAATGTACGTCATGTTCAAAAAAATGATGACCAAGATGCTGGCAGAGCAAGCTGAGGCCAATACTGAGCAAATTTAGACCAAACAGAAAGATAAGGGTCATGCCGCCAAGAATGTGAAGATCAGCAAAAAGCAGAGTCGTCACGAGGAAATATCTGATGAGTCAGAATCAGCTGACGATGCTGACAAGGAATGTGAAAATAAATATGAGTTCAAAAGGTCGACTCAGGGTCAGGGGTCGGCTTACAAATCCAAAAATCAGTCTGTTGATGACCCTACCCAGTCACAACTAAAAGATATGATGAAGATGGTCAAAGATCTGCAGGCCCGCGACAAGGGCAAGAAAGTCTTCACCAGCGAAGACTTCTATGATGGTTTAGATGGGGACGACGATCTGGATAATCTCCCCAGAAAATTTATCAAGTTTGATGGTTCTGGCGACCTTAAGGCTCATCTCGCCATGTTTTTCGCTGAATGTTCACGATTCAAGCGTGACAATCGAGCACTCTTCCTTTGCTTCCCTCGCAGTCTGGAGGGAACGGCAGCTAAGTGGTATTCAGAGCATGTCAACCCCATAGAGCTGAAAGAATTTGATAAGGTGGTAAATATGTTCATTGAGCGCTTTCTGTTTAATGCTGAAACACTCCCGACCCTCAGCCACCTCTATGGCCTGAAGCAGAGAGAAAATGAAAAGGCCCGAGATTTTATCCATCGCTGGAGGTCAGCTTGTAACAAGATGAGAGACCCCATATCAGAAAGGCATGCTTTGTCCTTGATTCTAAGCAATTTCTCCCAGCCTCTAAAAGGCCTCATCTCTACTGCACCCTCCAGATCATTTATTGAGTTAACGGAGCGGGCCGAATGGCTCGAGTTAAGCATGGAAAATGGCTTCTATGAAGGTTTCACTTTCACCAAGAACAGCGGCCAGAACGAGTCAAAGAAGAAGACTCACTTCACTAATTCTGTCAGTAGTAATAAATAGAATCATCGCAAGGGACAGAATAGAGACTTCTGTTATGGGGCAAGAGGTTCAAACAGGAATGATCAGAAAGGAAAGTTGATCCCGCAATTCAGCAAGCCGCTTCAACTAGAGCAGGGACCAAAACCCCGAGAGAAAGTAAAGCATGAAGGATGGAGCTATGACAGGAAATTCACTCCATTAGATCAATCACTCGAGACTGTGCTCGAGTACATGTTGACCAAGGAGATGGTCAAGTTGCCAAGGCTGGCCGATCCTCCCGTTCCTATGGGAAAATTCAAAGACCAATTCTGCAAGTTCCACAGAACAGTGGGGCACAATACCGAGAATTGCTTTGTTCTGAAGAATATTGTTCAAGATCTCATTGATAAGAATCTTCTGGTAGAAGGTGCCGAAGATGAGAATATAGAAATTCTGAAATAACCATTTCCCCCTTATAATACAGTGGTCATCTCTGAAGGAATGCACTAAGGGCATTTGCTTGTCTTTTCATTTCCATTCTTCTATTTCCACATTTCGAGATGATATCCCATTTCATTTTCATCATTGTCATTTTGATTAATTCTATCTTTCAATAAAGTTGCCAGTTTCCTTTGTCTATCTTGGTGCCATTTGTCTCTTTACTCCTCAATATTAAATCTTCACAAAATTGAAATTATTTTGCTCTTTTATCTTTCCAATTATTTTCAATAAAAGCAATTTATTTCATGATGAGCAATTTCCCTAAATCAATTTATCCTCCAATTTTCAGAATGTCTTCCCGATCTATCAAGAAGCTCGTCTTTAATCCAAAAGCTTGTTCGAAATCAGCAATAATTCATCAGGTCATAATAAGAGCAGAATGTGGTCAAACTGCAAAACAGTCAGAAGAATCCGCAGAGTTCGATTCAGCTCTTCAGAAACTGCCAGAATTTGCATCGGTTCAGAAGCAAGATGAGCCATCATCCTTAGTTCAAGATCCGACTGAGGATATCAATATCGGATCAGAAGACAATCCTAGAATTCTCAAAATTGGCAGTGGTTTGAGCCCAGGAGAGAAAGAAAAGCTCACTAATTTCCTCAAGCAGCACGAAGAAGTATTCGCATGGACTTATGAGGATATGCCAGGTTTAGATCCGAAATTGGTGGAACATCGCCTCGTTTTGAAGCCTGAGGCGAAACCAGTCAAGCAGAAGTTGAGAAAATCGGATCCTCGAATCGAGCAACAAGTCAAGGAAGGACTTGAGGATCTGCTTAAAGCAGGATTCATTCGAGCAATTGATTACCCAGATTGGTTGGCGAATATCGTAGCAGTCCCTAAGAAGAATGGGAAAGTGTGAATCTGTATCGACTTCCGTGATCTCAATAAAGCCACTCCAAAGGATGACTATCTGCTCCCAAACATTGATCTCCTAGTCGATAGCACAGTCGGGCATGCTATGTTCTCCTTTATGGACGGATACTCCGGATATAATCAAATCAAGTTGGCCGCTCGTGACCAATCCAAAACATCCTTTACCACGCCATGGGGCACTTTCTGTTATACAGTCATGCCTTTTGGGCTCAAGAATGCTGGAGCCACTTATCAGCGCGTTATGGCCGTTATATTCCATGATCAGATGCATAAAATCATGGATGCATATGTTGATGATATTCTGGTGAAATCCAAAGAAGAGGAAGATCACATCGAAGCTCTCAATCAAGTTTTCAAGCGACTCATTCTTTACAAGCTAAGACTCAATCCACAAAAATGTGTCTTTGGAGTCGAATCAGGCAAGTTGCTAGGCTTCTTGGTCAGCAAGAAGGGGATAGAAATGGATCCCGCTAAGGCCAAAGCTATCATTGACATGCCGCCCCCGACTAATCTCAAAGAATTGCGTAGCCTTCAAGGACGCATGCAATCAATTCGGCGATTCATTTCTAATTTGGCCATGAGATGTGAGCCTTTCAATCATCTGCTCAGAAAAGGAGTGAGGTTCGAATGGGAACCAGAGTGTCAGCAGTCGTTTGAACGCATCAAGAAATATCTTCTCAATCCTCCTGTTTTAAAGCCGCCAGAATTAGGGAAACCCCTATTGCTATACATTTCAGTTAATCAAGTTGCTTGCGGCGGATTCTTGGCGCAATACGAAGAAGACAGCTTGATAGAACATGCCATTTACTATGTGAGCAAGACCTTTGTTGATTATGAGAAGAAATACTCTCAGATAGAGAAGACATGCCTAGCTCTGGTATGGATGTGTCAGAAATTGCGACATTATCTATTGGCGTCTGAAGTCAAGATTCTATCTAAATTAAATCCTCTCAAGTATATTCTTGAACAACCATTTCTCAGCGGACGAATCGCCAAATGGCAAGTCCTATTAATGCAATACGACCTGGAATATGTCTCTCAGCAATCTATCAAAGGCCAAGCACTTGCAGACCAATTAGCAGATTTTCCTCTAGCAGAGAATGTTAAAGCTGAGGATGATTTCCCCAATGAGCGGATCTGCAATATTCAACAATCCCCAATTTTGGAATTTATTCTTCGACGGTTCCAAGAATATGGCAGGCATAGGAATCAGAATTCTGCTAATTACACCAGAGAAGGAGATGATTCCCTTTTCTCTTAAACTGGATTTTCAGTGCACTCATAATATGGCCGAGTATGAAGCTTTGATACAAGGTCTGAAAATTCTACAGGACTTCAATGTCAAAAGAGTGCATGCTTATGGCGATTCTTTGTTAATCGTCAATCAAGTTCTGGCCGAATGGCAAGTGAAAGATCAGAAATTACTTCCTTACCAGAAGATTGTCTCAGCTCTTGCCAACAAATTCGAAGACTTCCAACTTTTTCATATCAAGAGAGATTTCAATCAAGTTGCAGACAGTTTAGCTAATCTGGGATCCATCATGTCTTTCAGGAGTGGAGAATCTTGTCGCTCATTTGAAATTGGCAGACTTGATCAACCCGCTTTCGTCCCAGTAGAGCAGATAAACCAGGCTGAGCAAAAGAAGAAGCCCTGGTATCATGATATCAAGAATTTCATTAAAACTGGCGAATTTCCCCCAGAATTATCAAAGAGAGAGCAGCGAGCAATTCAACGCATGTCTGCTCGATATTTTATTTTTGCCGACGTCCTTTATCGTCGTGGATTCAGTTCTGAGTATTCCAGATGTTTGGACGAAATAGAAGCCAAAGAAGTTGTGCAAGAAGCACATGAAGGCATTTGCGGTGGTCATGTTGGCTATCAGACTCTCGTCAAACAAATCATCCGAGTAGGATATTATTGGAGAACTATGCAACAAGATTGCTATCGTTTTGTGAAGAAGTGCGTTCAATGTCAGATGCATGCGCCTTTCATTCATGCGCCAGCGACATACTTGCAATCTGTCGTCTCGCCATGGCCATTTTCCATGTGGGCTTTCGATGTTGTAGGCCCCATCACTCCTTCAGCCTCCAATGGTCACAAATATTTTCTTGCCGCAACAAAATATTTTACTAAGTGGGTAGAAGCAGTCACTCTACGCACAGTGGAAGGTCGACACGTGGTTTCTTTCATCCATAAGAATATCCTTTGCCGTTTTGGTATACCGCATGATATTGTGTCGGATAATGGCAGTCATTTCAAGAATGAGAGAATGAGGACATTCTGCTCAAAATTCATCATCATTTTTCTGCTCCTTATTATCCTCAAGGGAATGGTCAGGCAGAGGCCACCAATAAGATTCTGATTCGAATCCTGGAGCGAACTTTAGAAATGGGCCGTGACTGGCATGAAAAGATTCACGATGCATTATGGGCATACAGAACCACCATTCGAACTCCAACGAATGCTACTCCGTCAGAACTTGTCTATGAAACTGAAGTAGTGCTGCCTCTACATGTTCAGAAACCTTCTCTGAAATTTGCATCACTTCTAGAATTACCTCTTGATCAGTATCAGCAACAACGACTGGTATAACTTGATTTGCTCGATGAAAGAAGGCTCAGAGCAGCAGAGCATGCTCAATCCTATCGCCAGAGGATAGCCCGACAATATGCAAAATCTGTCATTGAGAGAAAATTTCGGGTCAATGATCTAGTGCTCAGATCAACAGCTTATCTCAGGCATCGCCCAGGTGGCAAATGGTCGCCAAATTGGGAAGGTCCTTATGTTGTCAAAGAGGCACTACCTCGCAATTCATATCGGCTCATCACTGCTGATGGAATAGAATTACCAGATCCCATCAATGCTCGACATTTGAAAAAATTCTATACTTGAACAATTTCCTATTCTTTGTAATTCTTCCAAATTTTCTTCAATAATAATCAAAATTCTTTTTCCCAGTTACACTGGGGCATTTTAAAATTTTATTTTTATCTACAAATACCCTGTATGCAGGGAGGATAAACAAATCTCTCATTTCACGCACTTATGCATTCATGTGCATCAATTTGCATTCATTTGCATGCAATCGCATTAATAACGACCTGGTCAGTATTGAGATTTCAATTATCAATCCCATCACAATTCCTAACGGTTCAAGATTGAAAGACAATCACCAGAACTGAACCAAGATCCAGTATCCAAACTAGTACATTTTTAAACCGGTATGCATACCGGTATCCTTTCAAAATCGAGCACTCGTGTTAGTGTTCCACTGAATGGTCATGTCAGTCGACCTCTTGAGTTCAGTCTTCGTGTTGATCACTCATCAAATTCCAAAATTCCCAATTTCTAATTTCCAATTTCCAATTATCAATTTCCAAATTTCCAATTTCCAATTTCCAATTTCCAATTTCCAATTATCAATTTCCAAATTTCCAATTTCCCAATTTCTAATTTCTAATTTCTAATTTCCAATTATCAATTTCCTATTATCAATTTCCAAATTTCCAATTTCCAATTTCCAATTTCCAATTTCAAATATCAAATTTCAAAATTCCAATTTCCAAAATTTGACCCTTTTGAGTCACCCAATACCCAATTTCAAAAATTTTCTCTTGCGAGAGACCCTTTTTATAGGGAGAGTTCGAGGGAGCTCACTCTTTTTGCATGCTATCCAATTCGTTCACTTAGCCCCTTTTCAGGGAGAGTTTGAAGGGACTTGTGTCTTTGTGAACCATTTGCAAAACAAAATTCCAAATTTCACACAAGGAACCCTTTTTATAGGGAGAGACTCGACGGAGACTTGCTTTCCTTGTGGCCCCATAATTTCAGACTAGGTCATTTCATCATGAAGGACCCTCTTTTCAGGGAGAGTGTGATGAACTCGTTCCTTCATGACCAATTTACCAACCTCACCAATTCTGGCCCCCTTTCCATAAGAGAAGCCTAATGTTAGGAAGTTTTGACGAAAGCTTAATTTCTCTTCGAAAGTTCGTTTTGCAAACACCTCCTCTTCAAGGAAGAGAGGAGTAATTCCCAATTCTAATTTCTGAATCTTCTTCTTTGGGGAAAGGAGAAGAGAATTTTTGTCATGGATGTGTTGCGTTGTGCTTCAAATGCCTGCTTTCACAAAAAGATTTCAAGAAAATTTTGCCAATTTATCATTAAATATTTATTGATTTCAAAAGTCTTTATTGCACAAAATTATTACTTCAGAATACCTCCACTATTACTTCCGAAAGAGCAATGCTTTCGCGAAAAAGGATTCAAAATTCAAAATCTTTCTATTGGTCAACCAAAAGGATGAAGAATAAATCCTCGATATGGCCAGCAAAGAGAATTCAATGTTGTTGCAAAGCCATGAGTGATTGATATTGATCGCAGTCAATGGCACATTTTTAAAGATCATTCTTGAAAAATAAAGTAGTCGAAATATCCTGGGTGATACAGAAAAATCTGCTTAATCTCCATATCTCCTCAATCACCTAAGCTGCAATTAAATATCTGCAAAAGGGATCTCTCAATTGTCGTCAAGATGAAGACGAATTAAGCGAGTCGACCCCCGGGGCCAAAGAAGATTTGGATCATCTCCAAGATGACGGAGTTTGTGACGGATCCTTCCAGGGAAAGTTCAGATCACCGTCGAAATGAAGGCGAGTGTGATGAGCCTACCGACAAACCCTAAAAGATATTTAATTTCTGCTATCATCAAGAGATTTCCAACCAATGAGCCAATAACTATCAAGATAATCCCTGAGAGAAAAGAAGGATCGGAACATCTCTGAGATGAAGGAGTTTGTGACGTACCCTTCCCCAGAAAAAAAGAGAGAAAAGTCAGGACATCTCCAAAATGAAGGATGATGTAATTCCCAAAAAAATCCAAGAGAGCTCCAATCTGCTAAAAAAAAAAAAAGAGTGCAGAAAGATCATCATGAGAAAAGAATCCCAGGATATCAGACTGCCAAATCTATCAAGAATTTTTTTTAATTTTGTGAAATTCTTTTATCAATATTCTTTCACCAATAGCCCTCGCAATATCAAGAATACTTTCTTTTCCGTCCATATCAAGGAAATTGATAGCTTCCTTGAAAGAAAGTCAATCGCAAGCAATTTGAATTCGAATCTTGATTCTACGAAGTTAAGCCCAGTCGGAGGTAATACTTCAGGTAGAAAAGAGGGAATACTTTCAAAACAATGTGCATCATTTTCAATTATTTTGAATCAACAACAATTTTCAACATTTTGACAATATTTTCTAGCTATCCTGGCATGAAGCGAGAGCTTGAGGTTCATATTTGGCACATCCTGACATCAGTTGTTATCCCTTTTAGGACTTGATTACGGGAGTTTTCAAGATTCCTTTCCTTCTTTGGTATAATCTGAGCGCACGGGCTCTCAGATTCGCACACTTCCCTGTGTCCCCACTGTCCCACCATAGACAGTCCAATTTCGGCTTGAGGTTAAGCCACCAATTTCAGCAAAAGGCAATTTCAAAAGCTATTTAGTCTCAGCAATGAGACGCACAAAATCAAACCCTTTTCAAGCTTTAGGGACCCCAATTAACTTCCATTTGCAAAACCCCTATCGGATTCATTGTTCGGAAATCCGAAGGTTTCATCACGGTCTCTTCTTTCGAGGATTCTGTTCATTTTCCGCCCAATTAGGTTAAGGGTATAAACCTGGGCCTCCTTTGATGAGGTATTCCATTTTCTGCCCGATCAGGATAAGTGTATAAACCTGAGCCTCATTTGATGAGGTATTCCATTTTCTGCCCAATCAGGTTAAGGGTATAAACCTGGGCCTCCTTTGATGAGGTATTCCATTTTCTGCCCGATCAGGATAAGGGTATAAACCTGAGCCTCCTTTGATGAGGTATTCCATTTTCTGCCCAATCAGGTTAAGGGTATAAACCCGAGCCTCATTTGATGAGGTATTCCATTTTCTGCCCAATCAGTTTAAGGGTATAAACCTGAGCCTCCTTTGATGAGGTATTCCATTTTCTGCCCAATCAGGTTAAGGGTACAAACCTGAGCCTCCTTTGATGAGGTATTCCATTTTCTGCCCAATCAGGTTAAGGGTATAAACCTGAGCCTCCTTTGATGAGGTATTTCATTTTCTGCCCAATCAGGTTAAGGGTACAAACTTGAGCCTCCTTTGATGAGGTATTCCATTTTCTGCCCAATCAGGTTAAGGGTACAAACCTGAGCCTCCTTTGATGAGGTATTCCATTTTCTGCCCAATCAGGTTAAGGGTACAAACCTGAGCCTCCTTTGATGAGGTATTCCATTTTCTGCCCAATCAGGTTAAGGGTACAAACCTGAGCCTCCTTTGATGAGGTATTCCATTTTCAACCCGGTCAAGTTAAGGGTATAAACCTGGGCCTCCTTTGATGAGGTATTCCATTTTCAACCCGGTCAGGTTAAGGGTTAAGCCTGAGCTTCGTTTCTTCACGAGGTATTTTCTGTCCCATCCAGGTTAAGGGCAAAACCTGAATCTCACTTCATTTTGAAATAAAATTTTCTTCTTATTCTCCATTTCATATCTATCATCATTACTTGGATTAATTCCTTCATACCTAGTCAGATTTATCTAACTGGGGCATTTTTATGGTTCAAATTTGGTATGTTTTCTTTGCCACTAAGCTCGGCTTTCAACCGGCTTAGCAGCAAAGAGGGGCATCTGTAAACACCCCAAATTTTCACCCTCATCCAGTGTTTGTCCATTTCATATGTCATTGCATATCATTGCATGCATTCGGCATATCATTTCATCGCATTGCATAGCATTGCATGCCATTACATCTCATTCTCGAGATCCAGCACTCCTGTTTTCAAAACATTCAATCCAGATTTGAATTTTAAAGCTTTTATTTCAAAATCAATTTCAAAACCTGGGTTTTTATTCAACACTCTGTCATTTTCCAACCCCAGGACTTTATATTTCGAAATATTTTCTCAAGGAAACAATCTAGATTCATTTCAAATTCAAATTTTAATCGATTTCAATTCACAGATGAGACCCATTGAGGTGGTGTCGCTTCTGAATTCTTCTATTCATCAAATTTCTCAAAATTTTGAAAGTTTCAGTCCGATCAGGACTCTGTCTCAGAGTCCTGATCCGGTCAGGAGTCTGTTTTGAAGTCTGTTTTACTTCCATTTTCAATCTTTTACGTTTGTTTTCGAAATTTAGGTCATTTTACAGAGTCCAGTTAGTTCAGGATTCTATTTTAGAGTTCGGTCGAGTTAGGAGTCTAACCCTGACTGTGTTTTCTGACTTATTTCATCATTTCTTGATAAAATCTTTTGGAAAATTCTTTTATTTGGATTTTAAAATCTAAAATCTCAGAGTCCTAAGAGTTCAGGACTCTAACTCGGAGTTCCAGTTCGCTTGAGACCCTATTTTCAAAGATCTTGAATTTCAAATATCGATTTTAGCCCCTTTTCAAAGCCATTTTCAGTGTTTATTTCAAAATTTCTAAAACTCGATGTGGGCCCACTCAGTTGGCACCATATCCAGAGGGATTCTAATTCAGTTAGAACCCTATGCCATTTCAAAAATTCTAGTTTTAAAATTGCTTTTGAAAATCCTTTTGAAAACTCCTTCAATTTCAAGTTTTAAAATCACTTTTTGAAAAAAATCAAGTAGGGCCCACTCGGGGTGGCGCCACATTTGAGAAAGTCAGGGTTAGCTTAGGCTTAGTCAGTGTCTTGGTTAGTTTTAGAAGTTTAGAAGAGTCAAAATCCATTTTGAAAACTCATTTTTAAAGTTTGGTTTTTAAATTGTTGTTTTTAAAAGTTTTAGTTAAAACTTTAAAAACCCAATGTGAGAAAACGCCAAGTGGCGCCACATTTGGGGGATTCTTAGGTTTAGTTAGGGGTTAATTAGGGATTAATTAGGATAATTTAGGTCAAGGGCATATAGGTAACTCCACCCAAAAATCGCCCCCCTTAGAGAGTCCAAAGTTTTCAAAATTGTTGATTTTTAACCTAAAAATTTATTATAAAAAGAGGTTATAGGGGGGACGATTTTCATTATTCACTTACCTTCAACTCTTGGAGCTTCTCTCTCCTCTCCAGCCCTTCCTCCATTGCAGCAACCTCAAGGTAATTTTTTTCTTTAATTTTTAGTTTTTATTTAATATGTTTCATTGTTTTAAGCATGATTTAGCCATTGGCACCATCACCTTCATGGATTAAACCATGGATTCAACCTCAAGAACCATCAAGAATCAGCAAGAACGATCCAAGAAGGTGATCTAACCCTGTTTTGGGTGATTTACAGGGATTTTAATCCATTAGAATTGATTTTAATATGATTCTTTACATTATTAACCAATAAAATATATGATTTACCCTTTTTAATGGGTTAAATCTATGTTTTAAAGGTGATATCAAATTCCAGCCATTGATTCCCTGTTTTTATTTTATTTTCATGGTTTATTCATGTTTGTTTTACGTTCTATAGCATAGAAATAAGTTTTATTTACTGTTTTATGGTTTATTTTATTTATTTACATTAGTTAATGCATGGTTTGTCAAGTTTCCTAAATTTCTGTGTGTTTTAGGTTTAGAACAGTAAAGATAATGTTATTTCGGATTGAAGTTCTCATTGTTTATTTCTGATTTTTTTATATGTGATGCATGCATGAGTTATTGCATTACTGAAGAAAAATCAGAGGTTTTGGATCTCGGGAACCCTGTCAAAAAAATCAGAGATCAAATCGGGTTTTTAAAGCTTTAAAATCGTGGTTAAAATCAAGAAGGTAACTTGCTGTGATGATATTTCTCTCATCTTATATCCGATTTTAGATATGTAAAATGCTATGGATTTAAATTAAGTAGATCTGTCTGCTGTGAAATTTTCAGATTTTTTGATCACTGTTTAATATTTTTCCCCTTTTAGAGAATCTGTTTTTAAATTTAAAACTCGTTAGGGTTTACCAAAACCCTAATCAGACTTGTGTTAGTCATAAATCCCAAACCACAGATCCGATTCATGATCTGTAAAAAATGAGTATTTTATTTTTTTGTCTACTGTTCACCACTAAAATTTCAGAGATTTTGGTTTAGGATTGCTATTTATGTCTGTATTTTCAATCTGGAATAGCTGTTTTAATCCCTATTAAGAGTGATATATTTTAGCTCTGATTGCCGGAAAGGTTTCTCCGTAACCAGAGATGATGTTTCCGATCTGTAAATTGGGAAATCTTTGTTTTTTTTCTTAGTTAGTCTCTGTAAAATTTTATAAATTTCCATGGAGATTTGACCCCTGGTTCAGGTCTTGGATTGAGACTGGTCGGTGAATTAGGTCAAAAGTAGCATATTTTAGGGTTTAATGCAATTTTCGGATTAATTTAATGTCAAAAAATTATTTTTATAATTCCAATTCGACATTAGGGTTATAAAAAGTGCAGGTACAAATTTTTATGGATTTTGGAATCCATTTGATGGCTGAATTAAGCAAATTGCAAAACCGGGTTCCTGAAAGATCCAAAAACACTGCTAAAATCATAGTTTTTGTGATATTGTTGGATTTTCGTGCATAAGCATATATTTTTAGGGTTTAATCATGTTCATAATCATATTAGGATGCTTTAGGTTTAATTTTGTGCTCATTTGATTTCATTTAGTGCATAAAACTTAAGTTTTTACCAAAATCTTTTTCTAAAAACCCTGATTTCAAGGCCATAGTCTTGCTATCAGGGGCAATTTGGTCATTTGACCTAAATTTCGAAATCCCTAACCCTAATTTCATCATGTCATAGCATATGTGGTTTGATTTTATTCCATTCAAATTTCAAAACTTGTATTTTATCAAAATATCTTTCTAAAAACCCTAATTTCAAGGCCATAGTCTTGTTATGAGGGGTATTTTGGTCATTTTGACCCCAATTTCGAAATTTCATATCTTATCTTTCATATTTATTCAATTTTATTTCATACTTTATCATTTTTATTTAAGGGAATCAAGGAAAAGGCTTATATCTAGCAAAATCCAACAATTTCCTGATATTGTTGGATAAATCTAGAAAAGCCAACATATTTTCATTAACCAAGTTTTCTAGTTTTGCAGGTACATTGAAGACTTTATTTTTCATGTATTTAAATTTCAATAGTGATGTAAACTAAATTAAACTTTCGAATAAGAATTTACATTTCCTGCTTAGCTTAGGCAAGCATTGCATATAGTTTATTTTTTTAAATAATGTTGATGTGTGATGGATGATGATTCATGCATATTCAAACTCACTATGGTCTACACGAATGGCACATGCACTAACTTTTATAAAGTTTATAAACTTGGTGGAATTCGTATTTATGGCCATAGACAGAATATGAATGATACCCAGATTTATGATCTTCACACTAGCCACATTCAGCTTACACTCTTAGGCTAACTTCAAAAATGCACTGCATTTCTCAAAATACAAAAGGTATTTCTCAATTACTCAAAATCATATTCATTCATTCCATGCATTTGCCAATTCCAATTCAAATTTCAATTCAAAGAAATTCATTTTCTCAAAATCTCCTAAGTCTTATAGCAAAATCGATTTTCCCAAAAGCATTGAATTTCAAAGAATATTTCAAGTATTTCCCAAGTTCCAAGTTCCAAATTCAAATTTTCTAAGTTAGAATTTCAATTTCAAAGTTTGAATTCAGAGAAACCAAGTCTCAGAATCGATTTTCACCAAATGTCAAGGATTTCTCAAAATCGATTTTTATTTCTCTCAGAAGTATATTTCAAATCCCATTTCACGATTTCTCATGTGATATCATTTCCAAGATTTACATTTTCTAAATATTTCAATCATTCAAAGCAAACATCATGTTTTCAAAATGTGCATTTTCTGAAAATTCATAGCACATGCCTGATTCTATGTGCATTTAGAAATTAGAATATGATTTAGACAAGTTGAATAGAGTATAGCATAAGATTGATCCTTGGTTCAATTATCCCTGTTAAAGGTGGCAGGAACGGTTGGACCTCGTACCGACAGGCGAGTCCCATTCTACGGAATTTTCCCGCATTTTAAAACGGAGGCGAGTTATTTTCAAAAACTTTTCAAAGGTCAGTTTGACTCGCAGAAAGTTAAAAATTTTGCGATGATAACACATAGTCAGAATACGAAGAAAACCAAGATTTATGATCTTTATATCAGCCACATTCAGCCTACACTCTTAGGCTAACTTCAAAAATGCACTGCATTTCTCAAAGTTTCAAAAGGATTTCCTAATTCCTCAATGAAATTCCCTTTTCAAATTCATATTCATTCATTCATATCATTCAAATTGCATTATTTTCAAACTCATTTTCCAATTTCAATTTCAGAAAATTCAATTTTCTCAAGAATTTCTAAGTCTTTCTCAGGATCTGATTTTCTCAAAATCCTAAGTTTTCAAATGACATTTCAAAGCATTTCCCAAGTTCAAATCAAGATTTTCCTATGTTTTCAAATTCTCAAATTTCAAAATCCCAAGTTTTCAGAAATTCATTTTCTCATATTTTCCAGTTTTCTTGAGAATTCATTTTCCATTTCAAAAGTCATTTTCCAATGAATTTCTTAGATTTTCTCAGAATTCTCAAATCCATTTTCTCAGAAAAGCAATTCCAAATTTCAAAATCGTTTTTCTAAAGTTCAAATTTTCCTGAGAAATCACTTTCCAATGCAAATTTTTGATTTTCAATAAAATTCAATGATTTTCCCAGGAATTCCATTTTCAAGCATTTTCCAGTCCTTTTCTAAATGCATTTCAATTTTCCAAAGCAAACATCATTCTTTCAAAACTTGCATTATTTTCTAAATTTCATAGCACAAGCCTGATTCTTTGTGCATTCTAGGAAAAATAGAGCATAATTTAGATATTTGAGTCAAGTTAAAGCACGTAATTGATCCTTGGTTCAATTACCCCTGGTAAAGGCGCCAGGAACGGTTGAACCTCGTACCGACAGGCGGATCCCATTCCATGGAATTTTCCCACAAATTTTCAAAATGGAGGCGAGTTAATTTTCAAAACCATTTTCAAAACTTTGGTCGAGTTTGACTCGCGAAATTCATTTTCTCTCTCGCAAGGGAGGGGAAAAATTTTGCGATGATAACAGGTTTGGCGACCGAGATGGGACCTGTCTTCGCCTGATCAATTATGTGCATTGACTTAGCTCAATTATCAAAATTATGCTCTATGGAATGTCAGCTTTAATTCCTGATATCATGTGAACCTAGGAGCCTAGGCTTGAATCCAGCTGACATGGATTGCATGTAGACTAGGCATGGTTTGGTAGGACCATATTGAGGAGAATTATTCATGCTCACTTAGACTTAGGTCTGAAATACAACACTCCTCAATCTAGGATTTGTATGAAAACAATGTTTGCTTCTTTAAAAAATTTCAAAATTCTATCTCTTTAGGACTTAGAGCCCTCTGTTTGTCTGCATGTGATCATATTTCAAAAACCACCCCACCTATGTCTACCCGGTCTTCACGTTGCTGGGCTCTCTTATAGAACCATAGTTCGGGACAGAGCCTCACAACTGGGCCACTTATTTGGGCTAACGCCCCCTGCCACATACCAAGGGCCATAGTCCAACGTATATCGGCAGGCGCTCAAGGATGTTGGGAAAACACAAGCCTAGACCCGGAGATGAGTTTTATGCCACGTACATCGAGCCTCGGCTCGAGTATATCGGCATAGCATGATTGGACACAGTTGATCTGAGCCTAGAGTCAGGATTAGGGTACTAAAGCTTTTTCAAAATCAATGCATTTAGAGTTGGCTTCTTAGGGATTGCTGTATGTGCATAATTGTTTGTAATTGAATGTATGATATTCATTTTCGCCTTATTTTCTCATATTTTTCCCAATTTTTCTAAAATACCAAACAATTTTCCAAAATACCTCATTTTTCATCTTTTATAAAATATCTCCTTTTTCTTAAAAACCCTGGACGATTTTTTTCAAATTATCCACCTTTTCTTCAAAACTCCAGGAGATTTTCCATTCTTTCATTCCTTTGGACTTCGAATTTCTAGCTTTTTATCCTGCCTGCAATTTTCAAAATTCTTGTATTTTTTTCAAAGTCTAATTCCAATCTTCCTATCTTTCAGTCTAATGGCATTCAGTCAGCTCGACTCTGTCTTTCATGAGGGTCACATCTCCTACGAGGTGCGACAAAGTCTTCCCGAGCATCAAGCTCTCAGCACCAGACCCTTCTTCCCCCGGTGGTACTATATCTGGTTCAAAAACTTCTCTCGTATGTTTCTGGACCACTTGAGCGATTGCGGGTTGGAACTGACATCTGCAGTGGGAAAGTTGACAGTTAATGGCAATCTGATCCATGCACTGGCAGAGCGGTGGAATCCGCGCACTTGCACATTTTGGTTCCCATGGGGCGAGATGACCCTATTGATGGACGAATTTTCAGAGATCATGGGACTGCTCGAGCTAGCCAGTCAACTTGGACATCCGTTAGAGCAGCAATTTCTGATCAATGTCAAGGGTCTGGACCCTAAAGATGTTGTGGCTCGCATGACAGGACGTAAGTCGTGGCCACTGATTGAAGAAAACGGGAATGAATACGTGAGCCTGATTGAGATCTACCGGCAGTATGGAGAATTCGCAGAAGTCAGCTCGTTGTCCAGGACAGCTCGAGAAAGAATCCAGCATGCAATGGTTATGTGCACTGAAGGGCTCGCCTTCTTCCCAAATATACATATGTGTATGGCAAGCAGTTCAAGCTACTTGGCCCATTTTTTTGTACCTACTACTATCCAGAGTGATGTGTCAGGCAATTTTCTCAGAGACAAAAGCGCGTAGAAGCTCGGCTACTATCAGGGGTTATGCTAGAGTTCAACCTTGTATCAGCGCAGTGGTCTGGAACATACCATTCTGCTAGATATGACTGGGATTATTTCATCATTCTCACTCTTTTCTCGGGTCCTCGTGTCTCTGCTGATCATTAAGAGTGGTGGCAGACTTTCTATATGCTCCCTCTTTCTCAAGTCCACTATTGATGCAATCATATTTTTTTTCTTCAATAAACAAAAAAATTCCTTCAACTTTCATTCTATCATGGTTTGACGACCTCGCCTAGGTGACAAGGCATATTTGCAGTTGTTCGTTCTCCTTGCAAAGAATGGCAACATAATTGTCGTGACTCCAGCGGCGACCCAATCCCTAGTAATGGGATGTTCTTTCAATTATCTACCAAATTCTCATCAAATATTCTTCTTATATTCATTTCTATCCTAAATCTTCATCATCGAAATTTAATCATCTATCTCATTCTGTAGAGAGCATCAGTATTCCCAAGTGGTTCAGATCAGATCAAGCAAGAAGACACCAGTGTGTCAGTGCATCAGTGATTTTAGAAGTAGGCAAGAAGAAATAGATTCTCCAAGATCTGCTAGAAGACAGAGTATGAATGATAGGGATGACATTGATCCGGCTACATATCAGATGTTCAAGAAAATGATGATTAGGATGATGTCTGAGCAGGCTGAAGACAGTCTCAGAAAGGCTCCCATCAAGGAGAAGACATTTGTCTCCTTCTCTCATAATATCACTGGCAAGAGCAACAAGTGATTCGGCGCGTGTCTGCTCGATATTTTATTCTCGTCGATGTCCTCTATTATCGTGGATTCAGTTCTGAATATTCCAGATGCCTAGACGAAGTTGAAGCCAAAAAAGTCGTGTGAGAGGTACACTAAGGCATTTGCGGTGGTCACGTCGGCTACCAAACTCTTATCAAGCAAATCATCTGGGCGGGATATTATTGGAAGACTATGGTACAAGATTGCTAGCATTTTATGAAGAAGTGTGCTCTATGCCAGATACATGCACCTTTCATTCATGCGTCAGCAACATATTTGCAATCTGTTATCTTTCCATGGTCGTTTTCTATGTGGATCTTTGATGTTGTGGGCCCCATCACTCCTTCTGCTTCAAACAACTACAAATATTTTCTTGCCGCAACAGAATATTTTACTAAATGGGTAGAAGCAGTCACTCTACGCACAATAGAAGGTCTACATGTGGTCTCATTCATCCATAAGAATATCCTATGTCGTTTTGACAGATAATGGCAGTCATTTCAAGAATGAGAGAATGAGGACTTTCTGTTTGAAGTTCAAAATCCATCATCATTTCTCCGCTCCTTATTATCCTCACGAAAATAGCCAAGTAGAGGCCACCAATAAGATTTTGATTCGAATCCTGGAGCGAACTTTGGAAACAGGTCATGACTGGCATGAGAAGATTCATGATGCATTGTGGGTGTATCGAACCACCATTCGAACTCCAACTAATGCTACTCCGTCAGAACTTGTTGATGTCTTCTTTATAATCGTTGTAATTTTGAAAAGATTTTTAAATGAAAAACATGTGAAAACCAGACATCAAATAATAAAAACCGGTTCTCACTAGTGGATGAGACCGGGTCGAACTCAGAGAACGGGAATATTTCGTATTCAAGCACATAATTCTAAACTATTCTTTATTGCCGAATTATTGAAATGTAAAATGTTTAGAAAAGGTAAAAACAACTAACTATTACAACAAATGAATACCCTTCGCAGAGGGCGTAAAGTGCAATATTTACAAACCCAATCAAATTCCTAATTCTAAACTAAAAAGTAAAAAGAAGCTTTATTCTTCGTACTTCGTGTCACGTAATCACTTCCGCTCCACTCCTGTGCTATCCTGCACAATTCAAAGGAACACGAGCAACACAAGAGAGAAATATAGAAACTAAACAGAATATACTAACTAAATACTAAAACAATGAAAGATATGTAAAAGAACATGAAATGATAATTTCATATGGAATTGATTACTACTTACTTAATCATATGCTAAACATGTAATATTATCACTTCCTAACTACTTAATCTAAGAACAAAACAATTAACAATGCTAACTATTATCAAATGTAAAGTATGTTATCTAATGTTAATGCTATACACGAATACTACTACTTCACACAGTAGATGCATCAAATTGCTGTTTATCAAATATTTGTTTATTAATCAAGAACAATCATGACTCAACCAAAGATTTAAACACAGGAGTTAATCAGGAATAGCTATTGATCAATTCAACAACATGTAAAGCTTTTGTTTAAAATTCAGCAATTCAAACAATTAGTAACTGTAAGACATGGCTCCTATTTGAATTTCTACTGGAAACAGTAAAAATCAATGCCATCAGAAACATTCACAAAATGAATTTCAATTAAAATTCCAAAGTGAGTTATGAAACAGAACCATTGATCTTTTGAAATCTGTCTTCTGGAATTTCACACAGTCACCAAAAACAATTTTATCAATCCTGTATTAATCAGAGTCAACTTTGATTAACTCTAAAAAATTATTTTCTGATTAATTTTTAGTAACTTTGATCAATTCAAAACATAAAAACCTTGATTAACCCAATCCTATTCACCGAAAATCAGGTACAACAATTTTGGAACTCTGATATCAGAACTTTTGATTTCACTCAGCTGATCAAATTCAGATGCCAGATAGATCAGGCTTGCCTGTAACAACTATACCGAAACTAGTGTTCACAAGCGATCCATTACCTATAGCAAAGATGCTTTGTAGCAATGGTACCGAGACTAGTGTTCACAAGTGCTGGATTGATCAAGCGGTACATTACCTGAAGCAAAGATGCTGAAACTTGTGCTCACGAGAGGTGGATTTCACTCAACCTCAGCCGCTGGAGTGATATCGCCGGAAAAACATTGAACATTAGTGAAGTTCAACAATTTCCTCTATTAATCACGATTAACAATAAGGAATCACGATTCCTCTGTAAATCGTGGCTGAAACTCACAAATTCATGATAAATTGTAGGAGTATTTCACTGGCCTGAGATCAAGGGATTCCAGCAGCTATAAACCGAATCAATCGCACAGCATTCATCGGAGATCAACTTAGAGTTTCTCCTGTTTTTTTTTCGATCAATTACCAGAATTTTTTTTCATCAAACAGATTATTATTCTGTAATCTCAACCAGAATAATCAACTGAAATTTCACACCGATTTCTGATGTTTGATCATAAATTGTGCTCGATTCTTAGTTGAAGAACAGTAGATCTTATTCAAAACACAAAACAGTACATCAATGATCGAGTATTTCTTTTTCTTTTTATTTTTCTTATTTATTTTATTTTTTTCATTTTTCACTAACAGAAACATATCCTAACTTCATTAATCGAACAACAACAGAAGAAACATGTAGAAAAATAATTAAAAAAGAAGAAGAAGAAGAAGAATTGGAAGAAGAAGAAGAAGAATTAGAAGACTTACCGTGAATCTTAGAAGGGTTAGGAAAGAATTGGCCTCCTCCTGTACACCATCTCCGAATTGAAGACACCTCCACCTGAAAAGAGAAGAGAAAAATAGGGAGAAAGAGAAGAAGAAGAGAAGAATGAGGTGGAGGGGAAGGGTTAGAAAAGAGGAAGAGGCGTACAGGAGAAAAAACGATTTTCATTTTCCCTCTTTTGGGTTTTTAAAGACGTTCAAACTGGTTTGTTTTATTTTTTTCAAAAATAAAAAAAAATGGTTAAAGACTTTATATTTACTAAAAACCTCAAAACTAACTAAACTACTCTAATCTAAAGATTACTTCTAAAAAAATATTTACAATCAACCTCATTTCAATTTATTTTTAAAACTAACTATATTCTCAACTCTAATTTTTCTTTTTCTTTTTATTTTTACTGAAAACTAAAACTAAAACTACTATGTTAATATCAAACATCAAAATATGTACTAAAATGAAAAATAAAGCTACTTTTTCAAGCATTTTCTAATTTTCAATCATTTTAGCTCATTTACTCGAAAACTAACATAAAATTGGGTTTTTGAAACATTATTTTATAAAATCATGCATATTTTAATGTTAATTAACCCTGAATTATATGCATGATCAAATACCCCCATGCTTATGTTTTGCTAGTCCTCAAGCAAACTAGAAAGATGCATGAAATGAAAACTATCACCTAACTCACTTTCGTAGGAATCACGGTTGTATTTAGCTCATGCAACAAGCCCTTTCAACCCCTGGGTTACCCCACTGGACGAGTAAGGTCTCGTGAGGGTTTGCAGTGATGCTACCCACAAACATCTCTGTCATGTATGCAAAATATTACACATCCTCATAAGCAGTAGGTAATTAAAGACTTTGTTTTCACAAATATTTCATGTTAAAAAAAAAAAAAATCAAGACATAATTAGAGTCTTTTATATACCACCACAGAAAAAGAATTTCTTTCACTTTTCTAAATATCACAATTATTTATGTTTTATTCTTAGAAAATCCAATAAAAACAAGTTATCTTTACTTATCCTCACTCATATGTTTTCTGCACAGGTTTTCTCAATCACACTTCTAAGCACTGAACTTTTCTTTCTTTTTCAGCTCTTTTCTCGATTTTTTTCATTTTTTTTTTCACGTTTTTTCTTTTTATGCACTTATTCTTCTCTTATAGCTTGCATGTGGTCTGCTTTTATGCCTTGTGCAATGTCAATATCTTCTATACTTTTTCAACGCATACCAAAAGATATCAACTAAGACATAAAAGTGACTTCCTTCATTCACCCTTATAACATGAGAGTCAAACATTTCAACTTGTATCTGTTCTCAGTTACTTAGGATCACAAAGTTTTCCACTCTCCTTTTCGAAAATGGAATTAAAAGTTTCAACTTACATCTAAGTTCCATCTATTAAGGATTGTGGAATTATCCAAACAACCTAACACATGCTTTTTCTCACTTTTTGAGCTCATTTTTACGCTTTTGTTCATTTGCTTAGTTTTTCAAAAATAGAACTGTGCATATTCATATTTATGATTCAAAATAAATTCTAACATGTATCTATCATCATTTCTTTGAAATCCGCATAAACAACCATAATTTTTAGATCTATGTCAGAAAAAAAAATTCGTGGGGCTTAAAAATCCTCTAAAAACATCAGATTTGAAATAACATTCATATAAGTTCAAACTCTTTCTTTAAAAATCTACTTTTCATGAGAGATGTGTAAACATGTGCAAGAACATAAACAAAAATATCAAGATGTGCAAACTACACCCTCCCCCATGCTTGAATGACACTGTCCCAGTGGCACTCCCCCATGCTTGAATGAAACTAAGTGAATGCACATGAGAGAAATAAATGAGGGAAAAGAGTAGAATGACCTGACATGAATTAAAAATACACGTTCTATGAATGTACTGAATGCAATGTATACATGACAAAACATAAAACTCATGAATGAAACAAAAAGAACATGAAAAACTCATGAAAAAGTAAAAACAAAATAAAATCTATAAATTCTAAGCAAATCTAAGAATATACAAGATATGGGTTGCCTCCCATAAAGTGCTAAGTTTCACGTCCCCAGCCAGACGGATCCCTGAAAAAACCTTCATCGTCCATGAGATCAATGGACATGAAGTCAGGCTCAACCGGGCTCTATATAGAAAAGAGTGTCATCTGTGACACTACGCACTGTGTTTCCATCCCTTCTACCTCTAAATGTAGTATCATGACTCTCTCGACATGAAGGATAGAGATTAGTCTTATCTGAGAGACTGGTCAAGAATTGAGAGTCTAGGACCGACCGACTATCAATAAATGCAACTTCAGACAAGTGGTGAATATGATCATGCTTGACTTGGTCAAGCACCTTCTGCATTTGCACCTCTTGCTTACTAAAAACAATCGGTGATCCTAAAGGCTGAGAAAATGGGGCTTTATATGATGACTGTAACAACTGAGGGCCTTGCCCCTTCTGCTGAGGTATAACAAAAATCGACTCGTCAGTAGAAATGATATGGGGCTCATGAGTCGATTCCCGAGTGGGGAGACATACCTTCTCGCTCTGAAGGGATGTAACAGATTCGACTTGCACAGGATATGAAGCAGTGGGTTGCAAGTCAAATGACATGGACTCCTCTCCCTTGAATGTGACAACAGACTCACTATGAAGGTTCCCCTGGCTTTGTCTACTCAACGTCTGAGCTAACTGTCTCATTTGAGTCTCTATCTTGGCTATCGACTGCGTATGGGAGCAAAAAGTGACCTTGATATCAGAAAAGGCCTCTAACATCTTCTCCTGAAATGATGAACTTGGAATGCGCTCCTGAAGAGAAGGTAGACTAGACTGGGGATGAACCTGTGGAAAAATGGGATGCGAGTAACCTTGTGAAGGGTTACTGGGTCTATACTGTGTCTGAGAGGGCTGATGGGATGGGGAAATGAAATAGTTTCGCCAACCTGGGTTATATGATGGTGTAAATGAATCAGGCATGGGTCTAGCGAAACCTTTGGCATCATTCACCTGCTCCTGAACGAATTCAGGATATAATGGCGCTGCCGGACATTCAGAAACACAATGTGCAGGGCTAGCACATAGCTCGCACACTCTTCCTATTGGACTTCTCGAAGAATTTGCTAGGAATTGATCTAACTTCCTAGACAACTGGTCAACCTTGTTATGCAAATCTAACTCAGACCCAACTTCGGAAATCCCAACTTTCCTAGGACCACTAGACAGAGATGTAGTCCTATCGAGCAGTGAAGACAAAGCATGATGCATCGTGTTTTCACTCAAGGTCTCGAATAGAGACCACGCCTCATCCTCACTCTTGAGCATAAAAGTGCCCCCACAAGACAAATCAACCATTTGACGGTGCTTTTCAGTAAGCCCGTCATAAAAATACTGCACCAACTGCCAACGAGGCACCTGGTGATGGGGACACTTGTGGAGAAGATCTTTCAATCTCTCCCAAGACTCGTGAAATTGTTCTCCCTCAATCTGCGAGAAACTGATTATGGCTTTACGAAACTGCTTCGTCTTACCAATTGGGAAGTATTTTTTAAGGAACTCGCGCTGCATTCCTTCCCAAGTGGTAATTTGAACCGTATCTAGAGCCTTTAGCCAATGTTTAGCTTTATCTTTGAGAGAGAACGGAAACAACGTCAACCTCAATGCGTCATCTCCAAAATTGTTGATCCGCACTATCGAGCAGATCTCCAAAAAATCATCAATATGACTATATGGGTCTTCGTTGCTAAGGCCATGAAAGGATGGTAGCATTTGAATGATACTGGCCTTTATTTCAAATTGATTGGATCCTACATCAGGTCTCGTGATGCAGGAGGTGGGAGTGTATATGGTGGGCATGAAGTACTCCTTAAGGGTACGAAACAATGACCGGTTTTCGGCCATGGTGATAGGATAAGGAGTTCTCCTAACAAGAAACTCGGGACTCAATTAGCTCGGGTCGAGTGATCGTTGCTTGTGTATACACCTTGAAGTAGACTGATGTAGCACCCGTCTTAATTTTGGGTTTTCTACCTAACTAACGCGCTAGCGGCCAAACCACGCAAACCACAAAGCGAGTAAACTAAAAACAACAAAAACTAAACAAACACCACACAGTTACACATAGCAGAGATTATGCATAAGAAATATCAAATCTATGTGTACGGTACCAATCGTACACAGTCACCTCTAAGGGGATCCTAGTAGGTGGGCTGTGCAGAAAAGTAAGCTCGTCTCTAAGATATGCACATACGTTGTTCTAAACCTAAATGCAACGCAAACACTAGGCAATAAAGCGAATACTAATATTACGCCGTTCCCCGGCAACGGCGCCAAAAATTTGATGTCTTCTTTATAATCGTTGTAATTTTGAAAAGATTTTTAAATGAAAAACATGTGAAAACCAGACATCAAATAATAAAAACCGGTTCTCACTAGTAGATGAGACCGGGTCGAACTCAGGGAACGAGAATATTTCGTATTCAAGCACACAATTCTAAACTATTCTTTATTGCCGAATTATTGAAATGTAAAATGTTTAGAAAAGGTAAAAACAACTAACTATTACAACAAATGAATACCCTTCGCAGAGGGCGTAAAGTGCAATATTTACAAACCCAATCAAATTCCTAATTCTAAACTAAAAAGTAAAAAGAAGCTTTATTCTTCGTACTTCGTGTCACGTAATCACTTCCGCTCCACTCCTGTGCTATCCTGCACAATTCAAAGGAACACGAGCAACACAAGAGAGAAATATAGAAACTAAACAGAATATACTAACTAAATACTAAAACAATGAAAGATATGTAAAAGAACATGAAATGATAATTTCATATGGAATTGATTACTACTTACTTAATCATATGCTAAACATGTAATATTATCACTTCCTAACTACTTAATCTAAGAACAAAACAATTAACAATGCTAACTATTATCAAATGTAAAGTATGTTATCTAATGTTAATGCTATACACGAATACTACTACTTCACACAGTAGATGCATCAAATTGTTGTTTATCAAATATTTGTTTATTAATCAAGAACAATCATGACTCAACCAAAGATTTAAACACAGGAGTTAATCAGGAATAGCTATTGATCAATTCAACAACATGTAAAGCTTTTGTTTAAAATTCAGCAATTCAAACAATTAGTAACTGTAAGACATGGCTCCTATTTGAATTTCTACTGGAAACAGTAAAAATCAATGCCATCAGAAACATTCACAAAATGAATTTCAATTGAAATTCCAAAGTGAGTTATGAAACAGAACCATTGATCTTTTGAAATCTGTCTTCTGGAATTTCACACAGTCACCAAAAACAATTTTATCAATCCTGTATTAATCAGAGTCAACTTTGATTAACTCTAAAAAATTATTTTCTGATTAATTTTTAGTAACTTTGATCAATTCAAAACATAAAAACCTTGATTAACCCAATCCTATTCACCGAAAATCAGGTACAACAATTTTGGAACTCTGATATCAGAACTTTTGATTTCACTCAGCTGATCAAATTCAGATGCCGGATAGATCAGGCTTGCCTGTAACAACTATACCGAAACTAGTGTTCACAAGCGATCCATTACCTATAGCAAAGATGCTTTGTAGCAATGGTACCGAGACTAGTGTTCACAAGTGCTGGATTGATCAAGCGGTACATTACCTGAAGCAAGGATGCTGAAACTTGTGCTCACGAGAGGTGGATTTCATTCAACCTCAGCCGCCGGAGTGATATCGCCGGAAAAACATTGAACATTAGTGAAGTTCAACAATTTCCTCTATTAATCACGATTAACAATAAGGAATCACGATTCCTCTGTAAATCGTGGCTGAAACTCACAAATTCATGATAAATTGTAGGAATATTTCACTGGCCTGAGATCAAGGGATTCCAGCAGCTATAAACCGAATCAATCGCACAGCATTCACCGGAGATCAACATAGAGTTTCTCCTGTTTTTTTTTCGATCAATTACCAGAATTTTTTTTCATCAAACAAATTATTATTCTGTAATCTCAACCAGAATAATCAACTGAAATTTCACACCGATTTCTGATGTTTGGTCATAAATTGTGCTCGATTCTTAGTTGAAGAACAGTAGATCTTATTCAAAACACAAAACAGTACAGCAATGATCGAGTATTTCTTTTTCTTCTTATTTTTCTTATTTATTTTATTTTTTTCATTTTTCACTAACAGAAACATATCCTAACTTCCTTAATCGAACAACAACAGAAGAAACATGTAGAAAAATAAGAAAAAAAGAAGAAGAAGAAGAAGAATTGGAAGAAGAAGAAGAATTGGAAGAAGAAGAAGAATTAGAAGACTTACCGTGAATCTTAGAAGGGTTAGGAAAGAATTGGCCTCCTCCTGTACACCATCTCCGGATTGAAGACACCTCCACCTGAAAAGAGAAGAGAAAAATAGGAAGAAAGAGAAGAAGAAGAGAAGAATGAGGTGGAGGGGAAGGGTTAGAAAAGAGGAAGAGGCGTACAGGAGAAAAAACGATTTTCATTTTCCCTCTTTTAGGTTTTTAAAGATGTTCAAACCGGTTTGTTTTATTTTTTTCAAAAATAAAAAAAAATGGTTAAAGACTTTTTATTTACTAAAAACCTCAAAACTAACTAAACTACTCTAATCTAAAGATTACTTCTAAAAAAATATTTACAATCAACCTCATTTCAATTTATTTTTAAAACTAACTATATTCTCAACTCTAATTTTTCTTTTTCTTTTTAATTTTACTGAAAACTAAAACTAAAACTAAAACTACTATGTTAATATCAAACATCAAAATATGTACTAAAATGCAAAATAAAGCTACTTTTTCAAGCATTTTCTAATTTTCAATCATTTTAGCTCATTTACTCGAAAACTAACATAAAATTGGGTTTTTGAAACATTATTTTATAAAATCATGCATATTTTAATGTTAATTAACCCTGAATTATATGCATGATCACTTGTCTACGGAACCGAAGTAGTATTGCCTCTACATGTTCAGAAACCTGCTCTGAAATTTGCATCACTTCTCGAATTACCTCTTGATCAGTATCAGCAACAACGGCTAGTATAACTTGATTTGCTCGATGAAAGAAGACTCAGAGCAGCAGAGCACGCTCAATCATATCGTCAGAGGATAGCCAGACAATATGCTAAATCCGTCATTGAAAGAAAATTTCGAGTCAATGATCTAGGGCTCAGATCAACGACCTATCTCAAGCACCGCCCGAGTGGCAAATGGTCACCGAATTGAGAAGGGCCCTATGTTATCGAGGAAGCATTACCCCACAATTCATATCTGCTCATCAATGCCGATGGTGTGGAATTATCAGACCCCATCAATGCTCAACATTTGAAAATTTTCTATACTTAAATCCTCTATTCCATCCTTTGTAATTCCTCAATATATTTTCTTCAATAATGGTCAAATTCTTCTTTCCCAGTTACACTGGGGCATTATTTTGAAAATTATTTTCAAAACATCTTGTATGCAGGCAGGATCAAACAAATCTCTCATTTTGCATGCATGTGCATCATTTCACATTCATTTGCATACATTCGCATTCATCTGCATCAATTTGCATTTGCATCGAGTTTCCCCTTCAGGTTAAGGGATAAACCTGAACTTCCCCTTCAGGTTAAGGGATAAACTTGAGTTTCCCCTTCAGGTTAAGGGATAAACCTGAGTTTCTCCTTCAGGTTAAGGGATAAACCTGAACATCCCCTTCAGGTTAAGGGATAAACCTGAACTTCCCCTTCAGGTTAAGGGATAAACCTGAGTTTCCCCTTCAGGTTAAGGGATAAACCTGAGTTTCCCCTTCAGGTTAAGGGATAAACCTGAACATCACCTTCAGGTTAAAGGATAAACCTGAACTTCCCCTTCAGGCTAAGGGATAAATCCTGAGACCCCGACAGTTGTCCAAGTCGTCGTGAGGGTGAAGACTAAAAATCTTCTATCAAAATCAATTAGTAAATTCTCAAAAATCCAGTGTTCGTGCTGGAAAGATTTTCAAAATCCAGGGTTCGTGCTGGAAAAAATTTTCTAAATCCAGTGTTCGTGCTGGTAAATTTTCAAAAATCCAGTGTTTGTGCTGGTAAGATTTTCAAAATCCAGGGTTCGTGCTGGTAAAAATTTTCTAAATCCAGTGTTCGTGCTGGTAAATTTTCAAAAATCCAGTGTTCGTGCTGGTAAGATTTTCAAAATTCAGGGTTCGTGCTGGTAAATTCTTCTAAATCCAGTGTTCGTGTTGGTAGATTTTCAAAATCCAATGTTCGTGCTGGTAAATTCTTCTAAATCCAGTGTTCATGCTGGTAAATTTTCAAAATTCAGTGTTCGTGCTGGTAAATTTTTTTTAAATCCAGTGTCCGTGCTGGTAAATTCTTCAAAATCCAGTGTTCATGCTGGTAATTCTTCCAAAAACAGTATTCGTACTGATCTATTTTCAAAATCCAGTACTTATACTGGTTCATTTCCAAAATCCGGTATTCACACTGGTACATCTTTCAAAATCCAATTTTTATTGGTCAAACTTTCTAAATCTGGTTTTACTGGTTAATGTTTTCAAACCTAATCCATGCTGATCTAGTCTTCTTGCGGGATTCGAGTTCCGACTCGAATTTTCTTTCCTCTAGAATTCGAGTTTCAACTTGAATTTCTTTCCCTTCTGAATTGGTCTAGAAGATTAGAGTTCTGACTCAAATCTTCTTCCAAATCCAATTTCAAATATCAAATTTCAAAGTTCCAAATTCTAATTTCGGCCCTCGAGCCACCCAATTTCCAAATTTCCAATTTTGACCTTCAGGTCAATCAATTTCCAAATTTCTAATTTTGACCTTCGGGTCAATCAATTTCTCAATTTCCAAGTTTCAAATTCCAAATTTCCAATTTCGACTTTCGGGTCAATCAACTTCAATTTCGACTTTCGGGTCAATCAATTTCAAAATTTTCAATTTCCAATTCCAAAATTTCCAATTTCCAATTTCCAATTTCCAATTTTGACATCCGGGTCACCCAATTCTCTATTTCAACCTTCGGGTCACTCAATTTCTAATTTTGACCTTCGGGTCAACAAATCCTGCTTTCGAGCTGGTCGGTCAACAAATCCTGCTTTCTAGCTGGTCGGTCAACAAATCCTGCTTTCGAGCTGGTCGGTCAACAAATCCTGCTTTCGAGCTGGTCGGTCAACAAATCCTGCTTTCGAGCTGGTCGGTCAACAAATCCTGCTTTCGAGCTGGTCGGTCAACAAATCCTGCTTTCGAGCTGGTCGGTCAACAAATCCTGCTTTCGAGCTGGTCGGTCAACAAATCCTGCTTTCGAGCTGGTAGTTCAACAAATCCTACTTTCGAGCTGGTAGTTCAACAAATTCTGCTTTCGAGCCGGTCGGTCAATAAATCCTGCTTTCGAGCGGGTTAGTCAAAACAAAATCCAACTTTCAAGTTGATCTTTCACTGAGTCTTTTCAGGACTCAATTTGGTCATGGATGTGTCAATTAGACCTCAAGCAATTTCTTTCACCAAGGATTTCAAGAACATTTTGCCAATTTGCCATTAAATATTTGTTGATTTCAAAATTTTTATTGCACAAAAACATTACCTCAGAATACCTTCAATATTATTTTCGAAAGGTCAAAGCTTTTGTGAAAAAGGATTCAAAATTCAAATTCTTTCTATTGGCCAACCAAAAGGATGAAGAATAAATCCTCGATATGGCCAGCAAAAGGAAATTCAATGTTGTTGTAAAGCCATAAGTGATCGGTATTGATCGCAGTCAATGGCACATTTTTAAAGATCATTCTTGGAAAATAAAGCAGTCGAAATATCCTGGGTGATACAGAAAAATCCATTCAATCCCTATATCTCCTCAATCACCTAAAGCTGCAATTAAATATCTGCAAAAGGGATCTCTCAACTGTCGTCAAGATGAAGGTGAATTAGGCGAGTAGACCCCCGGGGCCAAAGAAGATTTGGATCATCTCCAAGATGAAGGAGTTTGTGACGGATCCTTCTAGGGAAAGTTCAGAGCACCGTCAAGATGAAGGCGACTGCGATAAGCCTTCCGACAAACCCTAAAGGATATTTAATTTCCGCTATCATCAAGAGATTTCCAACCAATGAGCCAATAACCGTCGATATAATCCCTGAGAGAAAAAGAAGGATCGGAACATTTCCAAGATGAAGGAGTTTGTGATGTACCCTTCCAAAAAAAAGAGAGAAAAGTCAGGACATCTCCAAAATAAAGGATGATGTAATAAAATCCCCAAAAGCCCAAGAGAGCTCTAATTCTGCCAATAAAGAAAAAAAGTGGGCAGAAAGATCATCATGAGAAAAGAATCCCAGGATATCAGACTGCCAAATTTGCCAAAGAATCTTCTTTAATTTTGTGAAATTCTATTATCAATATTCTTTCACCAATTGCTCTCACAATATCAAGAATACTCTCTTTTCTGCTCATATCAAGGAAACTGATAGCTTCTTTGAAAGAAATCCAATTGCAAGCAATTTGAATTCGAATCTTGATTCTACGGAGTTAAGCCCAGTCGGAGGTAATACTTCAGGTAGAAAAGAGGAAAGATTTTCATACCAATATACATCAATTTCAAGCATTTTAAATCAACAAACAATTTTTAACATTTTGGCAATATTTTCTTACTATCTTGACATGAAGTGAAGAGCTCGATGTCCATCTTGACACATCCTGATATCACCTTTTAGCTCCTTGAGAGAGTAACCTTTACCATCTTTCGTGTTGTCGAAAGAATTCATCTTTTGAGTTGTCAAAAGAATCGCCTTGCTCCTTTGGATCACCTTATCATCTTTCGCGTTGTTGAAAGAATCGCCTTGTTCCTTTGGATCGCCTTTACCATCTTTCGCATTGTCGAAAGAATTCATCTTTTGCGTTGTCAAAAGAATCGCCTTGCTCCTTTGGATCACCTTATCATCTTTCGCGTTGTTGAAAGAATCGCCTTGTTCCTTTGGATTGCCTTTACCATCTTTCGCGTTGTCGAAAGAATTCATCTTTTGCGTTGTCAAAAGAATCGCCTTGCTCCTTTGGATCGCCATGTCATCTTTCGCGTTGTTGAAAGAATCGCCTTGTTCCTTTGGATCGCCTTTGTTATCTTTCGTGTTGACGAAAGAATCCATCTTTCGCGTTGTCGACAGAATTCATCTTTTGCGTTGTCAAAAGAATCACCTTGCTCCTTTGGATCGCCATGTCATCTTTCGCGTTGTTGAAAGAATCGCCTTGTTCCTTTGGATCACCTTTATTATCTTTTGTGTTGATGAAAGAATCCATCTTTTCCGTTGTCGAAAGAATTCATCTTTTGCGTTGTCAAAAGAATCTCCTTGCTCCTTTGGATCGCCTTGTCATCTTTCGCGTTGTTGAAAGAATCGCCTTGTTCCTTTGGATCGCCTTGTTATCTTTCGCGTTGTCGAAAGAATTCATCTTTCGTGTTGTTGAAAGAATCACCTTATTCCTCCTCAAGAAAATTGTCTTATTCACCATCCAACTTACCATTTTCATCGCCCAATCAGGATAAGGGTACAAACTTGAGCCTCCATTGATGAGGTATTTCATTTTCCGCCCAATCAGGATAAGGGTACAAACCTGAGACTCCTTTGATGAGGTATTTCATTTTCCGCCCAATCAGGATAAGGGTACAAACCTGAGCCTCCTTTAATGAGGTATTTCATTTTCCGCCCAATCAGGATAAGGGTCAAACCTGAGCCTCATTTTGATGAGGTATTTCATTTCCCGGTCAGGTTAAGGGTTAAACCTGAGCTTCGTTTCTACACGAGGTATTTTCAGTCCCATCAAGGTTAAGGGCAAAACCTGAATCTCACTTCTTTTGAGGTAAAATTTTTTTCTTCCTTATTCTCCATTTCATATCTACCATTTTCATCAAGGCTAATCTCTTCAAAACCAGTCAGATCCTTCTAACTGGGGCATTTTTATAGCCCAAATTTGGTGTGTTTTTCTTTGCCACTAAGCTCGTCTTCAAGCCGGCTTAGTAGCAAAGAGGGGCATCTGTAAACACCCCAAATTTTCCACATCCATTCTCACACAATCCTCCTCAGGCAGTGTCAACCCTATTAGGTCAGTGTAGGAGTCAAACCCCGAGTCAGTTTCAGAAAATCACCATTTTACCAACTTTCTTTAGGAAAATTACCATTTTACCCCTAGGTCATCCCGGACCCCAGTCAGTCAGAGTCAACTAAGCTCATTGGTTAGTTCAGAACATTTAGAATATCAGTCATTTCAAATTCATTTGAGCTCACAGTGAGAAAGTCGTTTTCATTTCTGATCATTCTTGCCAAAATGGGATCATTTCTTCAGAAATTAGCTCATTTCTTGCTCAAATCCAAGCCAATTGTCTCTGAGTCAGTCATTCATACTCCCCAGAGTCTAACTTGAGCTCACCAGGAGTTCGAGTGCATCTATTTCAGTTCAAAACCATTTCTAAGTGTTCAAGAGCCCATTTTAGTCCATTTCAGCTCTTTCAGCTGAAATTGAGCCGAGTTCAGTCAGTTGAGCTGGTGTTTGAGCCTTGATTTTAGTTTATTTCAGTATTACTGACCTTTGTTTTAGCTCAAACCCAGTTTAGATTCGTAATTCACTTCATTTCAGTGATCATTCCGTACCATTTCTCTAAAAATGATGGCTTTTCTTGAAAATTCAGTCGCAAAGGTCAGTTAAGTCAGTGCCTAGTCAGTTCATTTGAGTTCTGAAACTCTAAAACCCAGCTCAATCCAGTTCATTTCAGTTTAATCCAGCTCAAACCCTAATTTCCAGTGTCACTCTAGCTTGGCAGAGCTCGAAAATCATTTCTTCAACCATTTTGCAAATTTTATCAGTTTTTATGCTTTTTGAACTGGTACAACTGTCAATCGGGGTCTAACATCCAAAATTCTTCATTCAGGGTTAGCATTTCGCATAGCATTTCATGTCATTTCTCATAATTTCATATCATTTCTTAGCATTTCATAACATTTCATCACATTTCATTCCATTTTCGAAGTCCAGAACTCCAGTTTTATAAATTTCAATCCAGATTGAGTTTTAAAAAGTTTTTAGAAATCAATTTCAAACCCTGGGTTTCCAAAATTGACATTTTTACCCCCGAGAGTCTAAATTTGGAAATATTTTCTCAAGAACAATAATCTGGATTTATTTCAAACTCAAAATTTTCAAATTCTACACTCGATTTGCTTTGCAACGAGCTATTAAACTTCAAAATCTGAGCTCGTTTCAAAAACTGCCAAAAATAACTCATTTCGTTTGGAAATATTTTCTCGAGAAAAACAATCTGGATTTCTTTCAAAATCAAATTTTCAAATTCTACACTGGATTTGCTTCGCAACGGGGTATTGAACTTCAAAATCCGAGCTCGTTTCAAAAACTGCCAAAAATAGCTCATTTTGTTTGGAAATTTTTTTTGAAAAGACTATTTTACCCCTTTAATCGTCAAAATGAATTTCAAAAGTGGAATTTGGACCCGCTCTGAGATGGCCCATCCATTTGCATTTTCTTGTTTTAATTTATAAGAAAAGAGAAAAAAATTTCTTTTTCTTTATTTTTTTGGTTTGTTTTATTTTATTTATTTTATTTTATTTTTTTTAATTATTTTATTCTTCCTAAGGTGGGACCCACAAGGGGGTCACCCAAACCTCCAGCCCATTTCCTTTCTTTCTTCCTCTATTTTCTTTTTTTATATATTTTTTTATTTTATTTTCTTTTCTTTTTTATTTCTTTTCTTTCTTTTTTCCTTTCTTTTTCTTTCTTTCTTTCTTTCCTCCTTTCTTTCCTCTCCCTCCATTCACGTATAGTCTTTCCAGCCCCTCCTTCTTCTTCTTTTCCTCTCCTCTCTTCCCCTTTCTTTCCTTTTCCTTCCCTTCCTTCGTTCCCCTTTCTTCCTTACTCCCTTTGGATTTCCCCCAAAAGCAATGGCTGCAGCCATTCACGTATACTCCTTCATGAAATATTATTAGTAACTTAGGTTTTGAGTTAATCAAAACCTAAGTTATGATAAAAAGGAAAAAAAAAAAAAGCTACGGCTGCTTCTCTCCCATCTCACGCCTCTCTCCCATTCTCTCTCATATTCTCTCTCTCTTGGTGTCTTTGACACCCAGCCATCTTCAAGCTTTGCAGCCACCAACAACAGGAGCCCTCCTCCAGGGTGACCATATCCACCTCCTTGGCAGCTTCAGCCGACTCCTCCTCCATGCCCAGCAGCTGCTCCATATCCAAGCCGGCGACCACACCTCCATTGCTGCCACATCTTTTTGTTGCAGCCACGTCCAGCCGATCCATCAATGGCTCTAGCTCCAGCAAGGAACCATACATCTTCCCCAGCTGGTGACCATCCTCTTCAAGTCGCAGCTACAGTCATTACAGCCGGCACCTCCTTTGCAGCCATTCCAACGCCCAGCAGTCCACTTTCTTTCCCTTTGCTCCAGTCGATCCAGCGCCATCTTCTTCATTCGCCGTAGCAAGGCCATAAGGAACATTCAAGAAGATGACTTAGTTATTTCATTTAATTATTTTATTCAATTCAATGTAAAAAGCAATGTAATATTTGGAATAAGAGTTACATTTTCTGCTTAGAATAGAACTGCATTGCATATAGTTTAATTTCTGCAAATTTCAATATGTGATGTATGATTCATGCATAGTTATTTCAAATTCACTATGGTTTACACGAATGGCACGTGCACAAGCTTTTATGGAGTTTATAAACTCGGTGGGATTCGTATTTATAGCCATAGTCAGAATACGAAGAAAACCAAGAATTATGATCTTTATATCAGCCACATTCAGCCTACACTCTTAGGCTAACTTCAAAAATGCACTGCATTTCTCAAAGTTTCAAAAGGATTTTCCAATTCCTTAATGAAATTCCCTTTTCAAATTCATATTCATTCATTCATATCATTCAAATTGCATTATTTTCAAACTCATTTTCCAATTTCAATTTCAGAAAATTCAATTTTCTCAAGAATTTCCAAGTCTTTCTCAGGATTTGATTTTCTCAAAATCCTAAGTTTTCAAATGACATTTCAAAGCATTTCCCAAGTTCAAATCAAGATTTTCCTATGTTTTCAAATTCTCAAATTTCAAAATCCCAAGTTTTCAGAAATTCATTTTCTCATATTTTCCAGTTTTTTTGAGAATTCATTTTCCATTTCAAAAGTCATTTTCCAATGAATTTCTTAGATTTTCTCAGAATTTTCAAATCCATTTTTTCAGAAAAGCAATTCCAAATTTCAAAATCGTTTTTCTAAAGTTCAATTTTTCCTGAGAAATCACTTTCCAATGTAAATTTCTGATTTTCAATAAAATTCAATGATTTTCCCAGGAATTCCATTTTCAAGCATTTTCCAGTCCTTTTCTAAATGCATTTCAATTTTCCAAAGCAAACATCATTCTTTCAAAACTTGCATTATTTTCTAAATTTCATAGCACAAGCCTGATTCTTTGTGCATTCTAGGAAAAACAGAGCATAATTTAGATATTTGAGTCAAGTTAAAGCACGTAATTGATCCTTGGTTCAATTACCCCTGGTAAAGGCGCCAGGAACGGTTGAACCTCGTACCGACAGGCGGATCCCATTCCATGGAATTTTCCCGCAAATTTTCAAAACGGAGGCGAGTTAATTTTCAAAACCATTTTCAAAACTTTGGTCGAGTTTGACTCGCGAAATTCATTTTCTCTCTCGCAAGGGAGGGGAAAAATTTTGCGATGATAACAACGGTCGAACCTCGTACCGACGAGCGAATCCCGTCTCTCTATTTTCCCGCAATATTTTCAAAAACGGAGGCGAGTTAAATTTCTAAATGTTTTCAAATCAAGGTCAAGTGAGACCGCGCAAAATAGTTCCTCTTCTCTCTTTCTTTCTCTTCTTTTCTCTTCTCTTTTTCCTTTCTTTTTTTTATTCTTCTTCCTTCAAAAAGGAGGAAAATGGAGGTTAGAAAAGGGAAAGAGAAGGAAGAGAGAGAAACCAACAAGAGAAGAAAAATTTTGCGATGATCACACAGATGTATGCAACGAGCCGGGTATGCACAAAACAGTATATACTAAACTAATTATTATCGATCAAGGCGACATCAATGACAGGAAGTTGAAAATATGATGGGTGATGCGTGAAGATGCAATAGGTATAACCATAGTGAATGTAGTGTACAGGTGAAGACGGTACAAAAAATGATGCATTGAGCAATGAACCCCGCTGGTGCTAAATGAATATATATATATATATATATATAACAGGTGGCTACTGATATGCAGTATATAAGTGCAGAAATGATGAGTACATGAGATAATAATATAGGAGTTATCATGAGGATTAAACAATGAATAAGAGCTAATGGTAACTTAGATTCACGAAAACATTGATTCCTCCACTTGATTTTCTGCAACAGATCGACCTCAGTATGCACAGCAGATCGAATCCTTCACTCTGTTTAACATGACACAGTGAATAGATCACTCTCAGAAGCAAGCCGATTTGCAGCAGGTATATTTTTGCGAGTTGGATTCTGCAAATCGCTTCTGACCATCTTAACAAATGGATTTCAGCTATATCAAACATTCTTGCAATGTTTTGTTCTCTGACCATACTCATATTGTTGGTCATTATGGTAGTCATTAACTGTAACCGGCTTTGGTGGCAAAAGGGATGGTTGCATAAGTGGGAAAGGATGCAGGGTACTCAGATATGATAGTGAAAGTGTATGATGTAGTGAAGGAGACTATAAGGTGGGTAGTAACAATGAATGTACAGAGATACAGGAGGCAGGGATAGACATCAAAACCATACTACAATACTTAGTAAGGTACCGAGAATACAATTTTATATGGAGAGACCAACATATATCTTCATGGTACTGACATGAGTCTGATGCAGGATAAGATAGAAAGAGAAGCAAAAACAAGCTCCCAATAGCAAAAATAGACAAATCAACTCCAGTCAAATCAAAATCCCTCATGCAACAGAGTGGGCTCATTTTTTATTTTTTTTAGAGATTGCCCAAGGGAGGTGATTCAAGCAGAGTAATTTGCTGACGCGGCTACCTGCTTTGAATGATACAGTAGCAAATCAGCATCAACTATTTACATACTCCATATCAAGTTATCTTTTCTTTCTGTTGCAAAATCTGATTGCTTGGAGCAACTTCACATAAACACCTTATATTGATGTAGTCACAATTATTCTACAACCATTGAGCTCTTTTTTTTAATGGGCAACAAATACTCCCAGCATTAGCTACGCTGTGACAGTAGCATGGTCATGAAACTGGGCATCTCTTATTCATGGAAGTAGAGAAGTCCCCCAAAGCTGATAATCACAATCAAGGGAAATGAATGGAAACAGAAAGACAACTTGATTTATCAGCAACGTCAGATCGCCAATATTAGCCAGAAATGGAATAAATATTTCATAGGTATTTTCTTAACAATAGCTATATTAGCATAGAACAAGTTTAAGCACATATATATATATATATATATATATATATATATATATATATATATATAAACAAAAACATGTTGCAGATAAACAAAATTGTGATAATAAAGGCTATAAACAAACCACAATTTAACCTCTCGCTTCACAAATCAAGAATTTGCCTTTCTTTCACCACCCTTGAGGATTTGAAATAACTAGAATAAACACCGAATTCACAAAATATTTTGAAATAAATGGAGACTACAGAGAACATTACTTAGAAGAAATATTAGATGCAGACCAAATGAAAACAAAAAGACCTCCTACCAAACTACATATCTAAAAAAAAATGAAAATTATTCTACTAAGCCTGCGGTAGATGAAGTGCCTTCTTGGGGATTGCTTCTTACGATGGAATCCATTCCTTTGATAAGGCAATCCATATTGATATTTACATCATCAGAATCCCCATAAATTTTATCAAGTGGGTTCAAGCTGCTTTTATTGCCGGTAGAATTCTATACTCCTGGCACTTAAGCCAGCATTATTATCCAAACTTATAAATGTAATTTTACAGAACTCAAAGGCTCTTGGGATGCACAGGGGAAGAGGTCTTTGGGTTCAGGCATAGATGAACCTATCCTCAAGATAACTGCCTTGACTGAGATGAGTTCACGGAGAACAGCCTCAGAACACATGGATGTTCACTCCGGAAAAGCCATTCTCAAGGGGAACACACTCAAGAGATGCTGATATGATGCAATTGGCGCAAATATCATGCTAACTCTAAAATAATGAACATGCGACATAATGATATCACACCAATGCAATATACAGATATGCTCACGAAGTCTAGATCCAAGCTTTACAATACAGAACAATGCAAATGGAAACTAAATGAATGAGGTGCGCCAATCTGAAGCTAGAGTGGCAAAGAATACAGGTGGGAAGAAGTAACATTAAAGAAAACATATATACGAGTGCAGAAAATAAATCGCAAACTATATAAAGCGTATATAAAAGAAGGAGAAAGAAAAAAAATTAAGCATCGATCAGAAGAAAAGGGGAAATTACAATATTAATAGAAATCCAAGTAAGACCCACGAATTTCTGAGTGCTTTATTGTTTGTTTTGAGTTAGAATGCATGCTTGTGTGTACCTTTGAAGTGTAGCACGTGATTTAATGTGATTTGACTATGTTTTATATTTCTGCCTTGTATGCGCGACCCGAAAAAAATCGCGTAGATATATTGTGCAAGTAAGAAGTGTCAAATTCCAGACGAATTAGCCTCTAAGAATTTAAGGGTTAAATTATATTATATTTTTAAGGTTTGTCCCCGAATTTGGAACCTATACGACGTAAAAACCTCGTCAGTGCATGCGAATTACGAGTTTCGGCCCAAGTTTGGACCCGAATCGTGATACGCTTAATTATCGCAATCGGATGAGAATTTCCTTGAAAGGCTTCGTGCATTTAGTGTTAATCAAGGTTTAGTAAAGCACTAAATGATCTATCGGAATTTATTTAATGTTTTAAGGCATTAATTAAGTGGTGTTTTGAAACTTACAAATTGGCGATTTTGAATCTTGGATCCGGGTTACCTAGAGGACCCAAAACCTTTGAGCGCCCCTCTAGGGGGACGATTTTGTCTATGTTTGACCCACTGGTCAAGGTTTGACCAGCTGGGTGGTACTTTTGTAAAGAATTTCATGGGTTTTGAAAGATAGACCACTATTGGCCCTTTTCTTCTTTTGAAGCTCATGATGAGCCTTGAAGCTCATCATGAAAAGCATTTTTCAATAAAGGGGACCATGGGGTTGGCGCCCCATGGTGTTTTTGTAATTTTTTCAAAAGAATTCAAACGCTAAAATCCAATTGGGTGAGCTTGGGTGGCTCTTTTGTAAAACTTTCAAACATTAAAGGCACTTTGCAATGGCATTTTTGAAAGATTTCTGAAATGTTTTAAAAGCTCAACATGCATTGGGCGTGGATACCTATGGGTGGGGTGTGGAGCACTCCAGCCTTCCATCTTGCTTCAATTAATCCTAGCCATCCAATGTGTTCAACCCTAACTACTTAAGGTTTCAAGAGAGAGAAAGAGAGCTCTTCTTGGGTGATTCTCTTGGAGGAGCCTCTCTCTCCTCCCTTGCTCTTTTCCCCTTCTTCTTCTTCCCCTCTAAAACCGAGTTGAGAGTGAGGTTAGGAGTGTGGGTGGAGCAGCTCCAACCGTGAACCCCATTGCCTTCATCTTCTTCCTCTCCTCCCGTTCCAAAGCCTCAAAGGTGAGACATCTTACCTTCCACACATATTGTGGACTTCGGTTGAGCCTTTGAAGTTTTTATTTTCTCATTCAAGCATCTAATGAATAGGCTGCATGCATTAAGAATGTGATTCATGTTCAAACATGCCTTAATGTACTTACTCCCTCGTCATATTCTGGTGGTGGGCGGCTTGAGAGTATCACAGTTTTTTTTTCTATCTCCCATTGTTGGATTTCCATGAGTATGTATGCATTCATTTGGCGCAATGCCATAGCCCAGTCCCGACGCCATTCTAGTGTTGGTTTAGTCATGCTTTCCATTTTAGGTTCATGCACCTTCGGCTCTTTTCCTTTCCATTTTGATTTAATGAGGTTTTGTTTCGGTGTCGCTTGGCTTTTGGCACAGTGAGTCTCTCGTTTTGGCCCAGCTGATTCTGATCCAGACTGTTGGACATGTCCAGCAGCTTGTTGATTTTGGAACTATGCCCAGCCAAAGCGTCTCCCTCCTTTCTTCCTTGTGGTGCACTTCGAATCGCAGCCAAACCCACTAGACCAGGTGGGTGTGGGTCGGTCTGGCCCTGGCCTGACATGGTCTGGACTAACTGGTCCAGACCTGTCAAAGGCTTGCCTCACACTGTTTTGGATGGGGCGTCCCTTTTTCGCCTCATTTTGACATTTCTTCTTCTGTCCGCACCCTCTTCGGGTGATCTGGGTGTGCGGGCGCCCATGCGCCGGGTGTTAGCACTTTGGTACTGCCCCCTCCCTTTTTTTCGGCTAAGTGTTGGCTGCAGCGCCCAACACTGCTTTGTGGCTGGTGCAAGCCGCGCCATGGCTGGTCTGAACGCTTTTGTCCAGACCCGTGACCAGCACTTTTCCCCTCCTGAGTTTGAACCCGAGCCTGCGGCAAGTCCGAGTCCTAGTCGCTGCACCTGAACCAAGTTCGGTTCAGGTGTCACTCCTGTTCGAAGTGGAGCAAGTCTGGACCAGACTTGCCGTGGGCTCCCTGGCTCCTTTTGCGCAGGCACAAGCCTGTTCCAGACTTGTGCTTGGCCCGCTGCACCTGAACCCAGCTTGGGTCAGGGTGTTTCTCGTGGACCCTTAAGCTGGAGCAAGTCTGGATAATATTCCAAACTTGCTGCCATTTGTTTCTGGACCCCATGGTCCAGGCTGTCCAAGGGTTGGACTCTGGTCCAGACCGGTGGCGGCATGCCCGCAGGACAGCAGCACCTATGCGGTGTTTCGGGTAGTTTTGCCTCGTTAGCACTCGGACTGCGGCTCATGCGGCCGCATGTATGTCTTCATGGCGCGGGGTCCAATACCCCAACAACGTGATGGATTTGACTCATCGTATCGCAAATGAACTATGCCCGTCAACCAAAGCAAACTATATATGTAATTTTCCATTCTTATCGCTGTGCTTTTAGCCTTGTTAGCTGACCTCCGGGCTGCAGCCAAATAGGGCTGCAATTGTGTTTTTAGCCTTGTTAGCTGACCGATGTAATGTACCATGATGATGCTACTTAGCGTAGTTGGTGCACGCTTTAGTACATAGCCGATACGCGTAATGGATGCAATCACTAACTCCTGTTAGTGAATCTTGGATGTTTATCATCTAAGACACGTGGGCATAATCGGGCTTTCTATGCCTTGGGATGCACGATTGGTATTGCAGTCGTGCGAGACTTATGTAATTAGCCTATGGATATTGCAGTGGTGCAAGACTTACGCGACCTCAGAATCCTTAGCGAATGGTTAGCGAGATGAGCTCGCTTATGGTTGCAATGTGCGGGTTATGAACCTTGGCACTGCTTGTGAGTTATGCTTTGCATGACAAATGCTTCTAACTGTCCCATCATAGCATCCAAAGTTCGAATTATCATAGGAGAGTTCATTCGTCTATGACACGATGCACGTAATTGTTCATTTGTACTTTATGTTCTGTGATGCATACCTCACTATTCGATATGAGTTATGACACAAATAGTCGTAGTTAGTCACTCGTACTTTGACTACTTACATTGATTTATGCTAGTTACAGTCTTTCATATTGATACACTAGTACTTTATGTTCTGTGATGCATACCATGTTATCGCTAGTAATCATCAATATTGCTCCAGGTATAGTTATCACTGCCTTATACTTGTTCATGGTAGATACTCATGCTATGTCTTGTATGAATGGCATGCTTTCGATTGTTCCACATATGGTATTATATGGTTTAGTTTGTCTCACCAGCTCGAAAGAGTACTGACCCTGTTTTATGGGGATGCAGGTTTACTTAGTCGTGCGATGGAGCTCGGTGTGCTGCAGCGGACTCTGAACCCACACTTCTGAAGCTCGCCTGTTGGATCCTGGCGGTTTGGTTCTGTATTAGGGATGGATATGTACAATTTGTGAAGATGTAAATGAATTTAGTAAAAGTTGTTTCATTTAAATGTTGTTTCACTTTCGTAGCGGCCGCTCAGAGTTTTTTTCCGCTTGTTCTTTCCCCTTGTGGCTTCTTCCGCTTCTTTACGCATCTGATTTTCAAAAAAGAAAGTTTACTCAAAAATTAGAAAAAAAAGGCTTTATAAGTCGGGAAATCTGGGTCTGGGACGCTACAGAATTGGTATCAGAGCAGTGTTTTTAAAGGAGTTAAGAAGTGTGGTTCAAGTCTCTGCACGCATCAGCCATCGCACTGTAAGTATTTCTAATCCAGTTTCTGTTGTTTTGTGGCTTGTTCTGCTTGATTTGGTGAATTGTGTGTTTCTCGGGTGTCGTCCGATGAGAGACTCCGTTCCGTGTTTTAAGCCTTGTATCCTGAGCTTAAGACATCGAATGCCGGAACCTAAGGGTTCGTATTGTGCTTGTGGACCCTAGTTCTCAAGCTGTTTTGAGTCGACTCATGTGAGAATTGGAGATTTTCGACTGAGATTCAAGGGGACTACTTGCGTAGTTCGCCCTTCTCGTTCCCCGTTGTGTTAGTGGAAATGGTTGATTATCGTAGCGATTATCGATCTTTAGCCTTATCGTGTTGTAGACGAGATGGCTTCAACGAGAACCATCGTGCGAGGCACGGGGTGGATGTTTTCCCTCCTTTCCAACCTTGTTGGAATTGTTGGTAGCCCTATCCTTGACGAAGGGTATCTCGTTGATGCAAACTTTTTACACGGAGAGGTGAAAGCCTTGTCTATGCCAGTGAGCCTTTGCTTATCCCGTAGGCGGATACTTGACACTGTCATTTTCCCCCGGTTGTCCTTGGTAATGAGAACGTATCTGTTGTTTAGTGTGTTGCCGGTGATGGCATTTGACTCCTAAGAGGGTCATGTTCTGGGGATGGCTCGACACCAATTATCTGAGTGTTGCCACTCGTAAGGAAGCGTTGCGAGAATTTTTGTTCTCCCCACCACTGTCTGAAGGATTGTGGTGCGTTGGCTCAGGAGGTGATTCCTGATGGCGCCAACTGTGCCGCTGTATGGAGTAGCTCTCCAGTGATGTCGTTAGCATGGTGATTCGCTAATGATGCCATAAGGGGGGGGGGGGGCGATTCTCTGATGATGCCATTAGGTTGGTGATTTCCTAATGCCGCTACTGAAGTGGTGATTCTTCAGTAATGCCGTTAGCGTGGTGATTCGCTAACAATGGTGATTCTCTAATGAAGGTCATTGGAGTGGTGATTCTCCAGTGATACCGTTGGAGTGGCAACACTTCAGCGATGCCGTTAGCGTAGTGATTCACTAACGATGCCATTAGAGTGGTGATTCTCTAATGAAGGTCATTGGAGTAGTGATTCTCCAGTGATACCGTTGGAGTGGCGACACTTCAGCGATGCCGTTAGCATGGTGATTCGCTAACAATGCCATTAGAGTGGTGATTCTCTAATGAAGGTCATTAGAGTGGTGATTCTCTAGTGATACCGTTGGAGTGGCGACACTTCAGCGATGCTGTTAGCGTGGTGATTCGCTGACGATGCCATTAGGATGGCAATTTCCTAATGGGGTTGTGGGAATAATAATTTTCTTAGCTAGGCCGTCAACATGGCAGTTCTCTGACGATGCTGTTAGCATGGTGATTTGCTGACGATGCCATTAGGATGGTGGGTTTCCTAGTGATGCCGCTAGGGTGGTGAATTCCGTAACAATGATGTGATTAACGATGTTATGATTGATGATGACTCTCCGGGTTTCATTAGAATGGTGTCTCTCTAACGTTTGTCGTCTAGAATAGTGAATTTCTAGCGATAGCGACCTTGTTCGGTGTTGTTTGGATTTGTTCGTAGAACGTGCTTTCGTCGTGTTGTGTGCACGATTGAGCTGTGATGTGGTTTTTGTCTGAATTAGGTGTGTGTATTGCTCATGATTGTTGTTTGATTGCTACGATCGTCGGTTCACAAATTAGGTTTTTCAGACCTACCCTTTTGACTTACTTTACCTTTCTGTTATGATAGATGACTTGGAAGACTAGATGCAATGTTGTTATGGGCACTGTGAACAACCTTGCAGAGGTTGTGCATCAGCAAGCGGCTGCAATGCATCAGATGGGCGAAAATCTTCAGCATGTAGCCCAGAGTGTGCAAAACAACAACGTGGTTACGTATAAGCAATTCATGGAGTTAGATCCTCCTGCTTTTATGGGTAAGGCAGACCCTGAAGCTACTGAGTCATGGTTACGTGAGATGGAACGTATTTTCCGTGTTCTGGATGTCCCAGAAGAGAAGAAAGTGGATTTTGGCACTTATCGTTTGAAGGACCATGCAGAGAAGTGGTGGGACACTGTCTCTTCGGTTAGATTTAAGGACGCGACTATTACGTGGGATGAATTCGTGGAAGTTTTTAACTCTGCTTATTTTCCGAAGCACTAACGCAGTAGGAAGATGCAAGAATTTCTGGACCTACAGCAAGGAGCAATGACCTTGTCCGATTATACTACAAGATTTCGTTGTTTGGAACGATATTGTCCGAACATTTACGTTGCGGAGAATGATTGAGCATTGAAGTTTGCTCGTGGTTTGAGACCTACTTTGAGAACTAGGGTGTTCACTAACGGGCCTAAATCGCTCGAAGAAGCTATCGAGGTAGCTACTTTGTTGGATGAAGATCAACCCGAGCATCAGGCTCAAGTTTTCGCGATTGCAACAGAGAAGAAACCTAGAGTGGTGGAGTCCTCACCAACTACTAGAGGGCAGAAGCGTCAGAAAGTGCAGCAGAATGTCCAGCGGAGACGACCTCAACAATCGAATCGCCAGCGAAAACAACCTCAGCGACCGGAAGTTCAGCAGAAGTGTCGACAATGCAATGTAGATCACGCTTTTGGAGCTTGTCCTCGTTTCAATGGAAAGTGTTTCAAGTGTGGACAACCGGGGCATATTGCCAAGTTTTGCTTAGAGAAGTCTCCGACAGACTTAGTTGTTGCCGAGTTAGCGTTGTCAGACGAGATCTGACCCTTTTATTGTTGCTTGTTGTTTCGTGATTTCGCGGACGAAATCCCTTTTAAGGAGGGTAGAATGTAAGACCCACGAACTTCTGAGTGCTTTATTGTTTGTTTTGAGATAGAATGCATGCTTGTGTGTACCTTTGAGGTGTAGCACGTGATTTAATGCGATTTGACTGTGCTTTATATTTCTGCCTTGTATGCGTGACCCGAAAAAAATCGCGTAGATATATTGTGCAAGTAAGAAGTGTCAAATTCTGGATGAATTAGCCTCTAAGAATTTAAGGGTTAAATTATATTATATTTTTAAGGTTTGTCCCCAAATTTGGGACCCATACGACGTAAAAACCTCGTCAGTGCATGCAAATTATGAGTTTTGGCACAAGTTTGGACCCAAATCGTGATACACTTAATTCTCGCAATCGGATGAGAATTTCCTTGAAAGGCTTCATGCATTTAGTGTTAATCAAGGTTTAGTAAAGCACTAAATGATCTATCGGAATTTATTTAATGTTTTAAGGCATTAATTAAGTGGTGTTTTGAAACTTACAAATTGGCGATTTTGGATCTTGGATCCGGGTCACCTAGAGGACTCAAAACCTTTGGGCGCCCCTCTAGGGGGACAATTTTGTCTATGTTTGACCCACTGGTCAAGGTTTGACCAGCTGGGTGGTACTTTTGTAAAGAATTTCATGGGTTTTGAAAGATAGGCCACTATTGGCCCTTTTCTTCTTTTGAAACTCAGGATGAGCCTTGAAGCTCATCATGAAAAGTATTTTTCAATAAAGGGGACCATGGGGTTGGCGCCCCATGGCATTTTTGTAATTGTTTCAAAAGAATTCAAATGCTAAAATCTGATTGGGTGAGCTTGGGTGGCTCTTTTGTAAAACTTTCAAACATTAAAGGCACTTTGCAATGGTGTTTTTGAAAGATTTCTGAAATGTTTTAAAAGCTCAACATGCATTGGGCGTGGATACCTATGGGTGGGGCGTGGAGCACTCCAGCCCTCCATCTTGCTTCAATTAATCCTAGCCATCCAATGTGTTCAACCTTAACTACTTAAGGTTTCAAGAGAGAGAAAAAGAGCTCTCCTTGGGCGATTCTCTTGGAGGAGCCTCTCTCTCCTCCCTTGCTCTTTTCCCCTTCTTCTTCTTCCCCTCTAAAATCGAGTTGAGAGTGAGGTTTGGAGTGTGGGTGGAGCAGCTCCAACCGTGAACCCCATTGCCTTCATCTTCTTCCTCTCCTCCCGTTCCAAAGCCTCGAAGGTGAGACATCTTACCTTCCACACATATTGTGGACTTCGGTTGAGCCTTTGAAGTTTGTATTTTCTCATTCAAGCATCTAATGAATAGGCTGCATGCATTAATAATGTGATTCATGTTCAAACATGCCTTCATGTACTTACTCCCTCGTCATATCATGGTGGTGGGCGGCTTGAGAGTATCACGGTTTTTTTTTCTATCTCCCATTGTTGGATTTCCATGAGTATGTATGCATTCATTTGGCGCAATGCCATAGCCCAGTCCTGACTCCATTCTAGTGTTGGTTTAGTCATGCTTTCAATTTTAGGTTCATGCACCATCGGCTCCTTTCCTTTCCTTTCCATTTTGATTTAATGAGGTTTTGTTTCGGTGTCGCTTGGCTTTTGGCACAGTGAGTCTCTCGTTTTGGCCCAGCTGATTCTGATCCAGACTGTTGGACAGGTCCAGCAGCTTGTTGATTTTGGAACTATGCCCAGCCAAAGCGTCTCCCTCCTTTCTTCCTTGTGGTGCACTTCGAATCGCAGCCAAACCCACTAGACCAGGTGGGTGTGGGTCGGTCTGGCCCTGGCCTGACATGGTCTGAACCAACTGGTCCAGACCTGTCAAAGGCTTGCCTCACGCTGTTTTGGATGGGGCGTCCCTTTTCCGCCTCATTTCGGCATTTCTTCTATTGGCCGAACCCTCCCCGAGTGATCTGGGTGTGCGGGCGCCCATGCGCCGGGTGTTAGCACTTTGGTACTGGCCGCCCCTTTTTTTCGGCTAAGTGTTGGCTGCAGCGCCCAGCACTGCTTCGTGGCTGGTGTGAGCCGCAACATGGCTGGTCTGGACGCTTTTGTCCAGACCCATGACCAGCACTTTTCCCCTCCCGAGTTTGAACTCGGGCCTGCGGCAGGTCCGAGTCCTAGTCGCTGCACCTGAACCAAATTCGGTTCAGGTGTCACTCTTGTTCGGAGTGGAGCAAGTCTGGACCAGACTTGCCGTGGGCTCCCTGGCTCCTTTTGCACAGGCACAAGCCTATTCCAGACTTGTGTATGGCTTGTTGCACCTGAACCCAACTTGGGTCAGGGTGTTTCTCGTGGACCCTTGAGCTGGAGCAAGTCTGGATCAAATTCCAAACTTGCTGCCATTTGTTTCCGGACCCCATGGTCCAGGCTGTCCAAGGGTTGGACTCTGGTCTAGATCGGTGGCGGCGTGCCCGCAGGACAGCAGCACTTATGCGGTGTTTCGGGTAGTTTTGCTTCGTTAGCACTCAGACTGCAGCTTATGCGGTCGCATGTATGTCTTCATGGCGCGGGGTCCAATACCCCAACAACGTGATGGATTTGACTCATCGTATCGCAAATGAACTATGTCCGTCAACCAAAGCAAACTATATATGTAATTTTTCATTCTTATCGTTGTGCTTTTAGCCATGTTAGCTGACCTCCGGGCTGCATCCAAATAGAGCTGCAATTGTGTTTGGAGCAGGATTCAATATCCCAACGAGTGCACTTAGTGTTTGGACTTATGCGATGTTTGTGGACCGATGTAATGTACCATGATGATGCTACTTAGTGTAGTTGGTGCATGCTTTAGTACATAGCCGATACGCGTAATGGATGCAATCACTAACTCTTGTTAGTGAATCTTGGATGTTTATCATGTAAGGCACGTGGGCATAATCGGGCTTGCTATGCCTTGGGATGCACGATTGGTATTGCAGTCGTGCGAGACTTATGTAATTAGCCTATAGATATTGCAGTGGTGCAGGACTTATGCGACCTCGGAATCCTTGGCGAATGGTTAGCGAGATGAGCTCGCTTATAGTTGCAATGTGCGGGTTATGAACCTTGGCACTGATTGTGAGTTATGCTTTGCATGACAAATGCTTCTAACTTTCCCATCATAGCATCCAAAGTTTGAATTATCATAGGAGAGTTCATTCGCCTATGACACGATGCACATAATTGTTCATTTATACTTTATGTTTTGTTTTGCATACCTCACTATTCGATATGAGTTATGACACGAATAGTCGTAGTTAGTCACTCGTACTTTGACTACTTACATTGATTTATGCTAGTTACAGTCTTTCATATCGATACACTAGTACTTTATGTTTTGTGATGCATACCATGTTATCGCTAGTAATTATCAATATTGCTCCAGGTGTAGTTATCACTGCCTTATACTTGTTCATGCTATCATTGCTCAATCATGGTAGATACTCATGCTATGTCTTGTATGAATGGCATGCTTTCGATTGTTCTACATATGGTATTATATGGTTTAGTTTGTCTCACCAGCTCAAAAGAGTATTGACCCCCTTTTATGGGTATGCAGGTTTACTTAGTCGTGCGATGGAGCTCGGTGTGCTGCAGCGGACTCTGAACCCACACTTCTGAACCTCGTCTGTTGGATCCTGGCGTTTTGGTTATGTATAAGGGATGGATATGTACAATTTGTGAAGATGTAAATGAATTTAATAAAAGTTGTTTCACTTTCGTAGAGGCCGCCCAGGGTTTTTTTCCGCTTGTTCTTTCCCCTTGTGGCTTCTTCTATTTCTTTACGCATCTGATTTTCAAAAAAAAAAGTTTACTCAAAATATTAAAAAAAAAAGGCTTTACAAGTCGGGAAATCTGGGTCTAGGACGCTACAATCCAGATGCAGGACCAACGAAAAGAAAATCGAATTCTCTAGAACCAAGATGATAATACAAACAAGCAGTCAAAATCTTACATAAAATAAAATGGAAGCAAAAATTGAGCATTAGCAGGAAAATCAGATTAAAACTCGAATGAGCCCTATTTGATTTTGAATCCGATAATCTGAGCAAGAACGAAAATAGAATCTCAAACCGACAAAGCTAACAAAATGCAAGAAATAGAAATGTCGGAATGATATATTCCTTTTGTTATAGCACAGGGATGGGCCGAAATAGCTATGAGCGATTCAAACCCTATCCATGGTGCGATAATGAGGCGATCAACAAGAAAAATCAAAATTACAGAAAGAAGAGGGAGGGGAAGACTCACAGAGGTGCTGCAGAGGTTCTGAATGAAGGCGTAGAGCTCTCCTCTCCTATGGCGGAAGTCTTCTGCTACTGAAAAATAAGAGAGGTTTTCCTGCAGGGATCTCGGCGGAGCTTCTGTTGCAAGATCAACCTCCCTTAGTTGATGGGGATAAGAGCCAGAAGAATGCAGAGAGGATAGAAGAATCAATAGAGGAACTGGAAAGGGGAAGAAGGAGAAAGGAGGAAGAAAAACGAAGAATGCGAGAAGGGGGCGTAGTGGATGTTGCTCGATGTAGTGGAGAGGCAGAAAACGGATGCCGAGGACTTCCCCTGCGTGCCCCTTTTAAAGAGGAAGAAGAAGGCTCTTGAAGGGAAGACAGTTGAAGATCGGCGGATGAGGGACGGGGGCCATCGATCGAAGGGTGGAGGCTGATGGATGTCGATCGAATGGTGGATCGAGTGAGCGAGAGGGGAGGTCATTCGAGCGAGCAAGCGAGAGAGAGAGAGAGTGGTTCGTCAAGGAGGAAAGCGAAAGCCATTGTGAGTTTTTTTTTTTCTAATTTTCAAAAAGAGAGTTCTTTAGAAAAAGTTTTCTTAAAAAGGGTTTTAAAAAAAAAGTTTCTTTTTTTCTTTTTGAATTTTTCTTTATGTTTTCGATTTTTTTGTTATTTTCTTCGTATTTTCTACATTTTTTTGTTATTTTCTTCGTATTTTCTACATTTTTTTGTTATTTTCTTTGTATTTTCTACATTTTTTTGTTATTTATGGAATAAAATTCTAAAATCTAAGCAAAATGAGGGATTTAAAAACTATTTTTCTATTTTTGAGAAATATTTACAAAAAGAGGAGTTTTTCTAAGAAAACTTTTGAAATTTTCTCAGACGAGTTTGGATCCAGAATTTGAGGAGATATTCAAGTTTTGAATCTTGAATCGAGAAATATGAGACAGTGAATCCAAATGGATACCAGATGGATCGATATGAGCCTGTCAAAATTTATTTTTAATATTTTTGTAAATTTGGTTTAAAATTAGATAACGAGGCTCAAATTTGGATTTTGATATTGGATCCAGATCCGAAATTGAGTCGGATATAGAAAATGGATTTGAATTCCAATAAATCAGATAAATAACTGGAATTTAGGTTGAAATTGACTCAATTTACTTAGAAAATGGGGGCCAAGGGCAAAAAGGGGAATATTTATAAAATTTTGAAAATTTTGGAGTGTTCACAGATGCCCCTCTTTGCTACTAAGCCGGTTGAAAGCTGAGCTAGTGGCAAAGAAAACACTCTAAATTTTGAAAAATGCCCCAGTCAGCAGATCTGAACTGGGTGTGGAAGGAACACCATTTTGAAAGTCATGGTTTCTTAGGCTTAAAACCTTATCCTGAATGGCTTTGGGGAGACGAAATTTTCAAAAATGATGACTAAGTAACAGAAATGAGGAGTTCGTGATGGGACTTTGGGTAAAGGTCCCGAAATGGTGGAAAATAAGAATTTTGATCAAGTCTCATGGATGAGATAAGATCGACTTTTTGAAATGACTTCAGGTTTAGCCCTTAACCTGGATGGGATGACAATATATCAAGATGAATTTCAGGTTTAACCCTTACCTGAAAGGGGAAAGGAATACACGAAGACCTTGATGGGACATTTTTGAGAAAAATGCCTCGGGAAATGAAGCTCAAGTATGATCCTTTCCTGAATGGACATACGAAGCATGGATTCCTTGATGAGGAAAACCATGATGGGACTGGAAGGAGTACCTCGTTGAAACGAGATTCTGGTTTAACCTGAACGGAAAATACCTCATGGAGCGAGGTTCAGGCTTAACCCTTAACCTGAAAGGGACAACCATACGAAATCCTCGAATGAAGAAACCATGATGGGACCTTCGGAGTTTGGATGAACAAATCCGAAAGGGGGTTTGCAAAAGGAGAAAAATGGGGTTTCCTAAAGCTTGGAAAATGGATGATCTTGGGTGCCTCATTGCTGAAACTAAATCAGCTTTTAAAAACAGATGACCTCTCACAGAAGGTTCGGATGATACCTCAAGGAGCAAGGTTACAGGTTTAATCCTTAGCCTGAATGGATACAGAATCTTCGAAGAGCGAGGAAACTGTGATGGTATCTCTAGACTTTGCACAACAAGTCCCAGAGGGGTTTGCAAAAGGATAAAAATGGGGGTCCCTAAAGCTTGAAAAGTGGTTGATATGGGGTGCCTCATTGTTGAGACTGAAATAGCTGTTTTAAAAACAGAAGACCTCTTGCAGAAAGTTTAGGTTTAACCCTTATCCTGAGCGGGAACTGTCTATGGCGGGACAGTGGGGAACACAGGGAAGTGTGTAGATCCGAGAGGCTCAGATCAAACAGAAGGGGAGGACCTTTCAGTCCTAATAAGAGACGATGTCAGGATATGTCAAAATGAACATCAAGTTCTCGCTTCATGTTGGGATTACTAGAAAATATTGCCAATAAGATGCCAAAAATTGTAGTTGATTCAAAATGATTGAACTGTGCTCATATGTATGAAAAACATCACCTCTTTCTACCTAGAGTATTAACTCCATTTGAGCTAACTTTGTAGAATCAAGAATCAAATTCAAATTTGTTGCTGTTGGATTTCTTCAAGGAAGATATCAATTTCCTTGATATGAACAGAGAGGAAATATTCTTAGCTTCATAAAAGTGATTGACTGAAAAGATATTGATAGAAGAATTTCACACAGATAAAGATGATTCCTGACTGTTTTGGCAGTTTGATATCCTAGGGCTTTTCCCATGATGATCTTTATGCACTCTTTTAAGTCATGGAGCTTTCTTGGGTTTTTGGGAGAAGCTTATTGCATCATCCTTCATTTTGGAGATGTCCTGACTTTTTTTCTTTTTCTGGGAAGGGTACGTCACAAACTCCTTCATCTCAGAGATGCTTCGATCCTTCTATCTTTCTCAGAAATTATACTGCCGATATTGTTTATTGGGTTAAACGATCTCTAGATGATAGCGGAAATCAAATATCTTTTAGGGTTTGTCAAGAGGTTCATCACAGTCGTCTTCATCTTGACGGTGATCTAAACTTTCCCTGGAAGGATCCTTCACAAACTCCTTCATCTCGGAGATGATCCAAATCTTCTTTGGCACTGGGGGTCTAGCTCGCATATTTGTCTTCATCTTGATGATAATTGAGAGATCCTTTTTGCAGATATTTGATTGCAGCTTAAATGACTAAGGAGATATGGATTGGGTAGGTTTTTTTACTGCCCCGGATATTTCCATTGTCTTACTGCCAGAAGAACGATCTTTAAGAATGTGCCATAGCTATGATCAATATCAATTCACTTATGACTTTTCAAACATCATTGAATTTTCCTTTGCCAGTCATATCGAAGATTTTTTTTCATCCTCTCGGTTGACCAACAGAAAAAGCTTGAATTCTCTTCTTTTTTCGCAAGAGTCATGTCCTTTTGAAAATAATACTAAAGGTAGTTTGAGGTAATTCTTTGTGCAATAAAAGTTTTGGGATCAACAATGGTTTTTGATAGCAAATTGGCAAAATATTCTTAAAATCTTTGATGAAAGTAATTGTTTGACATCGAATTGACACATCCATGACAAAATTCTCCTCTCTTTTTCCCCAAAAAGAGAGACTCAGACTTAACCCTTACCTGAATGGGAAGTAGGAAATACTCCTCTCTTCCCTGAAGAGGAGGTGTTTGCAAAATGGAACTTTCGAAGAAAAATTAAGTTTTCGTCAAAACTTCCTATCTCTAGGCTTCTCTTATGGAAAGGCGGCCAAAAAAATAAGGTTGAAAAAATATCAGAGCGGAACGAGTCCATCACACTCTCCCTGGAAGAGGGTCCTCTATGAAGGGGTTGGCCAAAGATGAGAAAATTGGGGGCCACAAAAGGAAACAGGCTTCCGTTGAAGCTCTCCCTGGAAAAGGGTTTCTTTGTGTAAAAAATTGGGTTGTTGTTTTGCAAACAGTTCACGAAGAAACGAGTCCCTTCAAACTCTCCCTGGAAAAGGGTTCTTGCGAACAAAAAGATGGTTGCATGCAAAAGGAACGAGCTCCCTCAAACTCTCCCTGAAGAGGGTCCTTCGCAAGAGAACAAGATTGAATTTTGATAGAATGGTAACCCGCAGGTTGAAACTGAGAATTAAGAGCTTGAATTGTGATGAATGGTTAGTACAAACACTAAACCTGGAGGGCTAACTGATCAGTCAGCCAAACACTAGCACGAGCGCTAGATGTACCAGTACAAGCACTGGATTTTGAAAATGCACCAGTACAAGCACTGGGCTTTTGCAAACGCACCAGTACGAGCACTGGGTTTTGAAAATTTACCAATACAAGCACTGAATTTTGAAAATGCACCAGTATGAGCACTGGATTTTTAAAATGCACCAATATGCGCACTGGATTTCGAAAATATACCAATACAGCGCTGGATTTTTGAAAATGTACCACTACGCACACTGGGTTTTTGAAAATGCACCAGTACGAGCACTGGACTTTGAAAGATGCACCAGTACGAGCACTGGATTTTAAAAAAGAGACCGACACTCCTAAGATATTTGGAAATCAAAGCAGGAATGATTGCCGGTGTTTCAAAATTATCCCTTATCCTAAAGGAGAAATAGAAAATACCTCAAAGAACGAGGTTCAGGTTTGTCCCTTAACCTGAGAGGGAAGAGAAAGAAAAAAAACTTTGGTCCAATACGAGCATTGGATCAAAAGTGGAAATCCGAGTCAGAACTCGAAATCGCAAAAATGGAAGATAAAAGGGAAAACCCGAGTCAGGACCCAGATCTTCAAATGAAAATATAAAAGGAAAAACCCGAGTTGAAACCCGGATGTTAAAAATAAAGATAAAATGGAAAACCCGAGTTTGAAAACTCAAATCTTCAAAGCAACGATTGGTTCCAACACGAGCGTTGGATCTAATAGGAAGTTCGAGTCGGAACTCGAAACTTCAAACAAAATATAAAAAGGAAAAACCCGAGTCGGAACCCAGATCTTTAAAAATATAGATAAAATAGAAAATCCGAGTTTGAAAACTCGAATCTTCAAAGGAATGATTGGTTCCAACACGAGTGTTGAATCCAATAGAAAGTCGAAACTCTGAACTTCAAACAAAATATAAATAGGAAAAACCTGAATCGGAACCCGGATCTTTAAAAATAAAGATAAAATGGAAAACCTGAGTTTGAAAACTCGAATCTTGAAAGCAACGATTGGTTCCAACACGACCAATAGGAAGTCTGAGTCAGAACTCGGAACTTCAAACGAAATATAAAAAGGAAAAACCCGAGTCGGAACCCGGATCTTCAAAAATAAAGATAAAATGAAAAACCCGAGTTTGAAAACTTGAATTTTCAAAGCAACAATTGGTTCCAACACGAGCGTTCGATCCAATAGGAAGTCTGAGTCGGAACTCGAAACTTCAAATAAAATATAAAAATGAAAAACCTGAGTCAGAACCCAGATCTTTAAAAATAAAGATAAAATAGAAAATCCGAGTTTGAAAACTCGAATCTTCAAAGGAAGGATTGGTTCCAACACGAGCGTTGAATCCAATAGGAAGTCTGAGTTAGAACTCAGAACTTCAAGCAAAATATAAAAAGGAAAAACTCGAGTCGGAACCCGGATCTTAAAATAAAAATAAAGATAAATGGAAACGATTGGGTCCAACATGAGCGTTGGATCCAAAAGAAAGTCCGAGTCGAAACTTGAAACTCCAAACAAAATATAAAAGGAAAAAACCTGAGTCAGAATCCATATCTTAAAAATAAAAGAAAAACAAAAACAAAAACCTTAGTCGGAACTCAGATGAGAATGAAGTAATTCTAACCCGGGAGTCGGATTCTGGAGGGATTGACAAAAGGTATGAATAGATTCCGACGATTATGAAGAAGATGAGGGATTTTATTCAAGATCCTTGACCCAAGATGGTCTAAGATTTGAATTTAATTATGGCAATTTTTAGGATTATCCCTTATCCTGAATAGAAATCCGACAAAATTGACAAAATTGATAGAGATTGATAAAAGGAATTAATAAAGAAGAAAAAGAATCAATAAAATTGATGAAATTGACAACTAAAATTGGAAAAAGATTGGTGAGAAATTGGCAAAAATTTGAGGAAAAATTAATGATAAAAGACTTCAGGATTATTCCCCGTCCTGAAAGAAAAAGGACCTCGCAGGACGAGGTTTAGGTTTATCCCTTAACCTGAAAGGGGAGAAGAATAAAAGAGTACCTCATTGAAAAGCGGCATCAAGATTATCCCTTAACCTGAAAGGGTATGAGAATAAGGATATGATAAAACTTAATAAAATCAATAAAAAATTTGATAAATTTGATAAAAATTGACAAAATTGATAGTAAATTGATGGAAATTTGATCAAATTAGAGAATAAATAAAAATGGATGAAACTAATAAAGGTAACAAGATTAACTGAAAATCGATAAGATTTTAGGAAAATAGAGTTTTGTCTGATCCCGCCTGCACATGATGAAAGGAAGATAGATGTATATATAAAATAAAAAATTAAAATGCCCCAGTATCATGGAGAAGAATGTGAGAATTGATAGAAGATCATTATTTTATTAAAAAGGCTCTTTGAAGAGTACAAAAGGCTAGAATGAACATTTTAAGTATAAAATCACTTCAAGTGCAAAGTATTGATTGGATCTGGCAGTTCCACCCCATCTGCATTGATCAGACGATATGAATTATGAGGCAGTGATTCTTTAACCACATAAGGGCCTTTCCAATTGGGTGACCACTTGCCCCGTGGCCGATGCTTGAGATGAGTTGTCGATCTGAGCACCAGATCATTAACTTAAAATTTTCTTTCAATGACGGACTTGGCATAGTGTTGAGCTATCCTTTGATGATAAGCTTGAGCATGTTCTGCTGCCTTGAGTCTCTTCTCGTCTAGCAGATCTAGTTGTACCAATCTCTGTTGCTGATACTGATCAAGTGGGAGTTCAATAAGCAACGCAAATTTGAATGTGGGCTTCTGAACGTGGAGAGGTAATACCACCTCGGTCCCATAGACAAGCTCTAAAGGCGTAGCATTGGTTGGAGTTCGAATGGTGGTTCGGTACACCCAAAGTACATCGTGCATCTTCTCGTGCCAATCACGACCCATTTCCACAATTCTTTCCAGAATGTGGATCAACATCTTGTTGGTGGCCTCTGCCTGACCATTCCCTTGAGGATAGTATAGAGCCAAAAAATGATGGTGGATCCTAAACTTCGAACAGAAGGTTTTCGTCCGCTTATTCTTAAAGTGGTTGCCATTATCTGACACAATATTGTGTAGTACGCTGAAACGACAAAGAAGATTCTTATGAATAAAAGAAACCACATGTCAGCCTTCCACTGTTCGCAGAGTTACAACCTCGACCCATTTGGTGAAGTACTCTGTAGCTGCGAGAAAATATATGTGGCCATTAGAAGTCGAAGGAGTGATTGGACCCACCACATCAAAGGCCCACATTGAGAAAGGCCAAGGAGAAACCACAGACTGCAAGTATGTGGCTGGCGCATGAATAGAAGGTGCGTGCATCTGACATTTGATGCACTTCCTTACAAATCGATGGCAATCCTGTTGCATGGTCTTCTAGTAATATCCTGTCCAGATGATCTGCATGACGAGTGTTTGGTAGCCGATGTGACCACCATAAATTCTCTCGTGTGCCTCTTGGACAACTTTCATCGCTTCGTCTTCATCTAAGCATCCGGCGTATTCAGAACTAAACCCACGACGGTAGAGAGTATTGGCAAGGATGAAATAGCGGGCTGACATGCGCTAAATCGCACGTTGCTCTCTTCTTGACATCTTTGGTGGAAATTCACCGGTTTCAATAAAGTTTTTGATGTCTTGGTACCAAGGCTTCTCTTTCTGAGTGACTTGGTTTACTTGTTCAGCTGGAACGAAGGCAGGTTGATCAAGTCTGCCAATCTCGAAGGAACGACAGGATTCATGATCTTTGAAAGACAAAATGGAACCCAGGCAGGCTAGGCCATCTGCTATGTGATTGTATTCCCTCTTGGCATGATTGAGCTGAAATTCTTCGAAGTTGCCTATGAGTGCTAAGGCAATCTTCTGATAAGGGATTAATTTTGAGTCTTTGACTTGCCATTCGGCATTAACTTGGCTGACCACAAGCAATGAGTCGCCAAAGGCATGTACTCTTTTGACATTGAAATCTTGAAAGATCTTGATGCCTTATATTAGAGCTTCATACTCGACCATGTTATGAGTACACTGAAAGCTGAGCTTGAGGGAATAAGGGATCATCTCCTTTTTGAGAGTGATCAATAAGATCCCAATCCCTATACCGGACATATTCCTGGCTCCATCAAAGAATAGAGTCCAAATTGGGGATTCTTGAATGTTGCAGATGCGATCGTTGGGAAAATCATCTTTCGCCTTGATCTCTTCTGTTAATGGAAAGTCTGCCAGCTGATCTACGATAGACTGACCTTTGATTGACTTCTGAGACACATACTCCAAGTCGTACTGCATCAGGAGGACTTGCCATTTTGCGATCCATCCAGTAAGGAAAGGCTGCTCAAGGATGTACTTGAGAGGATTGAGCCTCGACAAAATTTTGATTTCTGAGGCTAGTAAATAATGTCTCAGTTTCTGACACATCCATACTAAGGCTAGACATGTCTTTTTCATCTGAGAATATCTCTTCTCATAATCGATGAAAGTCTTGCTTACGTAGTAGATGGCGTGCTCTATCCGGCTACCTTCCTCATACTGTGCAAGAAATCTGCCACAAGCATTCTGATTAACAAAAATATACAAGAGAAGTGGTTTTCAAAGTTCTGGTGGCTTCAGAACGGGTGAATTGAGGAGATACTTCTTGATGCGCTCAAATGAAAGCTGACATTCTGATCCCCACTCAAATTTCACTTCTTTTCTCAACAAGTGATTAAAGGGCTCACATCTTATGGCCAAATTAGAGATGAAGCGCTGAATTGACTGTATGCACCCTTGAAGGCTCCTCAGCTCTCTGAGATTGGTAGGAGGCAGCATATCAATGATCACTTTTGCCTTAGCAGGATCAACCTCTATTCCTTTCTTGCTGATCATAAAGCCAAGCAGTTTGCCTGACTCTACTCCAAGACACACTTCTGCGAGTTGAGCCTCAACTTGTATAGAATGAGTCTTTTGAAAACTTGGCCGAGAGCATCAAGATGATCCTCTCCTTCTTTGGACTTGACCAGGATGTCATCTACATTGGCATCCATGTTCTTATGCATCTGGTCATGAAAAATAACTGTCATTGCTCTCTGATAGGTTGCCTCAGCATTCTTGAGCCAAAACTGCATGACTATGTAGCAAAAAGTCCCCCAAGGCGTGGTAAAAGAAGTTTTTGATTGGTCACGAGCGACCAGTTTGATTTGATTGTAGCTTGAGTATCCATCCATATAAAGGAAAACATGGTGTGGCCCGCCGTGCTGTTGGGGAGTGGATAATCATCTTTTGGGGTGGCCTTGTTTAGATCCCTGAAATCAATACAAATTCAGACTTTGCCATTCTTTTTGGGAACTGCCACAATGTTCACCAACCAATCTGGATAATCGATAGTCTGGATGAATCTTGCTTTTAGCAACTCCTCAAGTCCTTCTTTAACTTGAGGTGCTACTCGGGGATCCATTTTTCTGAGTTTCTGCTTATTGGCTTGTAGTCTGTCTTCAGCATAAAACGATGCTTGACCAGTTTGGGATGTAAGCCTGGCATATCCTCATAAGTCCAGGCGAAGACTTCTTGATGTTGCTTGAGAAAATGGACGAGTCTTTCCTTCTCATCTGTACTTAAGCTGGAGCCAATCTTGAGGATCTTCGGATCATCTTCTGAACCAATATTGACATTCTCTATCGGATCCTGCACTAAAGGCGATGACTCATCCAACTTCTGAATGCTGGTAAATTCTGGCAACTCTTGAATCACTGAATCAAACTCTGCCAATTCTTCAGTCTATTCTGACATCTTGTTGACCCTTGCCTTTGCCTTGCAGATTCTGGCCGGTTGGGAGTTATTTTGAGAAAAATTGGGATTGATAACGAGCCTTTTGAGAAATTTAGGAGCCATGATTTGGCAATCCTAAAAAACACAAAGAAGGTTTTTGAGAAAAAGGTAAGAGATTCAAAAATAGCCTTTTGTACAGAAACAAAGAATGATAACATAGACAAAAGATAAGCAAAGAATCATATACGCCAAGATGTGATAAGAAAAGATCAAAATTTCATTGATATAATAAAAGTTGAGAACATCAGCCCAATATTTACAGAAGACTTTGACCAAGACAAAAAAACTGAGACTGAGTTGTCCCTACAAGATAACGAGAAAAAAAAGCAGAAAACAATGGCATTGTCTTCATTATGCTCCTTTGATGAAGATAGTTCTTCTGCCTGATGACTGACCTGTGAAACCCAAACCTGCACCGATAATATGTTGGGCGAGAATGATCGGCTCCAGAATGCCATCCTCATTCTTACCAAGGCCCCTAAAGGGCTGGTAGCCATGCTTCATCAGAAGATCAAATCCTCTCTTTGCTTTTTCGAACTTAAGGAAAAGAGGATGATCTTTGAGAGAAGCGCAATTGAGGCACCCTCCGAGCTTGAATAAGTGAGGTCCCTGCCACTGAACCATTGTTGTGATATTCTTTGATGGTTGGACTTCTTTCAGCTTCAGCATGTCTAGACTTTCACTAAGATTGATTTTATCAACCTCCCGAATGTTGGGGATGTCGACAGTGAAAGTAGGACAGGGAATCATCGGATGCAGGAGTCTTTCCTCTGGATCTTCTCCAAAAAACAGTAGTAATCATGCCTCCCTTCGACCATTTGATGCACTGGTGAAGGGTAGACGGAACAACATTGGCATTATGTATCCAAGTACACCCCAAAAGAAGATTCTAGTTCACCACATGGAACAGCACGATATATACTGAGTAGTTGATGAAGATTTCAAGGAAGATCTTTCCCTTGGCGGTTTGCTCGTGGTTATCAAATCCATAGATCGTTATGGGATCCGGGACATACTCTTCTTCCTTCAGGCCCAAGGCCTTGGCCGTCATTTTTGGACAGATGTTGAGACTGCTGCCCCTATCTACTAGCACATACGGGACTATCATGCCCCTGGTTCGCACCACTATATAAAGAGCATTGTTGTGGAATGTATAAGGCTTTGGTAAATCCTCATCTGAAAAGGTTATTGGTGTATTCGTCATGGCTTGATTGACAATCTGAGCCATGTCCTGCGGGGTTGTGCTCGGTTTGACCTTGATTTTCTTTAACAAATCATCTAGCACTTGCTGGTGTTCAGAAGAAGCAAGGGTCAAATCCAGGATGGAGATGTTTGATAGAGCGGTGATTGGTTTCTGAACTGATTCCAATACCTCACCTTTCTTTGAAGCTGACTTGATGAAATTTTTTGGAATCCTGAGAATTTGCTTGGTGGCTTTTGTTGTCACCTTTGCTGAGTCATCGACTGGTTTCTTGTTGCTAAGAATTAAAGCGATATCCACCCTCTTGGTGGAAGACTGTGCCTGACGTAGAACTAGGACCTGATGCTGATCCTGAATGTCCTGGCTGGAACATGGCTGAATACTGTGCTGAAGAAAAACTGCTTGCTCTGAAGTAACTAAAGGTGAATGCTTGGGGAAAGGTTTTGACAGGATTTCAGGCTGCACCTCGTCCTCATCCTTGATAATTTTTTTGTCGATACAGTCCTGGATGACATTTTTAAGGACAAAACAGTGATCTGTGTCATGCCCTACAGTTTGGTGGAATTTGTAGAATTTTTTTGTCCATTTACCCATAACAACTGGAGGATCAGCCACCTTAGGGAGTTTGACCATCCCCTTTGACAACATATATTCCAGAACATCTTCCTAGGATTGCTCTAGAGCGGTGAACTCTCTCTCATAACTCCAACCATCGTGCTTTGGTTTTAGTTGCTGCTTCGCTTCAGGATGTGGCACTGGCTGAACAGGCTGTGGCTTGACGAATTTCCCTTTCTGGGCTGCAGAGTTTGTTCTTTCAGTCTTAGAGCTTCCTAAGCTCTTGTTGCGGTTTTTCTTATTTTTCTTGCCGTTGGTACCACTGATGTTGCCTAAAACATCAGTAGAATAAGCAAAATGTCCCTTCTTTTTCTGATCGGGGTTGCCTCAGATGAACGGTTACCCTTCGTAAAGGCCATTGTCCAATCCTGTTTCGATCCATTCGGCTCTCTCAATCAGCTTGATGAAGGATTTTGCAGGAGACGTGGAGATGAGGTTCCTTAGAGGCTGGGAAAAGTTATTGAGGATTATCTGCAGTGCATGTTCCTCTAGGATGGGAATCTTCATTTTGTTACAGGTGCTTCTCCACCTGTGGATGAACTCTTTTGCTGTCTCATTTTCATTCTGCTTCAGATTATACAAATGGTTGAGAGTGGGCGAGGCCTCAATATTGAACATGAAGCGCTCGATGAACAAATTCACAACTTTATCAAACTCTCATAGTTTGATGGGGTTAATGTGGTCTGCATACCACCTGGCTGCTACTCCTTCCAGACTGCGAGGGAAGCAAATAAAAAAAGCCCTATTGTCCTTTCTGAAGCAGTTGTATTCTGCATAGAAGGTGGCCAAATGAGCTTTTGGATTTCCTGTTCCATCAAATTTGAGGAATTTTCAAGGAATATTCTCCAGATTATCATCCCCGTCTAGGCCGTTATAGAAATCTTTGCCTGAATAAGTTTGCTTGCCTTTGCTCTTGGCCTGGATATCTTTGATTGCTCGAGTCATCTCCTTCAATTTCTCACGCATCGGATCCTCAGCTGGAGTTTCGAACTTACGCTTGTTCACAGATTCAGGCTCTTCAGCGATCTTTACAAACTGCCATGGAGGATTCTGATTGAACATAAACTACTCTTCCTCTTCTGACTCTTCCTCCACTGATTTTGTACCCTCAGAAGTAGTATCTGGCTGGACTTTCTTTCTGACGATCCTTGCTTTTTCACAACCTTCTTCTTCAGTTTGCTCTTAGGAATGGTCTTCTTCAGACTGGCCTCAGCTTGTTCAGACATCATCTTGGCCATCATCTTTTGGAACATACCGTACATAACGGAATCAATATCATCTCCCTTGTTTTGACCCTGTCCTCTAACCGACTTAGGAGAGTCCATTCCTTTTGCCTCACTGTTGTTGTATTGTTGAGCAGTCTCCTTCCCTGTCCTCGTCTGAACCATTTTTTTCGTAGAGTAAAGGGAAATTTTAGACTGAAGAAATCTTGGGAGAAGTTTTGACAAGAGAATGAATCAGGTTAAATAGGTTAAAAATGGTATCCCATTACTAGGGATTGAGTCATCACAGAATTTGTGACAATTGCGTTGTTACTCTATGGGGAGGAATAAAAAACTAGAATATGAAGGAAAATGCTATTTTGAAAAGGATATCTCTTGATAAAAAGAGACTTTATTTATGAAAAGGCAAACAATAATAGAATCAGAAGATATATTGGAAAGATAGGAAGAAAAATAATTTGAAAATAGATGGTAAAGATTTAAAATTTTAAAAAATTGCAAGCAAGATCAGAAAAATTAAAGAAATCAGAAGAAGAAAAGAAAAACGTACATCTGGGTTTTGAAAATAAAGAGAAAATTTTGAATAATATACCCAGGGTCTTTGGAAAATATAAGGAAATATAATAAGTATATATCACAGAATCACAGCTGCACAAACAACACTCCCTAAAGCTGACTCTAAATGCAATATTTGAAATGGCTGGTAGGACCTTAATCCTAACTCTAAGATTTAGATCATCTGATTTCAATCAAGATACGTCGATATACTCAAGCCGAAGCTCGAAGTACGTAGCATAGAAATATTTCGCCAGTTCTAAGGTAATGGCTCCCAACATCCTTGAGCACCTACCGATATACCTCGGACGATGGCCCTTAGGTACGTGATAGGGGGGCGCTAACCCAAATAAGTGGTCCAGTTGTGAGGCTCTCTCCTGAACTATGGTTCAGTGAGACAGCCAGCAACGTGAAGACTGGGACAATATAGGTAGGGATGTTTTCAAAAACATGCTCAACATGCAATAAACCAGATGGCTCAAATGCAAGTTCTAAAGAGATAGAATTTAAATGAAGAGAAGCATACACTTGCATATATTGTTTGCATTCAATCCCTAGAATTGAGGAGAGTTGTATTTCAGACCTAAGTCTAAGTGAAAATGAATAGATCTCCTCAATATGGTCCTACCAAACCATACTTAGATTCTATATGCATTATGTCAGCTAGGACAAAATCTAGGCTCCTAAGGTTTGCATGAAAATGAAGCTGACATTTGAAGAATAAAGACTTAGACAATATCAAAGCAAAGTAAAAGACACAAATTTGATCGGACGAAGACGAGTCCCATCACGGTCGCCAACTCCTGTGATCATCGCAAAAAAAATTCCTCTTGTATTCCTTCTCTTCCTTTTCATTTCATTTCTAACCTTTATTTCCCTTTTTGAAGGAGAAATAAAAGACAAAAAAGAAGAGAGAAGAGAAAAGAAAGAAAGAAGAGAGAGGAACTCTTTTGCGAAGGTCTCACTTGACCTTAATTTTGAAAAAAATGTTTTGAAGTTACTCACCTCCATTTTAAAAATTTGCGGGAAAATGGAGAGACGAGATTTGCTCGTCGGTACGAGGTTCGACCGTTCTTGACACCTTTACCAGAGGTAATCGAACCAATGATCAAATTTATGCCTTTTTGCTTTGCCTAAATATTATCTAAGAATTTATTCTAAGTCTAAATGCACAAAGAATCATGCTTTTGCAAATGCGAGGATGTATGCTCTTTTGAGAAAATATTTTTAGAAATTTTACAATTTTCCAAGTGATTCTGAAATGAACTTGATAATGTAGTGAAGAAATAATTCAAAGAATCAAAATTGATTTGAAAAAGTTAGATTTTGAATCTAACTTAGAATTTAAAGAAGATCTTAGAAGAAGAGACTTGAAATTCAAAGTCTTGGAGTGATCAGAATTTGGAAAGATAAGCCTTTAGACAAAGAGAAAAGGAATTTAGAATTGGACTTTAAAATAAGAATGAATTTTCAAATTCATAATGGACTTTGAATTTTGGATTGATTTTCAAGAATCGATTTTGAAAAGGGAAATTTTGAATTCAGAACCTAAAACAGGATTTGAATTTGAATTTAGGTTTAAGAAATAGATTTCAAATGGTTTTTTGAAATGAGAATTGAAAATGAAACTGGATTTTAAATTTGGAATAGAATTTGATCTGAAATTTGGAATCCTAAATGGATTTGAATCCAAAAATATGAATCTTAAATGGAATTGGATCTGATGTCTGGAATCCAAAATGGAGTTGAATCCGAAATCTGGAATCCTAAATGGAATTGGATCTGAAGTCTGGAATCCAAGATGGAGTTGAATCCAAAATCTGGAATCCTAAATGGAATTGGATCTGAAGTCTGGAATCCAAGATGGAATTGATTTTGAAAATCTGAATCCAGGGTGGAATTGAGTTCTAAATCTAGAATCTAAGTTGAAATTTGGATTTTAAAAATCCAAATAGGACTTCGAAGGTGGATCTAGGTTTTGGAAACCCAAATTGAATTTAAAATGGGGTTTTAAACTTAGGAAAAATCCAATTTTTGAGATTCAGAATCAATCTCAAAACCTTGATTTTGAATTGAGAATCAAAACTCAATCTTTAGGTAGGACTTTGGAGATTTTGAAAAATAAAGGATAAGCTTGATTTAAAGCTTGAGTTTTGAAATCAGAAGATGAATCAGGAATTTCAAAGTTAAATTGAACTTTGAATTTTGATCTGAAATGCTAAATTGAATTTGAAATTGAATCCTGGAAATGAAAATGAATTTGAATTTTCAATGTTAAATTCAACCTTGAAATTGGATTTTGAATTGGAAATTGGAAATTGGAAATTGGAAATTGAATTTTGAATATAGAAGTGATTTTGAAATTTCAAAGTCAAATATGACTTTGAAATTGAAGTTTGAATTTTTGAAATAAGATAGAAGGATGAATTAAAATAGGAATTGAAGATTGATTTGAGAAATGAAGAAGGTACTTGAAAATACAGCTCAAAATCACTTGGATTTTGAAAAGGAATTTAAAAATATGATGTAATTCTATTCTAAATGATGAATGAATTGAAAGAATTTTAAAATTGGATTTTGAAAAGCATATTTTATTCTTTAAATGAATTGAGATAAGATTGAAGATATAATACAACCCTAACTATGGCCATTGAATGTATTATATAGTAATCATATGTAAATTCAAATGAAGAATAAAATACATTTTGGTGTCTTTATAGAGTTTAAAATGAAATTAACTTTCAATATATCCAGACTATGACGATTGATATATATTTTGAGTTAATTTTAAATTAAACTTTGATAAAGGAGGAAAATATTTGAAAATATGATGATTTTTTAAAATAGATCCAGTTTGGACCCACTGTTATTCTATAAAAAATGAAAACCATAAGTTTTTTTCACACCTTGACTATAGCCATTGATGCAAATCATCAACTTAGGATTTAATCACCTTTTATAAAAATGGTGCACGTGCCATTCGTGTTCCTATTTGTGAAATTTTTGAAATAAAAGATAAAATGATATAAAAACAAGCAATGTATGATCATACATTCTAATCTAGTGCAGAAAATATAAAATTCTCATTAAAATCTAGCTATTACATTATTGGATCGAATTATAATTTTCAAACCAAGAAGAGGAATAGCATTTTCCATACATTTACTACAAAACACTTAATTAGTACAAAATTTATACAAAAAGCAATCTACACGACATTATATCAGACCTAAAATGTTACTCATGAAGTAATCAGACATATGTCTTACATTACTGAAAATGCAAGGTAAATGATGAAATGTATATTGGAATGATATATTCAAATTAATTTGCATATCAGAACATGTATAATGCCTAAAAAAAATGTGGATATTAGTGACCACCAACTGATGACAGCAATCTGATTTGACCTCTATCCAGCATTTGGATGTACTATAGTCACGATTTTTTGCAGAAACGCATACAGTCTATGTAGAACTACATATGACACTAAGACAAATGTATGCAACAAGCCGGGTATGCACAAAACAGTATATACTAAACTAATTATTATCGACCAAGGCGACATCAATGACAGGAAGTTGAAAATATGATGGGTGCTGCGTGAAGATGCAATAGGTATAACCATAGTGAATGTAGTGTACAGGTGGTGATGAAAGCATAGAGGGTGCAGGTGAAGACGGTGCAAAAAATGATGCATTGAGCAATCGACAAAAATGATGCATTGAGCAATCAACCCCGCTGGTGCTAAATGAAATATATATATATATATATATATATATATATATATATATATATATATATATATATATATATATATATATATATATATATATATATATATATATATATATATATATATAACAGGTGGCTACTGATATGCAGTATATAAGTGCAGAAATGATGAGTACATGAGAAAATAATATAGGAGTTATCATGAGGATTAAACAATGAATAAGAGCTAATGGTAACTTAGATTCACGAAGACATTGATTCCTCCACTTGATTTTCTGCAACAAATCGACCTCAGTATGCACAGCAGATCGAATCCTTCACTCTGTTTAACACGGCACAGTGAATAGATCACTCTCAGCGGCAAGCCGATTTGCAGCAGGTATATTTTTGTGAGTTGGATTCTACAAATCGCTTCCGACCATCTTAACAAGTGGCTTTCAGCTATATCAAACATTCTTGCAATGTTTTGTTCTTTGACCATACTCATACTGTTGGTCATTATGGTAGTCATTAACTGTAACCGGCTTTGGTGGCAAAAGGGATGGTTGGATAAGTGGGAAAGGATGCAGGGTACTCAAATATGACAGTGAAAGTGTATGATGTAGTGAAGGAGACTATAAGGTGGGTAGTAACAGTGAATGTACAGAGATACAGGAGGCAAAGATAAACATCAAAACTAGACTACAATACTCAGTAAGGTACCGAGAATACAATTTTATATGGAGAGACCAACATATATCCTCATGGTACTGACATGAGTCAGATGCAGGATAAAATAGAAAGAGAAGCAGAAACAAGCTCCCAATAGCAAAAACAGACAAATCAACTCCAGTCAAATCAAAATCCCTCATGCAACATAGTGGGCTCATTTTTTTTTTTTTTAGAGATTGCCCAAGTGAGGTGATTCAAGCAGAGTAATTTGCTGACGCGGCTACCTGCTTTGAATGATACAGTAGCAAATCAGCATCATCTGTTTACATACTCCATATCAAGTTATCTTTTCTTTCTGTTGCAAAACCTGATTGCTTGGAGCAACTTCACAGAAGCATATTATATTGATGTAGTCACAATGATCCTGCAACCATTGAGCTCTTTTTTTTTATTGGGCAACAAATACTCCCAGCATTTGCTACGCTGTGATAGTAGCATGGTCTATTTTTATGAAACTGGGCATCTCTTAATCATGGAAGTAGAGAAGTCCCCCAAAGCTGATAATCACAAGCAAGGGAAATGAATGGAAACAAAAAGACAACTTGATTTATCAGCAACGTCAGATCACCAATATTAGCCAGAAATGGAATAAATATTTCATGGGTATTTTCTTAACAATAACTATATTAGCACAGAACATATTTAAGCACACACATATATATATATATACATGAAAACATGTTGCAGATAAACAAAATTGTGATAATAAAGGCTATAAACAAACCACAATTTAACCTCACGCTTCGCCAATCAAGAATTTACCTTTCTTTTACCACCCTTGAGGATTTGAAATAACTAGAATAGACACCGAATTCATAAAATATTTTGAAATAAATGGAAACTACAGAGAACATTACTTAGAAGAAATATTAGAAGCAGACCAAATGAAAACAAAAAGAACTCCTACCAAAGTACATATCTAAAAAAAATGAAAATTCTTTTGCTAAGCCTGCGGTAGATGAAGTGCCTTCTTGGGGATTGCTTCTTACGATGGAATCCATTCCTTTGATAAGGCAATCCATATTGAATTTTACATCATCAAAATCCCCATAAATTTTATCAAGTGGGTTCAAGTTGCTTTTATTGTCGGTAGAATTCTATACTCCTGGCACTTCAGCCAGCATTATCATCCAAACTTATAAATGTAATTTTACAGAACTCAAAGGCTCTTGGGATGCACAGGGGAAGAGGTCTTTGGGTTCAAACATAGATGAACCTATCCTCAAGATAACTGCCTTGACTGAGATGAGTTCACGGAGAATAGCCCAGAACACATGGATGTTCAGTCCGAAAAAGCCATTGTCAAGGCGAACACACTCAAGAGATGTTGATATGATGCAATTGGCGCAAATATCATGCTAACTCTAAAATGTTGAACATGCGACATAATGATATCGCACCAATGCAATATACAGATATGCTCACGAAGTCTAGAACCAAGATTTACAATACTGAACAATGCAAATGGAAACTAAATGAATCCGCCAATCAGAAGCTAGAGTGGCATAGAATACAAGTGGGAAGAAGTAACATTAAAGAAAACATATATACGAGTGCAGAAAATAAATCGCAAACTATATAAAGCGTATATAAAAGGAGAAAGAAAAAAAAATTAAGCATCGATCAGAAGAAAAGGGGAAATTACAATGTTAATAGCAATCCAGATGCAAGGACCAACGAAAAGAAAATCAAATTCCCTAGAACCAAGATGAGAATACAAACAAGCAGTCAAAATCTTACAGAAAATAAAATGGAAGCAAAAATTGAGCATTAGCAGGAAAATCGGATTAAAACTCGAATGAGCCCTATTTGATTTTGAATTCGATAACCTGAGCAAGAACGAAAATAGAATCTCAAACCGGAAAAGCTAACAAAACGCAAGAAAAAGAAATGTCGAAATGATATATTCCTTTTGTTGTATCACAGGGATGGGCCGAAATAGCTATGAGCGATTCAAACCCTATCCATGGTGCAATAATGAGGCGATCAACAAGAAAAACTCAAGAAAAATCAAAATTACAGAAAGAAGAGGGAGGGGAAGACTCACCGAGGTGCTGCAGAGGTTCTGAATGAAGGAGTAGAGATCTCCTCTCCTACGACGGAAGTCTTCTGCTACTGAAAAATAAGAGAGGTTTGCCTGCAAGGATCTCGGCGGAGCTTCTGTTGCAAGATCAACCTCCCTCAGTTGATGGGGATAAGAGCCAGAAGAATGCAGAGAGGATAGAAGAAAGAGCAGAGGAACAAGAAAGGGGAAGGAGAAAGAAGGAAGAAAAAAGAAGAATGTGAGAAGGGGGCGTAGTGGATGTGCTCGATGTAGTGGAGAGGCAAAAAATGGATGTCAAGGACTTCCCCTGCGTGCCCCTTTTAAAGAGGAAGAGGAAGGCTCTGGAAGGGAAGACAGTTCAAGATCGATGGATGAGGGAGGGGGGCCATCGATCGAAGGGTGGAGGCTGATGGATGCCGATCGAATGGTGGAGGCTGATGGATGCCGATCGAATGGTGGATCGAGCGAGTGAGAGGAGAGGTCATTTGAGCGAGTGAGAGGGGAGGTCATTCGAGCGAGCGAGCGAGAGAGAGAGAGAGAGAGAGAGAGAGAGAGAGAGAGAGAGAGAGAGAGAGAGAGAGAGAGGTTCGTCAAGGAGGAAAGCGAAAGCAGTTGCGAGTTTTTTTTTTCTAATTTTCAAAAAAAAGGTTATTTAGAAAAAGTATTCTTAAAAAGGGTTTTAAAAACATACTTTTTTTCTTTATGTTTTCGAATTTTTTTGTTATTTTCTTTGTATTTTCTACATTTTTTTGTTATTTTCTTCGTATTTTCTACATTTTTTTGTTATTTTTGGAATAAAAATCTAAAATCTAGAAAAAATGAGGGATTTAAAAACTATTTTTGTATTTTTGAGAAATATTTACAAAAAGAGGAGTTTTTCTGAGAAAACTTTTGAAATTTTCTTAGACAACGAGTTTGGATCCGAAATTTGAGAAGATATTCGAGTTTTGAATCTCGAATCGAGAAATATGAGACAATGGATCCAAATAGATACCAGATGGATCGATCTGAGCCTGTCAAAATTTATTTTTGATATTTTTGTAAATTTGGTTCAAAATTATATAACAAGGCTCAGATTTGGATTTTGATACTGGATTCGGATCCGAAATTGAGTCGGATATAGAAAATGGATTTCAATTCCAGTAAATTCAAGAAATAACTGGAATTTAGGTTGAAATTGACTCAATTTACCAGAAAATGGGTGCCAAGGGCAAAAGGGGGAATATTTACAAAATTTTGAAAAATTTGGGGTGTTCACTGTAGAGTGCGGCTACGCATTTAGATTTGCAAATGTAATTCCCATACGAATGGGATTAGGTTAAGTCTCGATCTCGACACTCGTGAGTGTCGAATTCGTGAAGGTCCTTCGCTGAAGGCTTCGCTATGCTAGATTTGCCGCGATACGAGACTTGGAATACGCGTATTTGGGAGAATACGTATCCAAGTCTTTGGACATTCCTCGCATATACAATAGTTATTGTATATGCAGTTTGAGCCTCGTGCCGCTTAAAAATAGTGATTTGTGCCTTTTCAAATATGTATTGTTGTATTGTTGCTCATTGCATGATACTTGTGCGAATTTGAGACTTTATGGTTTTCCTTGTTTTCGCACATGCACTTTGGCACAACTTGACATGTATGTCACGAGCTTTGATTTGTCAAGTATTTCTTGGTTGGCTCACCTTCGTATATCAATGGATATACGATGCACCGAAGGCATGCTTCACACTCGATGTGACATACACTTAAAAAACTGAAAACACCATAGGGTATGACATTGTTGACTTGTTGAGGTTCTGGGACTTGGTTGGAATCTTCGGGCAATGGCCTGGGTTCATGAAAGAGTGCTCACGTGTTGTGTTACCTTAAGCATAAAATGAAAATGGTGTTGGAATCGTCTTCACAGGCGATGTGCTCTTTTGTGGCCGTGTGAGGCTAAGCACGTGGATGGACATGCCAAGTCCTCGTTTGCATACCCCACGGGGACGATGAGGCACAACTACCTTGAGATGAGGTACAACTTGAAGAATGAGCCTAAATAAGATAAACCTATCGCACCCCATTCACAGGTTGGTCACTCAAGGAGAGGGTGAATGGTACAACCCTGAGTGACACGTCGTTACTAGGACCCATTCTTTTGAGGAGCCAAAGCACCCTCTGATCTCCAGTCACTCGGAGTTAGGGAGGTCAAGGTTACCCTCTTTAGGGACCTCTACTACTGCAGTAGTACGGATTGCAATCCATTGCCCCTGCGAAAGGTTTCTCCTAGTTGTGTGATGCTCGCAGGTGTTGTCTCGGTCTGTAGCATCCCCGGTTATCACATTAGAAATTGAATAACAAACGATGGGTGCATGTCTCACAGAATGCGAGGGTTCCTTTGCGTACCCGAAGGAGTAATCAGAAGAACATAAGCACTAACCAAACAGACTGACTTACTGTAGTTGCTTACTTGGTTGCTTTAGCACTGCTTGTACTTTTGTTTGGTTGTTGTACTCTGTTGTTTGGTTCTCATTGTGTTACTGTAGTTGTTGCACTTGTTACTTACTTCGTTGTTCTACAGTCTTGTACCACGTGCACCTACCTGACATGCACTTGTACCTTTGTAAATGTTTCTAACTATTCCATCATGCTAATTGTAGCTTGTTACTTAGCATATTTGTATCATGTTGTTTACCTTATGATTTTCCATAAAAATGATAATGTATGGATGATTTATCTCACCAACTCGCAAGAGTACTGACCCCATTTTATGGGATACAGGTGATGACTAGTCGCAGCATGATGCGATGGTGCACAACAGGAGGCTTGAGACCCACACTTAGCAGCGAATCCTGGCTCTTTTTGGTTTTGGGGTTTGAGGGGTTCTTCCTCTCCTTTGAGAGACTATTTTTTTGTAGTACCCAGTCTTATTTTATAATATTGTAAACATGATAGTAATGAAATATACTTTATTTTGACTCATGGTTTGACTTTTTTACTATGGGTCGCTCAGACTTGCATCCTTTGTTTTACCCCTATTTTCCCTTCTGTACTTTCGCTGGTTGTTTTCAAACTATATACCTTTCAAAAAAAAATTTGCTAAAAAACCTAAGGTTTTTACAAGGTCGGGGTTTGGGGCATCACAGAGATTGGTATCAGAGTTGTAGCTATAAGTGTGGTGTAGCTATAAGTGTGGTCTAAGACTCCAATGTGCCTCGTCTGTCGCACTGTAAGTATGTTCTGTGTAGTTTCTATTGTATTTAGCTTTGCATGCTTGATTAGTTACATAATTTGTTAGATGCCTGCTGATTCGAGAAATGAGCAAATGCTTGGAGCTCTTATCGACTTGATCCGAGGCGTAGAGGCCCTCGACCAAGCGGTTCAGCAGATTGTGCAGAGTGCATAAGTACTTGCACATTTGGCACCTCCTTGTGGGAGATGTGATCAGTATCGCGCGGGACAGATTTGTCCTCATGCTTTGAGCGATTGCCCCTACTGTAGCCTTAGGGGGCATATTGAGATTGAGTGTCAGCGCAAGTTGGGCGATGAACTCATGATGGGTAATGCTGAGACCGTAGAGAACAAGGCTTCTGAGGGCGGTCAGGCATAGTCAGCAGTTGACCCAGTGAAAGATGCACAGGTTGCACCAGGTTCTCCCGAGTACATGCCAGCTTCCTACTCTCATTCTGTTTCTCCCGAGTACACCCCAACTTCACCTCCGTTGTCTCAGAAAGTGAGTCCTCTTGAATACACACCTTCTTCTCCTCCTCGTCCGATGTAGAGACGATGCAGAAATTGGAACATCTACACTTGTAGGCCGCGATAATGTTTGTTGAGATGTGAACATTTTGGTGGTTAGAACATTGAGTTAGTATTCATTTTGGTTAGACCTGTTTTGTTCTTGGTTGCGACGAAATATGTTCGGTAACCCTATTATAAAAGGGTAATTTTGGCTTGTACAGAGTATGTGTATGCATCTTTTATTTCATGTAATGAAATTGTATTTTGGAACTTGTTCTTTTGCTTATACGAGTCTTCTTTCTGTTTAAGATGGCTTGGCGCGAGCATTGTAACAACAGCATGGACACCCTCAACAACCTAGCAGAGGTTGTTGGCAGGCAGGCTGAGACCATGCATGCCATGGGTGAGAATTTGCAAGCCTCTCAGGGATAAGAGACTCATGTTCCTATTCCTTCACCAGTGTTAGTAGCGACAATCGTGCCCTATAAGCAGTTCATGAGTATGAACCCTCCGTCTTTCGATGGGAAGTCTACTCCAGAGGCAGCTGAAGATTGGGTTCGAGAGATCGAGCAGATCTTTCACGTACTTCGAGTAGCAGATGATCAGAAGGTGGACTTTGGCACTTACAGACTTTATAAGGATGCCAAAAGGTGATGGGCGACCACCTTAGACATTAAGTTCGTGGGCAGAGCGGTTACGTTGGAACAGTTTGTAGAGGTTTTCTACTCAGCTTACTTCCCGATGCATGAGCGCAGTCAAAAAATGCAAAAGTTCCTTGACCTTCAGTAGGGGAACTCTACTCTGGCTAAATATATCACAAAGTATAGAAGCCTGGAGCGCTTCTATCTACCTGTCTATGTGACCAAGAAAGAACGAGCAATGAAGTTTGCTCGTGGCCTGAAACCAACATTGCGTATGAGGGTATTCACGCGTGCCCCTTCGACCCTTGAGGAAGCCCTAAAGACTGCTACACTTTTGGAGCAGAAATGGACAGAGTCACAGAGGACACAACATTCGAGAGGAAGTCAGCAGTAGTAGGGCCAAAGGAGTTGGCCTAAGAAGCGATCATATCAGCAGAATACCGGTGGAAAGAAATCCACTCCACCAGTGAAGAAGAATCGGCACAACAACAACAACAACAACCGTCAGCAGCAGTATCGTCAGCCCCAGCAGCAACAAAGACAAGTGGTGGCCACATCAGGTTGCCCAAAGTATTTATGGATCATCTTGGACGATCGTGTCCTCGTGACGTCGGAGGATACATCTACTATGGAAAGATGGGCCACTACATCAAGGATTAACGGAAGAAGCAGTCTGATGATTTGAGAAGGAATACACCTAGAATGTCGCAGTCAGCACCTCAGCGACCGCCTCAGCAACAACAATAATCTTACCCGTTGCAACAATCTTCCCAGTAGAAGACGGGTAACCAGAAGACAGTGGCAGGGCGTGCCTACGCAGCCACTATCGAGCAAGTGATCAAAAGAGAGTTGGTCCAAGGTACTATTCCGGTCGCTGGACATGCAGCTTTTACCTTGTTTGATTGTGGTGCTTCACATTCGTTTATTGCTACTAGATTTGCTAGATCTTTGCCTATGTCTGCTATATTGTTGAATTACCCGTTGGATGTTCATACTCCAACCAGTGATCAGTCTCTATATACTTTGTACATTCCAAGCATCGAGGTGTCAGTGACAAGTCAGAACTTGCCAGCTGATGTGATCCTGCTAGACATGATAGAGTTTGATGTCATTCTAGGCATGGATTGGTTGTTTGAGTATCACGCTCAAGTCCTGTGCAGAGAAGGCAAGGTGGTTTTGTACCCTCTGTTGTCGTCGCAAAAATTTCTTCCCTTCCCTGCGGGAGAGAGGGGAAAACGTTTCCGCGAGTCAAACTTTGACCAGAGTTTTGAAAATTGTTTTGAAATACTCGCCTTCATTTTTGAAAATAGCGAGAAAATCCATAGGATGGGGTTCGACCTGTCGGTACGAGATTTGACCGTTCCTGCCACCTTTAACAGGGGTAATCGAACCAAGGACCAAGTGTGTGCCTGACTTAGTTAAATCATCAAAATCATGTTCTATCCTAAATGCACAGAGAATTCAAGCATGTGCTATGTAGTTTTGAAAAAAATGTAATTTGGAAGATATGATGTATGCTTAGAAAATGCTTTGGAGTTGGAAAATGTTTCTAAGGCAAAAGATGGAAATCAATCTCTCATGAAAGCACTGATAAAAGGATTTGAAATCTCAAGAAAAATTTTGAAGATGTGAGAAAATCCTGGGAAAGTGGAGAGAATTCTTGAGGAAAGATGAACATTGAAAGGGAAAATGGTTGTCAAGAAAACTCCGACCTTGGAAATTTTCTTTGGAAAGTGATTGAAACTCATTGGAAAACTCTTTGTAGAAGGATGATCAAAATTCGGGAAATTGGAATTCTGAGAATCTTAGCTTTTGAATGTTTGAAAATCAATTTTGATTCTTGAGAATGATAAAAACTCCTTTTGAAAATGAATCTTAAGAAAAGGAATGTACATGTCTAATGAGAAGCCTACATATTATGGGGGTTAGGATATAGCAACTCACGGATTGTCAAAGAATTGCCGCAGCTTGTGAGCTACTATAAGTAATCATGGCCAATAAAGGAGGTATTTGTATATTGGCAAGATATAAGATGCACATGAAAGTGCAGTGCATAGGCGGAAGTACTGAAGGAAATGTGTAATGATGTGATGATATAGCAGGGGAAAGGTGACAGGTAGATGGTATGGCTAGGGTATGGGTGTTGGCAGCAAAACATACCACAAGGTATCACCTGTGACGATCATAGCATATGACAGATTATGGGTGATGAAGGTAGGAGGTAATAGTGAGTGGAGGGAATGAAAAGGCTGTAAATAATTGGAAGCAAGCATAAGGTTGAGGGGAAAGTATTGCTGGTGCAAAGGGGAAGGTGTGTGCTGTGAATAGCAGTGTACATAACAGGTACAACCAGCTGAGTTTGCTGTGGGGTTGATGGTGATTCACAACAATTAAATGTGAAGCTACAACAACTCAGGGAGTTGTTGTAGATGCAGAAAAATCATCACAGTGATGATTGGCTTGGTAGATGTAAGGAAGCTACAGCAGTGCTTAGCACTGCTGTGGCTGAATGGGAAGTGAAGGGATGTTATGGCGGGTCATAAACTAGTGAGCTATTGTGGATGTGAGGGACTACAGTAGTGGTGGACAATGGGCTGAAATGTGGGTGGTTGTGTTGGCACCTAATATAAAATTTAACATTAAGAAATAAAATGCACAGGGTATATGCATAATGAAGTGATGCAGGAGAACACAGGAACTTTGGTTATTAGTTAACTTCAAATGCCACATTCGATCAGATGGGGAATCCAGTTGATCAATCCCTCAACCTGTTCAATCAATCAGTCAGTAAACTGATCTTCAGTTTCAAGGTGATCGACTAGTGATAAACAACCATCAATATTGAGGTGACCGACCTGTCATTGGAGCGAGACTCCATGGAACATAGCAGTAGTGAGAGAGCAGATAATATGTTGAAAATAACAGCATATTCAACATGACTTCAGGGTTTTAAAAGCACTGCTCTGCTAAAAAAAAGATGAATAGAGGGTATTAAAATCAGTAACAGCAAAAGCACAATCATACAATGTTTAGAATCTTAGGTTTTTGAAACCTAAATGGATCATGATTCAAGAATACCAAGTTTCAACAATGCTGGATTTCACAGTGTTAAAAAAAATGCCGGAATTCGCTTATACAACCTCCAAAAAAAAGCCTTTAGTATCGACTCAGATAATCAACGTAACACGAGTGTCTCACATTCTCCTTCCCGACGAACTGGGCATCTCATTCAGAATTTATTTCAACCACTTCAACCAAAAAAAAAAAATCTAACAGAGATTCCAGATGATGACTTCTGAATGTATATTGCATAAACATTGGGTAATTTGTTGGGATGACATCCTATAAACATCCCCTCAGCGAATCAGAAATTCACACAGAGAAGTAACCAGATATGCCAACCACAAATTCAATATACCACGCATATACAGGGAATGATCTACATAGCTGCTACACCCATCAAATCGAGTGAACTAAAATATGCATCTGAATGAAGAGCTGTAGAGATATAATAGAGAATATATTTCAAGATCATGATGCTTAAGATACGAGAATCAATCGGGAAGAAAAGGTAAATGACGCATCTAAATCTATATTTACAGCAACCTAACCCAAAGGAAAAAAAAAACATATGATAACCTTGGTTAATAAGGAGGTGAATATGATTCCCAGAAATCCAGATGTGGCAGAAACAATTTACACAGATACACCATAAATCAAATAAATGACAATAGAAAATAAGAGAACTTAAGAGAAAATTAACAATTGTAAATACTAGATACTGGGATTTGCATATTACTTGTGCCATGCGCGTGAATCACTGTTGGCTATATGCCCAATTGATGTCACGGTATCACTCTAATGGGATTATGACCAAGAGAATTAAAGAGGAAATTAGAAACAACAGAGAAGAAGGAAAGAAGAAAAGAAAAAAAAAGTGAAAGAAAGTAAAGAGAAACGATAAACTGAAATGATAATATGAGAGAGATGATCAAAAAAATGTTTAGCATCAAGAAAACTTAAATCGAATTAAAATGCCTTAAATCAAATATGAATGATAAATCGTGATAAAAGGAAATCAAAGGTGAAACCAGAATCTATGCGTGTGTTACAGCAAATCAGAGCCCCCAGCGAACAGAGGTATATATTACAATTCTGTACAAGGAAGCAATCAAAAGCACAATCGTGAAGCTTGATGTGATATGCGTCCATGATGAAGATAGAGGGGATAAAATCCAGATCAAAATTGGAAACCTGAATGAGAAAACGAAATATGAAGACAAGAAGATATAAACCAGAAGAAATCCTAAACAGAAAATCGAGGTAAATAATAAAGAGAAGGGAAGAACGAAAGAAAGAAAGAAAAAAAAAGAAAAGAAAAAGGTAAAATGAGAAGTCAAACTTTACGATAGAGATCAAGATATAAACAGAATTAAAAGGGGAATTAAACTATGGACAGATAAAAAGAAAATTGAACTAAAAAGAGGGGAATAAATCCAAATACGAATCACGATCCAGACAAAATAATAAAAAAAATGGAGAAGAAGAAGATGTGGGATCGTGATCGTCCCATTTGCTATTGCATAGAGAAATAGATTGGTTCATTAGAGACCAATCAATGTTTCTATGGTGCTTAAAATGGGGGAAATATAGACAATAGAGACGTCTAAAGGGAATCAAAGGATAAAAGAGAGAGAGAAGAGGTGAGATTCTTACCTTCTTACTACAGAGGAGAAAGGCCTTAGGAAGGAGATGGACGAGCGAGATGGGTGATCTGAGTAATGGAAGGTTGAAGATGGAAAAACTCCTTCGGTCAACCAGGAAGGAAGAAGTTGGCTTGCTTCACTACGCTGCAGAGTTTTTCTCCAATTGGTCGATGGTGAGAAAGAGGGAAGCCGAAGGGGAAGTAATGGATGTTGCTTAAAGATGATGGGTGGATCAGAAGAGGCTTGGATGCCTCTTCTTAAAGAAAGAATGGAAGGCTCGAGAGGGGGAATCGGTTGAGGATGGACGATGGAGAGGAGAAGGATTCATTGAGGATGGACGATGGTGAGAGATGAAGGTTTCCAGAGGGGGAGTGCGCGGGAGAGAGGCCATTTCACATTTCCATTTTTTTCAAAAAGAGGATCCCTTTAAAACAATTTTTTCTAAAGTGGTTTTTAAAAGGAGTTTTTTAGTAAAACAAGCTTGAAAAAGTTTAAAACTACTCATTCTTCGCATAGTTTTTTCTGATTTTTTTGGTTTTTTTGTTGTTTTCTATGTTTTTTTGTTGTATTCTATATTTTTTTGTATTTTTGGAATAAAACCCTAAAATTTACGAGAAAACAGAGATTTAAAACTAATGTTTTGTATTTTTAAGAAATATTTACAAAAGAGGGGTTTTCTGAGAATTCAAGGCTATTCTTTTGAAAAATTATTCAAAAAGTGAGTTTGGACCCAGAATTTGAGGTGATATTCGAGTTTCGGGCATCGAATTGAGAAAATATAAGATAGCGGATCCAAATAGATACCGAATGAGCTGTTTGAGCTATTCAGAAAATATTTTTGATATTTCTTATAATCTCATTTTGTAAATTGAATAACGAGGCTCAAATTTGGATTCTAAACACTGGGTCTGGATCCAAAATCGATTTGGATATATCAACATGGAATTTAATCCAGAAAATCTGAAGAATGACTGAAATTTATATTGAAATTGACTCAGTTTTCTCAGAAAATGGGGCCAAGGGCAAAAAGGAAATATTTATAAGATTTTGAAAAATTTGGGGTGTTCACACTATCTCAATATCTCCTTTTCTCCTTATTCCTTCAAATCAAAGTCCATTTTCCAAAATTCCGATTATTTCGAGACTTGGAAATCCAAGTCTCTTCTTCCAGATCTATTTCAAATTTTAAGTTAGATTCAAAATCTGACTTTTTCAAAATCAATTTCAACCCTTTGAATCATTTCTTCACTCCATTATCAAATTCACTTTAGAATCACTTGGAGAATCCCAAAATTTCCAAAACTCTTTTTTTCAAAAACATATATTTCTGCATTTGCATTGCACAAGCATGATTCTTTGTGCATTTAGACTTAGAATAAATTCTCAGATGATATTTAGGCAAAGCAAAAGGCATAAATTTGATCCTTGGTTCGATTACCCCTGGTAAAGGCGCCAGGAATGGTCGAACCTCGTACCGACGAGCGAACTCTATCTCTCCATTTTCCCATAAATTTTCAAAATGGAGGTGAGTAATTTTAAAACATTTTCAAAATTTTAGTCAGATGAGACCTTGCAAAAGAGTCCTTCTCTCTTCTTTCTTTTTCATTCTCTTCTTTTCTGTCTTTTATTCCCCTTCAAAAGGAAATAGAGGCTAGAAAGGCAAAGAGAAGGAAAAGAGAAACGAGAGGAAAAATTTTGCATGATCACAAGAGTTGGCGACTGAGATGGGACCCGTCTCCGTCCGGTCAAATTTTTGTCTTTTGCTTTGCTTTGATATTTTATAAGTCTTTATTTTACAAATGTCAGCTTCATTTCCATGCAAACCTTAGGAGCCTAGACTCTGTCCTAGCTAACATCATTGCATATAGGATTTAAGTATGGTTTGGTAGGATCATATTGAGGAGATTTATGCATGCTCACTTAGACTTAGGTCTGAAATACAACTCTCCTCAATTCTAAGGATTGAATGCAAAACAATGTATGCAAGCGTATGCTTCTCTTCATTTTAATTCTATCTCTTTAGGACTTGCATTAGAAACATCTGTTTTGTTGCATGTTGAGCATATTTTCGAAAACATCCCTACCTATATTGTCCTGGTCTCCACGTTGCTGGGTTGTCTCACTGAACCATAGTTCGGGAAAGAGCCTCAAAACTGGACCACTTATTTGGGTTAACGCCCCCCTACCACGTACCTAAGGGCCATAATCCGAGGTATATTGGTAGGTGCTCAAGGATGTTGGGAAGCCATTACCTTAGAACCGGAGAAATATTTCTATGCCACGTACTTCGAGCTTCGACTTGGGTATATTGGCATACCTTGATTGAAATCAAATGATCTGAACCATAGAGTTAGGATTAAGGTCCTACAAGCCATTTCAAAATATTGCATTTAGAGTCAGCCTTTAGGAAGTACTGTTTGTGCATCCTTGTTTGTGCAGCTGTGATTATGCGATGTTTTGTATTTCTCCTATATATATCAAACTTTTTCCAAACCTTGGGTGTATTATTCAAAACTTCCTCTTATTTTCAGAAACCCCTGGTGTATATTTTTCCTTTACCTACATTCTTTTCTCTTTTAGATCAAATTTTCTTCAAAAACCCTAGAAAAATCTTTTAAATTTCCTCAATCTTTCAAAATTTCCAGGATTTATATCTATTCTCCTTTCCTCCAAGAGTCTATCCGTAAGTCCTGCATTCTATCTAATTCTCCTCATTCTTCTTTTCCCCAGTATCATTTCGATGGCATCCAATTCCCTTGATGCTGTCTTTCCCAGAGATCATATCTTCTATCAGATAAGGGATGGATCCCCAGATCATCGGGTTATCTAGTCTCATTCCTTCTTCCCTCGGTGGTATTATTCTTGGTTCACCACCTTCTCGCATATGTTCCCAGACCACTTGGATGATTGTGGATTGAAGATAGCATCAACAATAGGCAAACGAACCATCAATGGAAGTCTGATTTAGGCTAAGGCAGAGCGGTGGAATCTGCGTACCTGCACATTTTGGTTTCCATGCGGAGAGATGACTCTGCTGATGGATGAATTCAGTGACATCATGGGATTGCCAGAACCAGCTGGTCAGCCAGATGATCCCGTCGAGCAGCAGTTCCTGATCAACGTCAAGGGGGTAGATGTTCGAGAAGCATTAGCCAGAGCAACAGGGAGCAGATCTTGACCTCTCACTGAGATCAACGAAAGTCAGTTCATCGACCTATTTGGGCTCTATCACAAGTACGGAGCTTACGAGGAAGTTGACACCTTGTCCCGAGCAGCGAAAGATAGAATCCAGCATGCCATGGTCCTATGCACAGTAGGATTAGCATTCTTCCAGGACGGTCAGAATTTCATCAATGTCAGAGTCGCCCAACTCTTCCGAAGATGGGGAAGAAAGCAGACCCGTCAACTTTCAGTTTCCATGGCCGCTTTAGCCTTTCTCTACCGAGGCTTAGCTCGCTTCACCCTTGGAGAGACCATTCTGGTGGAAGGATGTACTTATGCCTTGCAGTCTTGGTTCCTACGACATGTGTCGTCAAAAGCCAGCTCTTTCAGGTTCAACAGCAAGAAGCCGAAGTCTGACATCCAGTGTCGAGCCTTGATCGAGAGTCTGCATCAGGAGGAAATCGTTTGGGATTACTTCGACAGGCAATAATCAATTCCTCGCTACACTTACACTCATAGCAAGCGCTACAGATTGCTTGGTCCCTTCTTCTGTGTCGACTATCAGCCAGAGAGGTGTCTCAGACAGTTCTCGCAGTGGCAGATTTGTGTCAACACTCCTGGCGGGCCACATGCCAGAATTCGATCTGCAGTCAGATCAGTGGTCTGGGGCATACCATGTAACCAAATACACTTGGGATTCTTTCATTTCTCTGTCTGTATTTTCTGGACCCAATGTATCTACTGAATATCAAGAGTGGTGGCAAATTATCTGCTCACCCTCTCTTTGTCTTTGAATCTATTATCAATAAAATTTACTTTTTATTCTGCTGAAAAGCATTTTTTGGGCCAAATATTATTTTGAGTGTAGATAGCCGTGATGTTTGTGGCGACGTTATCTCCGGCAATGGGGATATTCTTTTAAATATTTTCCTCGTTCTTATTCAAATATCTTTTATCATGGTTGACGACCTCGCCTAGGTAACAAGGCACATTTTGTTGTCATGAGAATGATGACGCAATTGTCATAACTCTTGTGATGACCCAATCCTTGGTAATGGGGTAGTCCTTTTTATTGTCTACCAAGTTCTCCATTCTTTTCTCAAATTGTTGTTTTGAAAAAGTTTCTTCCTCGCTCTAATCATTCTCTTATTCTGCAGAAAGCATTAGCATTATCAAAATGGTTCAGACAAGAACTGGGAAAGAGACAGTTCCTCAGCATAGTGACAGTGAGATCGAAGGAATGAACTCTCCCAAGTCAGTCAGAGGACAGAGTCAGTACAAGGAAGATGATATCGATCCTGCCATGTATGGTGTGTTTCAAAAGATGATGTCCCAGCAAGCTGAGGCCAGTCTCAAAAAGACCATTCCTAAAAGCAAACTGAAGAAGAAGGCTGTGAAAAAGCAAGTCAAGATTATCAGAAAGAAAGTTCAGCCAGATACCACTTCTGAGGAATTAGAATCAGGGAAAGAAGAGTCAGAAGAGGAAGAAAAGCATGCCTTCAGTCAGAACCCTCTGCCGCAATTTGTAAAGATCGCTGAAGAGCCTGAATTTATGAATAAGCCCAAAATTGGGATCTCAGTTGAGGATTCGATGCATGAGCAATTGAGGGAAATGACTCGAGCAATCAAAGATATCCAGGCAAAGAGCAAAGGCAAGCAAACCTATTCAGGCGAAGATTTCTATAACGGCCTAGATGAGAATGATAATCTGGAGAATCTTCCTCAAAAATTCCTCAAATTTGATGGAACGGGCAACCCAAAAGCTCATTTAGGCACATTCTATACGGAATGCGGCCATTTCAGAAAAGATAATGGTGCCTTATTCTTCTGCTTCCCCCGCAGTTTGGAAGGAGTAGCAGCCAGGTGGTATGCAAACCACATCAATCCTATCGAACTACAAGAGTTCGATAAAGTCGTGAACCTGTTCATTGAGCGCTTCATGTTCAATGTTGAAGCCTCACCGACTCTCAACCATCTGTACAATTTAAAGCAGAATGAGAACGAGAGAGCAGGAAAGTTCATTCACAGGTGGATGAGCACCTGTAACAGAATGAAGGTTCCCAAGCTAGAGGAGCATGCCTTGCAAATCATCCTAAATAACTTCTCCCAACCTCTGAGGAATCTCATCTCCACATCTCTTGCGAAATCATTCATTAAGTTGATTGAAAGAGCTGAATGGCGCGAAACAGGATTGGATAATGGCCTTTATGAAGGTTACCCATTTGTTTGAGGTAACCCTTAGCAGAAAAAGAAGGCACATGTTGCTTATTTCACAGACTTTTCAGGCAATAGCAGCAATTCTGGCAGCAAGAAAAGCAGGAAAAACCCCAGCAAGGGCTCAGGAAGCTCTAAGGTTGAAAGAACGAACTCTGCAACTCAGAAGGGAAAGTTCGTCAAGCCGCAGCCTGTTCAGCCAGTGCCACAGCCTGAAGTGAAGCAGCAACTAAAACCGAAGCACGATGGTTGGAGTTATGACAGAGAGTTCACAGCTCTAGAACAATCTCGCGAAGACGTACTGGAATATATGTTGTCAAAGGGAATGGTCAAACTCCCTAAGGTGGAAGATCCTCAAGGTGTTATGGGTAAATGGACCTAAAAAATTCTGCAAATTCCATCGAACTGTGGGACATGACACAAAGCATTGTTTTGTCCTCAAGAATATCATCCAGGACTATATCGACAAAAATCTGTTGATCGAGGATGAGGACGAAGAACAGCCTGAGATCCTGTCCAAACCTTTTCCCAAACATTCAGCTTTAGTTATTTCAGAACAGGCAGTTTTCCTTCAAGGCAGTATTCAGCCATGTTCCAGCCAGGACGTTCAGGATCGACATCAGGTCCTAGTTCTACGTCAGGCACAGTCTTCCACCAAGAGGGTGGATATCACTTCGATTCTTAGCAACAAGAAACCAGTCGGTAAGCAGGCGAAGGCAACGACAAAGGTTGTCAAGCAGATTCCCAGGATTCCGAAGCACTTCATCAAGTCAGCTTCAGCGAAAAGTGAGGTATCGAAATCAGTTCAGAAGCCAATCACCGCTCTATCAAACATCTCCATTTTGGATTTGACTCTTACTTCTCCGGAACATCAGCAAGCTCTAAATGACTAGTTGAGAAAGATCAAGGTCAAGCCAAGCACAACCCCGCAAGATATGGTGCAGGTTGTCAATCAAGCAATGACAAACACACCGATAACCTTTTCAGATGAGGATTTGCCAAAACCTCATTCATTTCACAACAATGCTCTGTATATAGTAGTACGAACCAGGGGCATGACTGTCCCACATGTGCTTGTTGATGGAAGCAGTAGCCTCAACATCTGTCCGGAGATGACGGCCAAGGCCTTGGGCCTGAAAGAAGAAGAATATACCCCAGATCCGATAACGATCTACGGTTTTGACAACCACGAGCAGACAACCAAGGGAAAGATTTTTCTTGAGATTTTCATCAACTATTCGGTGCATATCGTCCTATTTCATATGGTGAATGTGCCACCCACATACAATCTTCTGCTAGGTCGCACTTGGATTCATAATGCCAATGTTGTTCCCTCTACCCTTCACCAATGCATCAAATGGTTGAAAGGGGGCATGATTACCACCGCTTTGGGGAAAGATCTAGAAGAGAGACTCCCGCAGATGATGATTCCCCGTCCTACTTTCACTGCCGACATACCGAGCATCCGGGAGGTGGACGAAATTAATTTGAGTGATAGTTTGGACCTGCTGAAACTGAAGGAAGTTCAGCCATCAGAGAACGTCACAGTAGTGGTTCAGTGGTAGGGACCTGTTATCATCGCAAAATTTTACTTTTGCAAGTCAAACTGACATTTAAAAAAGTTTTTGAAAATAACTCGCCTCTGTTTTAAAATGCAGGATAATTCCGAAGAATAAGACTCACCTGTCGGTACGAGGTTCAACCGTTCCTGGCGCCTTTACTAGGGGTAATTGAACCAAGGATCAACCATGTGCTTAGCTTTGCTCAACTTGTCTAAATCATGTTCTATTTCTTAAATGCACAAAGAATCAGGCATGTGGTATGATTTTCTGAAAATGCAGATTTAAAAACATGATGTTTGCTTCAAAGTTTGGAAAATACTGAGAGAATTTTTAGAAAAGATAATACTTTGAAAATTGTGAGCCTTGTTGAGAAAATATCTCTGAAGAACATGAAAATCGATTTCTGAAGAAGTCTTGAAGTTTTGTGAAAATCGATTCTGAGAAATTTTTTCTGAAAAACAAACGAAAGAACTTGTAAAAACAGTGAAAACAATAACAAACATTGAAATCAAAACAGAGTTCTGATTCAACTGGGACTGTAGGGACAGAGTCCTAATTGAACTAGGACTCTCAAATTTTTGGATTTTTTGAGAAAACAAATAAGAGAATTTTAAAAAACAGTTAAAAATAGGATAAAATTGAAGTTTTGGTTCAGAGTCCTGATCTGATTAGGACTCTGAGAAAGAGTCCTGATTCGATCAGGACTCTAAGAATTTTGGTTTTCTGATAAGCAAATGATGAAATTTAAACAGAAATTTTAAAAATCAGTGAAAATGGAGTGAGAAAACAAACTTTGGATAGAGTCATGATTCGATCAGGACTCTGGGGCAGAGTCCTAATTCGATCAGAACTCTAGGATAAAATCCCAGAATTTTGAAATTCTTTAAAAAAAACGTAACAGTTTTGATAGATGGAAGAATTTTTGAAAGATTCTCTCAAAATTGAAATCAGGATCAGAGTCCTGATCCAACTAGGACTCTTTGAACAGAGTCATATTTTGACTGAAACTCTGAGTTTTTGACTCATTTTGAAAGATTTGGTTGAAAACAGGTAAAAATAGTGACAAAAGACAGAGTCTTAATCCGACTGAAACTCTGAAGAAGAGTCCTAATCCGATTAATATTCTTGAAGAAGAGTCCTAATCCAACTAGGACTATGGGATTTTGGCCAAAACGGAAGATTTTGAAAGGTTTTCTCCAAAATAGGTAGAAAAGGTAGTAAAAAAGTAGAGTTCTAATCCGACTGGGACTCTGGAAAAAGAGTCCTGATCCAACTAGGACTCTAAGATTTTGGCCAAAACGGAGGAAATGGGCAATGGATATGACCATAACTGGTTTAAAATCAAAATGGTGTTTTAAAAAGGTTTAAAAAGATTCAAATAAATGAAAATACAGAGTCCTGATCCAACTAGGACTCCAAATTTTTTGAGATTTTTAATAAATGAAGGAATCCAGAAGCGACACCACCTAAATGGGTCTCATCTGAGAATTGAAATCAGTTGAAATTGAGTTTAAAATGAATCCAGATTGTTTTCTGAGAAAAACACTTCAAAATATAAGGTCCTGGGGGTTGGCTAATGATAGAATGTTGATTAAAACCCCAGGTTTTAAAATTAATTTTGAAAGAAAAGTTTTAAAACCTGAATCTAGATTAAATATTTTGAAAACAGGAATGCTAGATCTCGATAATGAGATGCAATGACATGCAATGCTATGCAATGCAATGAAGTGACATGTCAGATGCATGCAATGACCTGCAGTGACACATGAAATGTAAATACTGGACGAGGGTGAAAATTTGGGGTGTTTACAGATGCCCCTCTTTGCTACTAATCCGGTGTAAGCCGAGCTTAGTGGCAAAGAAAAACACACCAAATTTGGGTTATAAAAATGCCTCAGTTAGAAGGATCTGACTGGGTATGAAAGAATCAATTCAGATAATGGTGGAGAACAAAGAAGAAGATTCACCTCATCGAAATGAGGCTCAGGCTTAGCCCTTAACCTGGATGGGACGGGAAACGGAATACCTCATCAAAATGAGGCTCAGGTTTAACCCCTTGACCTAATCGGGAAATGAAATACCTCATCAAATGAGGCTCAGGTTTATACCCTTAACCTGATTGGGCAGAAATGAAATACCTCACCAAATGAGGCTCAGGTTTATACCCTTAACCTGATTGGGCGGAAATGAAATACCTCATCAAATGAGGCTCAGGTTTATACCGTTAACCTGATTGGGCGGAAATAAACGAAATCCTCGAAAGAAGAGAACGTGATGGAACCTTCAGATTCTGCACAATAAATCCGACATGGGTTTTGTAAAAGGATAAAAATGGGGTCCCTAAAGTTTGAAAAGGGGTTGGATTTTGGGTGCCTCATTGTTGAGACTAAATAACTTTTGAAATTGGTGACCTTTTGCTAGAAAATGATTGGTGGCTTAACCTAAAGCCAAAATTGGACTGTCTATGGTGTGACAGTGGGGACACAGGGAAGTGTGCGAATCTAAGAGCCCAGGCGCTCAGATTATACCAAAGAAGGGAAGGAATCTTGAAAACTCCCGTTATCAAGTCCTAAAAGGGATAACAACTGATGTCTGGATGCGCCAAAGATGAACAAGTTCTCGCTTCATGTCAGGGTAGCTAGAAAATATTGTCAAAATGTTGAAAATTGTCGTTGATTTAAAATGATTGAAAGTGATGCACATTGTTTTGAAGATATTCCCTCTTTACTACTTGAAGTATAAACTCCGACTGGGCTTAACTCCGTAGAATCAAGATTCAAATTCAAATTGCTTGCAATTGACTTTCTTTCAAGGAAGCTATCAATTTCCTTGATATGAACAGAAAAGAGAGTATTCTTGATATTGTGAAAGCGATTGGTGAAAGGATACTGATAAAGAATTTCATAAAATTTAAAGAGGATTCTTTGGCAGATTCGATAGTCTGATATCTTGGGATTCTTTTCTCATGATGATCTTTCTGCCCGCTTTTCTTTTCTTTTTATTGGCAGAATTAGAGCGCTTTTGGATTTTTGGGGATTACATCATCCTTCATTTTGGAGATGTCCTAGCTTTTTCTCTCTTTTTAGAAGGGTACATCACAAACTCCTTCATCTTGGAGATGTTCGGATCCTTCTTTGCCTCAGGGATTATATTGACGATATTGGCTCATTGGCTGGTGGTCTCTTGATGATAGTTGAAATTAAATATCTTTTAGGGTTTGTTGGGAGGCTCATCACATCTGCCTTCATCTTGACAGTGCTTTGGACTTTCCCTGGAAGGATCCGTCACAAACTCCGTCATCTTGGAGATGATTCAAATCTTCTTTGGCCCCAGGGGTCTACTCGCCTAATTCGCCTTCATCTTGATGACAATTGAGAGATCCCGTTTGCAGATATTTAATTGCAGCTTAGGTGATTGCGGAGATATGAAGATTGAGTGGATTTTTGTGTATCACCCAGGATATTTTGACTGCTTTATTTTCCAGAAATGATCTTTAAAAATATGCCATTGACTGCGATCAATATCAATCACTTATGACTTTGCGACAACATTGAATTTTCTTTGCTGGCCATATCGCGGATTTATTCTGCATCCTTTTGGTTGGCCAATAGAAAGATTTTGAATTTTGAATCTTTTTTCGCAAAAGCTTTGTCCTTTCGAAAGTAATACTGGAGGTATTCTGAAGTAATGTTTTTGTGCAATGAATTTTTTTGAAATCAACAAGTCTTTAATGACAAATTGGCAAAATGTTCTTGAAATCCTTGGTGAAAGCGAGCATTTGAAGCATGACTTGACGCGTCCCTGACAAAAATTTTCTTCTCCTTTCCCCAAAGGCGAAGATTTAGAAATGGGAAATAGAAATTACTCCTCTCTTCCCTGAAGAGAAAGTGTTTGCAAAACAAACTTTCGAAGAGAAATTAAGCTTTCGTCAAAACTTCCTAACATTAGGCTTCTCTTATGGAATGGGGGCCGGTAATAGTGAGGTCGGTGAATTGGTCATGAAGGAGCGAGTCCATCACACTCTCTTGTAAACACCCCAAATTTTCACTCACCTCCCTGACATCATTCTTCAATCATCACATTTCAGTTCTCCGGAGTCGATAAAGGGCAAAATGGTCATTTTTTGAGATTGAACCATGCAGAAAGTCCTAAATTCCATTCTCGAGTCTCAAAACTTCTCTATTTAGACTCAGAAATATCTTCAAACTGCAAAATTTCTTGACAAGAAGCTAGAATTTCCAATTCCTAATTCAGAGGGGAATTTCAGGAAACATGTCTTTGCATAGCATTGCATGAACATTTCACACCATTTCACTGCACAACATGTCATTTGCGATCCAGAACTCCTGATTTTCAAAATTGTCAATCCAGATTTGAGTTTTAAACTTTTCAAAATTGATTTTTAAAACCGTGGGTCTTCAAAATTACCAATTCTTCCCATTTTACCCCCAGGACTCCGAAGTACAAAAGTTTTCTCAAGAAAACAATCTGGATAGTTTTGATATTGGTTTTTAAAATTTCGTCAGTTGGAAAGAAGAGGACACAATTTTAAAGATTTTATCTCAAAACTTTTTGCAAAAAGACTTTAAATCTCTTTTACAAAATTTCTGCATTTTCTTTATATACATATTTTTGTCCTGAAAAACCATTTTCTTCCAAATTCTTGAAAAAAGACAAAGTTTTATCTCGTATTATAAAAATTCCAAAAAGAAGTTATTTCTTCTGCTTTTTATTTTCAAATAAATGGTGTGGGACCCGCCTCTGAACTAGCATCACACTCAGATTCTCAAGTAAGTTTCTTATTTTCAAGCGGGACCCACCCGGAGATGGCACCAATGTTGCAAATTCATCTTTGTAATTTTTTAATGTTATTTATCTTCTAAAATAGTTAGGGGGCCCACATACATGTGGCGCCCCATTGAAAATAAGAGATTTGCCAAACAAAATAAAACTTTATTTTCAAAAAGGATTTTAAAAGTTGGCTGAGGTGGTATTTCCCTAAAAAAAAAAAGCCTCCCATTTATTTCACTATTCGGTTTTATTTTTTTAGGATCTACAAGGTGATGCATGGCTATGTTTTTATCTCCATTTCAGTATGTTTTACTAAATAAAACTCTGTTGTAAATTTGATTAGCTGAAATTCATGTAAGATAAAGGGCCATTTAAGGTCTCAAATTTAACGTAATAAGAGGGTTTTGAAATGGATGTTTGGAAAAGTTTTCATCTGCAGGCTAAATGGATGAGGTGTTTGTAAACACCCCAAATTTTTCACGTCCATTCTCAAACCCCGAGTCAGTTTCAGACAGTGCCAACCCTGTCAAGTCAGTGTAGGAGTCAAACCCCGAGTCAATTTCAGAAAATCACCATTTTACCAACTTTTATTAGGTAAATTACCATTTTACCCCTAGGTCATCCCAGACCCCAGTCAGTCGGAGTCAACCAAGCTCATTGGTCAGTTCAGAACATTTAGAATGTCAATCATCTCAAGCTCATCTGAGCTCATAATGAACATACCATTTTCATTTATGATCATTCCTGCCAATTTTTTTTTTTTTTTTGCTCCAATTTTGCCAAAAAAATTTTTTTGGCAGGAATGATCATAAATGAAAATGGTATGTTCATTGTGAGCTCAGATGAGCTTGAGATGATTGACATTCTAAATGTTCTGAACTGACCAATGAGCTTGGTTGACTCCGACTGACTGGGGTCTGGGATGACCTAGGGGTAAAATGGTAATTTTCCTAATGAAAGTTGGTAAAATGGTGATTTTCTGAAACTGACTCGGGGTTTGACTCATACACTGACTTGACAGGGTTGGCACTATCTAAAACTAACTCGGGGTTTGAGAATGGATGTGGAAAATTTGGGGTGTTTACAGATGCCCCTCTTTGCTACTAAGTCGGCTTGAAGACGAGCTTAGTGGCAAAGAAAAACACACCAAATTTGGGCTATAAAAATGCCCCAGTTAGAAGGATCTGACTGGTTATGAAGTGATTAGCCCTGATGAAAATGGTAGATATGAAATGGAGAATAAAGAAGAAAAATTTTACCTCAAAAGAAGTGAGATTCAGGTTTTGCCCTTAACCTGGATGGGACAGGAAATACCTCATGTAGAAACGAAGCTCAGGTTTAACCCTTAACCTAATCGGGAAATAAAATACCTCATCAAAATGAGGCTCAGGTTTAACCCTTAACCTGATCGGGAAATGAAATACCTCATCAAAGGAGGCTCAGGTTTGTAACCTTATACTGATTAGGCGGAAAATGAAATACCTCATCAAAGGAGGCTCAGGTTTGTACCCTTATCCTGATTGGGCGGAAAATGAAATACCTCATCAAAGGAGGCTCAGGTTTGTACCCTTATCCTGATTGGGCGGAAAATGAAATACCTCATCAAAGGAGGCTCAGGTTTGTAGCCTTATCCTGATTGGGCGGAAAATGAAATACCTCATCAAATGAGGCTCAGGTTTATACCCTTATCCTGATTGGGCAGAAAATGAAATACCTCATCAAATGAGGCTCAGGTTTGTACCCTTATCCTGATTGGGCGGAAAATGAAATACCTCATCAAAGGAGGCTCAGGTTTGTAGCCTTATCCTGATTGGGCGGAAAATGAAATACCTCATCAAAGGAGGCTCAGGTTTATACCCTTATCCTGATTGGGCAGAAAATGAAATACCTCATCAAAGGAGGCTCAGGTTTGTACCCTTATCCTAATTGGGCGGAAAATGAAATGCCTCATCAAAGGAGGCTCAGGTTTGTGCCCTTATCCTGATTGGGCAGAAAATAAATGGAATCCTCAAAGGAAGAAACCATGATGGAACCTTCAGATTTCCGCACAATGAATCCGATAGGGGTTTTGCAAAAGGATGAAATTGGGGTCCCTAAAGCTCAAAAAGGGGTTTGATTTTGGGCGCCTCATTGCTGAGACTAAACTTTTGAAATTGGTGACCTTTTGCGAGAAAATGATTGGTGGCTTAACCTCAAGCCGAAATTGGACTATCTATGGTGGGACAGTGGGGACACAGGGAAGTGTGCAAATCTGAGAGCCCATGCGCTCAGATTATACCAACATAAGGGAAGGAATCTTGAAAACTCCCGTTTTTAAGTCCTTAAAAGGGATAACAACTTATGTCAGGATGCGCCAAAGATGAACCTCAAGCTCTCGCTTCACGCCAGGATAGGTAGAAAATATTGTCAAAATGTTGAAAATTATTGTTGATTCAAAATAATTTAAAATGATGCACATTGTTTTGAAAATATTCCCTCTTTTCTACCTGAAGTATTACCTCCGACTGGGCTTAACTTCGTAGAATCAAGATTCGAATTCAAATTTCTTGCAATTGACTTTCTTTCAAGGAGGCTATCAATTTTCTTGATATGAATAGAAAAGAGAGTATTCTTGATATTGTGAAAGCAATTGGTGAAGGAATATCGATAATAGAATTTCACAAATTTTAAAGAGGATTCTTGACAGATTCGGCAGTCTGATATCTTGGGATTCTTTCCTCATGATGATCTTTCTGCCCACTTTTTTTTTTGACAAATTTTATTTTTTTTTATTTTTTTTATTTCAATTCAATGTAACCTCAAATGTAATAATTTGGAATAAGAGTTACTTTTCTGCTTAGAATAGGGTTGCATTGCATATAGTTTAATTTATGCAAATTTCAATATGTGATGTATGATTCATGCACATTATTTCAAATTCACTATGGTTTACACGAATGGCACGTGCACAAGCTCTTATGGAGTTTATAAACTCGGTGGGATTCGTATTTATGGCCATAGTCAGAATACGAAGAAAACCAAGATTTATGATCTTCATATTAGCCACATTCAGCCTACACACTTAGGCTAACTTCAAAAATGCACTGCATTTTTCAAAACTTCAAAAGGATTTCTCAATTCCTCAATGAAATTCCCTTTTCAAATTCATATTCATTCATTCATATTATAAAAATTGCATTGTTTTCAAATTCATTTTCCAATTTCAATTTCAAAAAAAATCATTTTTCTCAAGAATTTCCAAGTCTTTCTCAGGATCTGATTTTCTCAAAATCCTAAGTTTTCAAATGACATTTCAAAGCATTTCCCCAGTTTAAATCAAGATTTTCCTATGTTTTCAAATTCTTAATTTTCAAAATCCCAAGTTTTCAGAAATCGATTTTCTCATATTTTCCAGTTTTCCTGAGAATTCATTTTCCATTTCAAAAGTCATTTTCCAATGAATTTCTTAGATTTTCTCAGAATTCTCAAATCCATTTTCTCAGAAAAGCAATTCCAAATTTCAAAATCGATTTTCTAAAGTTCAATTTTTCCTAAGAAATCACTTTCCAATGCAAATTTCTGATTTCCAATAAAATTCAATGATTTTCCCAGAAATTCCATTTTCAAGCATTTTCGAGTCCTTTTCTAAATGCATTTCAATTTTTCAAAGCAAACATCATATTTTCACAAACTTGCATTTTTCAAAATTCCATAGCACAAGTCTGATTCTTTGTGCGTTCTAGGAAAAATAGAGCATAATTTAGATATTTGAGTCAAGTTAAAGCACATAATTGGTCCTTGGTTCAATTACCCCTGGTAAAGGCGCCAGAAACGGTTGAACCTCGTACCGACAGGCGGATCCCATTCCATGGAATTTTCCCGCAAATTTTTAAAACAGAGGCGAGTAATTTTCAAAACCATTTTCAAAACTTTGGTCGAGTTTGACTCACGAAATTCGTTTCTCTCTCGCAAGGGAGGGGAAAAATCTTGCGATGATAACAGGTTTGGCGACCATGATGGGACCAGTCTTCGCCTGATCAATTATGTGCTTTAACTTAGCTCATTTATCAAAATTATGTTCTATGGAATGTCAGCTTTAATTCCTGATATCATGTGAACCTAGGAGCCTAGACTTGAACCCAGCTGACATGGATTGCATGTAGACTAGGCATGGTTTGGTAGGACCATATTGAGGAGAATTATGCATGCTCACTTAGACTTATGTCTGAAATACAACACTCCTCAATCTAGGACTTGTATGAAAACAATGTTTGCTTCTTCAAAAGTTTTCAAGATTCTATCTCTTTAGGACTTAGAGCCCTCTGTTTGCCTGCATGTGATCATATTTCAAAAACCACCCCACCTATGTCTACCCGGTCTTCACGTTGCTGGGCTCTCTTCCAGAACCATAGTTCGGGACAGAGCCTCACAACTGGGCCACTTATTTGGGCTAATGCCCCCCTGCCACGTACCAAGGGCCATAGTCCAACGTATATCGGCAGGCGCTCAAGGATGTTGGGAAAACACAAGCCTAGACTCGGAGATGAGTTTTATTCCACGTAGATCGAGCCTCGGCTCGAGTATATCGGCATAGCATGATTGGACACAGTTGATCTGAGCCTAGAGTCAGGATTAGGGTCCTAAAGCTCTTTCAAAATCAATGCATTTAGAGTTGGCTTCTTAGGGATTGGTGTATGTGCATAATTGTTTGTAATTGAATGTATGATATCCATTTTCGCCTTATTTTCTCGTATTTTTCCCAATTTTTCCAAAATACCGAACAATTTTCCAAAATACCTCATTTTTCATCTTTTATGAAATATCTCCTTTTTCTCAAAAAACCCTAGACGATTTTTCTAAATTATCCACCTTTTCCTTCAAAACTCTAGGAGATTTTCCATTCTTTCGTTCCTCTGGACTTCGAATTTCCAGCTTTCATTTTATCCGGCCTGCAATTTTCAAAATTCTTGTATTTTTCGAAAGTCTAATTCCAGTCTTCTTGTCTTTCAGTCCAATGGCATCCAGTTAGCTCGATTATGTTTTTCCTGAGGGTCACATCTCCTACGAGGTGCGACAAAGTCTTCCTGAGCATCGATCTCTTAGCACCGGATCCTTCTTCCTCCGGTGGTACTATGTCTGGTTCAAAAACTTCTCTCGTATGTTTCCGAACCACTTAAGCGATTGCGGGTTGGAATTGTCATCTGCAGTGGGAAAGTTGACAGTCAACGACAATCTGATTCATGCAGTGGAAGAACGGTGGAATCCGCGCACTTGCACGTTCTGGTTCCCGTGGGGCGAGATGACACTACTGATGGATGAATTTTCAGAGATTATGGGACTACCTGAGCCAGCCGGTCAGCCTAGAGATCCGTTAGAGCAGCAGTTTCTGATCAATGTCAAGGGTCTGGACCCTAAAGATGCCGTAGCTCGCATGGCAGGGCGCAAGTCTTGGCCACTGATTGAAGAAAATGGGAATGAGTACCTGAGCCTGATCAAGATCTATCGACAATATGGAGAATTTGCAGAAGTCAGCTCGCTGTCCAGAACAGCTCGAGAGAGAATTCAGCATGTGATGGTTTTGTGCACTGTGGGACTTGCTTTCTTTCCAGACGGACAGAACTATGTGGATGTCAGAATAGTTCAGCTTCTGAGGAGATGGGGAAGTCCACAGACCATCCGTCTTTCAACAGCCATGGCCGCGCTTGCTTTTCTATACAGAGGACTGACCCGCTTCACACTTGGAGAGTCCACCTTAGTCAAGGGATGTACTTATGCTCTTCAGTCTTGGTTCCTTCAGCATGTACCGACCAGAGCTAGTTCGTTCAGATACAATGGCAAGAAACTTCTTCCAGTTGCACGGTACCGATTCATGATCGACTATCTGTAGGAAGAAGAAGTGGTGTGGGACTATTTTGATCGAGAATTATCGCCTCCCAGATACACCTATGCATATGGCAAGAGATTCAAGTTGCTTGGTCCATTCTTCTGTGCTTACTATAATCCGGAGCGGTGTGTTCGACAGTTTTCTCAGAGACAGAAGCACATAAAGATGCGGCTGCTATCAGGAGTCGTGCCAGAGTTCAACCTTGCATCAGCGTAGTGGTCTGGAACATACCCTTCTGCCAGATATGGCTGGGACTCTTTTGTTACTCTTTCACTTTTTCTCGGCCCTCGTGTCTCTGCTAGTTATAAAGAGTGGTGGCAAATTGTCTGTCCACCCCCTCTTTCCTAAGTTTATTATTGATGCAATCATATTTTTTCTTTAATAAAAAAAAAAAATTCCTTCAACTTTCATTATATCATGGTTTGACGACCCCGCCTAGGTGACAAGCCATATTTAGAGTTGTTCGTTCTTCTTGCAAAGAATGGCAACACAATTGTCGTGACTCCAGCGGTGACCCAATCCCTAGTAATGGGATATTCTTTCAATTATCTACCAAATTTTCATCAAATATTTTTCCTATATTCATTTCTATCCTGAATCTTCATCAACAAAATTTAATCATTCATCTCATTTTGTAGAGAGTATCAGTATTCCCAAGTGGTTCAGATCAGAACAAACAAAAAGACACCACTGTATCAGTGCATCAGTGATTTTAGAAGCAGGCAAGAAGAAATGGATTCCCCAAGATCTGCCAAAAGACAGAGTCTGAATGATAGGGATGACATTGATCCTACTACATATCAGATGTTCAAGAAAATGATGATTAGGATGATGTCTGAGCAAGCTGAAGATAGTCTCAGAAGGGCTCCCATCAAGGAGAAGACATCTGTCTCCTTCTCTGAGAATATCACTGGCAAGAGCAACAAGTGATTTGGCGCGTGTCTGCCTGATATTTTATTCTCTCTGATGTCCTCTTTCATCGTGGATTCAATTCTGAATATTCCAGATGCCTAGACGAAGATGAAGCCAAAGAAGTCGTGCGGGAGGTATACTAAGGCATTTGCGGTGGTCACGTCGGCTACCAAACTCTTATCAAGCAAATCATCTAGGCAAGATATTACTGGAAAACTATGCAACAATATTGCTATCGTTTTGTGAAGAAGTGTGTTCAATGTCAGATGCATGCACCTTCCATTCATGCACCAGCGACATATTTGCAATCTGTCGTCTCGCCATGGCCATTTTCTATGTGGACCTTTGATGTTGTGGGCCCCAACACTCCTTCTGCTTCAAACAACTACAAATATTTTCTTGCCACAACAGAATATTTCACTAAATGGGTTGAAGCTATCACTTTGCGTCCAGTAGAAGGTCGACATGTGGTCTCATTCATCCACAAGAATATCCTTTGTCGTTTCGGCGTACCGCACGATATCGTGCCAAACAATGACAGTCATTTAAAGAATGAGAGAATGAGGACATTTGGCTCAAAGTTCAGAATTCAACATCATTTCTCCGCTCCCTATTATCCTCAAGGGAATGGTCAGGCAGAGGCCGCCAATTAAATCCTGATTAGAGTCCTAGAGCGAACTTTGGAAACAGGCCATGATTGGCATGAGAAGATCCATGATGCATTGTGAGCATACAAAACCACCACTCGGACACCAACTAATGCTACTCCGTCAGAACTTGTCTACGAAACTGTAGTACTGCCTCTACATATTCAGAAATCTGCCTTGAAGTTTGCATCACTGCTGGAGTTATTGCTTGATCAGTATCAGCAGCAGCGACTGGTACAACTTGATTTTCTCAATGAAAAAAGCCTTCGAGTAGCAGAGCACGCTCAATCATATCAGCAGAGGGTAGCCAAACAATATACAAAAATTGTCATTGAAAGGAAATTCTGAGTCAATGATCTAGTGCTCAGATCAATGTCCTATCTCAAGCACTGCCCGAGTGGCAAATGGTCGCCGAATTGAGAAAGGTCGTATGTTGTCGAGGAAGCATTACCCCACAATTCATATCTATTCATCAATGCCGATGGTGTAGATTTATCAGGCCCCATCAATGCTCAACATTTGAAAAATTCTATACTTAAATTCTCTATTCCATCCTTTGTAATTCCTCAATATATTTTCTTCAATAAGGGTCAAATTCTTCTTTCCCAGTTACACTGGGGCATTATTTTGAAAATTGTCTTCAAAATGTTCTGTATGCAGGCAGGATAACACAAATCTCTCATTTTGCATGCATGTGCACCCATTTACATCATTTGCATTCATTTGCATTTGCATGCATTCATTCGCATTCATATGCATCAATTTGCATTTACATCAAACTTCCCCTTCATGTTAAGGGATAAACCTGAGTTTCCCTTTCAGGTTAAGGGATAAACCTGAACTTCCCCTTCAGGTTAAGGGATAAACCTGAGTTTCCCTTTCAGGTTAAGGGATAAACCTGAGTTTCCCTTTCAGGTTAAGGGATAAACCTGAACTACCCATTCAGAATAAGGGATAATCCTGAGACCCCGACAATCATTCTCGTTACAATTCCCAAATATTTTAATAGCATAGATCTCTTTCAAAAATTCAAATTTCAATTTAAAAAACAAGGTATGTTTTCAAAATCCAGTGCTCGAACTGGTACATTTTCAAAATCCAGTGCTCGAACTGGTACATTTTCAAAATCCAATGTCTATGTTGACATATTTTCAAAACTCGGTATTCATGCTGGTGTTCGTTCAAAATTGAGCACTCGTGGTTAGTGTCTCCCTGGTTGGTCGTATCACTCAACCTCTCGGGTTCAGTCTTTATGTTGATCATTCATCAAAGTTCAAATTCCAATTACCAGTTTCGGCCCTTGGGCCATCCAATTTCCAATTCCGACCTTCGGGCCATCCAATTACCAATTTCGGCCCTCAGGCCACCCAATTTCCAAGATTCCAATTTCGACCTTCAGGTCAATCAATGTCCAAATTTCCAATTTTGATCTTCGGGTCAATCAATTTCCCAATTTCCAATTTTCAAATTCCAAATTTCTAATTTCAACCTTTGAGTCAACCAATTTCAATTTCGACCTTTGGGTCAATCAATTCCAATTTCGACCTTCGGGTCAATCAATTTCCAAATATCAATTTCCAAATTCCAAATTTCAAATTTCAAATTTCAAATTTCAAATTTCAAATTTCAAATTTCAAATTTCAAATTTCAAATTTCAAATTTCAAATTTCAAATTTCAAATTTCAAATTTCAAATTTCAAATTTCAAATTTCAAATTTCAAATTTCAAATTTTCAATTTCGACCTTTTGGTCATGCAATACCAATTCCAATCATTTCTTCTTGCGAGAGACCCTTTTTACAGGGAGAGTTCGAGGGAGCTCGTTCTTTTCACATGCTATCCTTTGTTCACCTAGCCCCTTTTCAGGGAGAGTTTGAAGGGACTCGTGCCTATGTGAACCGTTTGCAAAACAAATTTCCAATTTCATACAAGGAACCTTTAGTTTAGAGAGAGCTTCGATGGAAGTTCGCTTTCCTTGTGACCACAATTTCATACTAGGCCATTTCATCATAAAGGACCCTCTTTTTAGGGAGAGTGTGATGGACTCGTTCTTTCATAACCAATTCACCGACCTCACCATTACCGGCCCCCTTTCCATAAGAGAAGCCTAATGTTAGGAAGTTTTGACGAAAGCTTAATTTCTCTTCGAAAGTTCGTTTTGCAAACACCTCCTCTTCAGGGAAGAGATGCGTAATTTCTATTTCCAATTTCTGAATCTTCTCCTTTGGGGAAAGGAGAAGAAATTTTTTGTCATAGATGTGTTGCGTTGTGCTACAAATGCTCGCTTTCACCAAGGATTTTAAAAAAATTTTGCCAATTTGTCATTAAATATTTGTTGATTTCAAAATCTTTATTGCACAAAAATATTACCTCAGAATACCTTCAGTATTACTTTCGAAAGGGCAAAGCTTTCGCGAAGAAGGATTCAAAATTCAAATTCTTTCTATTGGCCAACCAAAAGGATGAAGAATAAATCCCCGATATGGCCAGCAAAGGAAATTCAATATTGTTGCAAAGTCATAAGTGATCGGTATTGATCGCAGTCAATGACACATTTTTAAAGATCATTCTTGGAAAATAAAGCAGTCGAAATATCTTGGGTGATGCAGAAAAATACATTCAATCCCTATATCTCCTCAATCACCTAAAGCTGCAATTAAATATCTGCAAAAGGGATCTCTCAACTGTCGTCAAGATGAAGACGAATTAGGCGAGTAGACCCCCGGGGCCAAAGAAGATTTGGATCATCTCCAAGATGAAGGAGTTTGTGACGGATCCTTCCTGGGAAAGTTTAGAGCACCGTCAAGATGAAGGCGACTGCGATGAGCCTCCCGACAAACCTTAAAGGATATTTAATTTCCGCTACCATCAAGAGATTTCCAACCAATGAGCCGATAATCGTCGATATAATCCCTGAGAGAAAAAGAAGGATCAGAACATCTCTGAGATGAAGGAGTTTGTGACGTACCCTTCCAAAAAAAAAAAAGAGAGAGAAAAGTCAGGACATCTCCAAAATGAAGGATGATGTAATCCCCAAAAAATCCAAGAGAGCTCCAATTTTGCCAAACTTGATTTATTTCATTTGATTTTTAAAATCCCAAAATTTATAAAAATTCTTTCAGAAAACCCTGATTTCAAGGTCATTAGGGGTATTTTGGTCATTTTTGACCCCAATTTCGAATTTTCAGTTGTTTATTTTCTTTGCAAAGAAATGACAACGCAATTGTCATAATCCCAACGATGACTCAATCCCTAGTAATGGGATACTCTTTCAGTTATCTACCAAATTCTCATCAAATATTTTTCATATATTCATTTCTATCATGAATCTTTATCATCAAAATTTAATCATCTATCCCATTCTGTAGAGAGCATCAGTATTCCCAAGTGGTTCAGATCAGATCAAGCAAAAAGACACCACTGTATCAGTGCAACAGTGAATTTAGAAGCAGGCAAGAAGAAATGGATTATCCAAGATCTGCCAGAAGACAGAGTCTGAATGATAGGGATGACATTGATCCTGCTGCATATCAGATGTTCAAGAAAATAATGAATAGGATGATGTCTGAGCAAGCTGAAGACAGTCTCAGAAAGGCTCCCATCAAGGAGAAGACATATGTCTCATTCTCTCAGAATATCACTGGCAAGAGCAACAAGTGATTCGGCGCGTGTCTGCCTGATATTTTATTCTCTCTGATGTCCTCTATCATCGTGGATTCAATTATGAATATTTCAGATGCCTAGACGAAGATGAAGCCAAAGAAGTCGTGCAGGAGGCACAATAAGGCATTTGCGGTGGTCACGTCGACTACCAAACTCTTATCAAGCAAATCATCTGGGCAGGATATTATTGGAAGACTATGCAACAAGATTGCTATCGTTTTGTGAAGAAGTGTATTCAATGTCAGATGCATGCACCTTCTATTCATGCGCCAGCGACATACTTGCAATCTGTCGTCTCGCCATGGCCATTTTCTATGTGGGCCTTTGATGTTGTGGGCCCCATCACTCCTGCTTCAAACGACTACAAATATTTTTTTGCCGCAACAGAATATTTTACTAAATGGGTCAAAGCTATCACTTTGCGTACAGTAGAAGGTCGACACGTGGTCTCATTCATCCACAAAAATATCCTATGTCGTTTTGGCATACCACATGATATTGTGTCAGATAATGGTAGTCATTTCAAGAATGAGAGAATGAGGACTTTCTGTTTGAAGTTCAAAATCCATCATCATTTCTCCGCTCCTTATTATCCTCAAGGAAATGGCCAAGCAGAGGCCACCAATAAGATTTTGATTTGAATCCTGGAGCGAACTTTGGAGACAGGCCGTGACTGGCATGAGAAGATTCATGATGCATTGTGGGCGTATCGAACCACCATTCGAACTCCAACTAATGCTACTCTGTCAGAACTTGTCTACGGAACTGAAGTAGTATTGCCTCTACGTGTTCAAAAACCTGCTCTGAAACTTGCATCACTTTTGGAGCTACCACTTGATCAATATCAGCAACAATGGCTAATATAGCTTGATTTGCTCAATGAAAGGAGACTCAGAGCAGCAGAGCACACTCAATTATATCGACAGAGGATAGCCAGACAATATGCAAAATCCGTCATTGAAAGGAAATCCTGAGTCAATGATCTAGTGCTCAAATCAACGGCCTATCTCAAGCACCGCCTGGGTGGCAAATGGTCACCGAATTGGGAAGGTCCCTATGTTGTCAAAGAGGCATTACCTCGTAACTCATATCGGCTCATCAATGCTGACAGAGTGGAATTACCAGATCCCATCAATGCTCAACATTTGAAAATTTTCTATACTTAAATTCTCTATTCCATCCTTTATAATTCCTCAATATATTTTCTTCAATAATGGTCAAATTTTTCTTTCTCAGTTACACTGGGGCATTATTTTGAAAATTGTCTTCAAAACGTCCTGTATGCAGGCAGGATCAAACAAATCTCTCATTTTGCATGCATGTGCATCCATTTACATCATTTTACATTCATTTGCATTTGCATGCATTCATTCGCATTCATTTGCATCCATATGTATCAAATTCATTTCCCCTTCAGATCAAGGGATAAACCTGAACTTCCCCTTCAGGTTAAGGGATAAACCTGAACTTCCCCTTCAGGTTAAGGGATAAACCTGAACTACCCATTCAGGATAAGGGATAAATCCTGAGACCCCGACAGTTGTCAAAGTCATCGTGAGGATGAAGACTGAAAATCTCTCATCAGAATCAGTTGGGTATATTTTCAAAATCCAATGTTTGTGTTGGTAAATTTTTAAAAATTCAGTGTTCGTGCTGGTAAGATTTTCAAAAACCAGTGTTCGTGCTGGTAAAATTTTCTAAATCCCGTGTTCGTACTAGTAAATCTTCAAAATCCAGTGTTCGTGCTGGTAATTCTTCCAAAAACAGTATTCGTACTGATCTATTTTCAAAATCCAGTACTTATACTGGTTCATTTCCAAAATCCGATATTCACACTGGTACATCTTTTAAAATCCAATTGTTATTGGTCGGACTTTCAAAATCCAATTTTTATTGGTCAAACTTTCTAAATCTGGTTTACTGGTTAATGTTTTCAAACCTAATCCATGCTAGTCTAGTTTTTCTTCGGGATTCGAGTTTCGACTTGAATTTCTTTTCCTTCTAACCGGTCTAGTTTTCCTTTGGGATTCGAGTTCCGACTCGAATTTTCTTTCCTTCTAATTAATCTAGTTTTCCTTCGGGATTCGAGTTCCGACTGGAATTTCCTTTCCTTCTAATTGATCTACTTTTCCTTCAAGATTCGAGTTCCGACTCGAATTTCTTTTCCTTCCACAATGGATCTAGTTTTCCGTCGAAGATTCGAGTTCCGACCCGAGTTTTTCCTTCTGAATTGGTCTAGAAAATTAGAGTTCCGACTCAAATTTTCTTTCAAATCCAATTCAAATGTCTAGAATTGGCCTAGAAAATTAGAGTTCCGACTTGAATTTTCTTTCAAAACCCAATTCATTTAGTTTTTCCTTGAAGATTTTAATTCTGATTCGAATCTTCCCTTAAAACCCAGTTTAGCACCTGGTCCATTCAAAGCTCACAAGTTGAATCCTTACTTCTTAGTTTGTGATCCCTAGGTTAAATTCCTATGGAATTGATAGTTCTTAGGCTGAATCCTTATTGAACCCATGTCGTTCCCAGTGAACCAATCCCGTTCTCAACAGAACCAATGTCGTTCTTAGGTTGAATTCCTATTGAACCCATATTTTTTCCAGTAAGCCAATTCTCAATTTCAGACCTCCGGGTCAACCAATTTCTAAATTTCTAATTTCGACCTTCGGGTCAATCAATTTCCGAATTTCCAATTTCAGACCTCCGGGTCAACCAATTTCCAAATTTCTAACTTCGACTTTCGGGTCAACCAATTTCCAAATTTCCAATTTCGACCTCCAGGTCAACCAAATTCCAAATTCCAATTTCGACCTTTGGGTTAATCAATTTCCAATTTCTAAATATCAATTTCCAAATTCCAAATTTCCAATTTCTAATTTCAAATTTCAAAATTTCAATTTTCAATTTCGACCCTTTTGGTCACCCAATACCAATTTCAGTCATTTCCTCTTGCGAGAGACCCTTTTTACAGGGAGAGTTCAAGGGAGCTCGTTCTTTTCACATGCTATCCTTTGTTCACTTAGCCCCTTTTCAGGGAGAGTTTGAAGGGACTCGTGTCTTTGTGAACCATTTGCAAAACAAAATTCCAATTTCATACAAGGAACCCTTAGTTCAGGGAGAGCTTCGACGGAAGTTCGCTTTCCTTGTGATCACAATTTCATACTAGGCCATTTCATCATGAAGGATCCTCTTGTCGGGGAGAGTGCGATGGACTCGTTCCTTCATGACCAATTCACCGACCTCACCATTACCGGGCCCCTTTCCATAAGAGAAGCCTAATGTTAGAAAGTTTTGACGAAAGCTTAATTTCTCTTCGAAAGTTCATTTTGCAAACACCTCCTCTTCAGGGAAGAGAGGAGTAATTTCTATTTCCAATTTTTGAATCTTCTCCTTTGGGGAAAGGAGAAGAAAATTTATGTCATGGATGCGTTGCGTAGTGCTTCAGATGCTCGCTCTCACCAAGGATTTTAAGAAAATTTTGCCAATTTGTCATTAAATATTTGTTGATTTCAAAATCTTTATTACACAAAAATATTACCTCAGAATACCTTCAGTATTACTTCTGAAAGGACAAAGCTTTCGCGAAAAAGGATTTAAAATTCATAATCTTTCTATTGGCCGACCAAAAGAATGAAGAATAAATCCTCGATATGGCCAGCAAAGGAAATTCAATGTTGTTGCAAAGCCATAAGTGATCGGTATTGATCGCAGTCAATGGCACATTTTTAAAGATCATTCTTGGAAAATAAAGCAGTCAAAATATCCAGGGTGATACAGAAAAATCCATTCAATCCCTATATCTCATCAATCACTGAAAGCTGCAATTAAATATCTGCAAAAGGGATCTCTCAACTGTCGTCAAGATGAAGACGAATTAGGCGAGTAGACCCCCTGGGCCAAAGAAGATTTGGATCAACTCCAAGATGAAGAAGTTTGTGACGGGTCCTTCAAGGGAAAGTTCAGAGCACCGTCAAGATGAAGGCGACTGCGATGAGCCTCCTAACAAACCCTAAAGGATATTTAATTTCTGCTATCATCAAGAGTTTTCCAACCATAGAGCCAATAACCGTCAATATAATCCCTGAGAGAAAAGAAGGATCGGAGCATCTTTGAGATGAAGGAGTTTGTGATGTACCCTTCCAAAAAAAAAAAGAGAGAGAAAAGCCAGGACATCTCCAAAATGAAGTATGATGTAATAAAATCCCCCAAAACCCAAGAGAGCTCCAATTCTGTCAAAAAAAAAATGTGGGCAGAAAAATCATCATGAGAAAAGAATCCTAGGATATCAGACTGCCAAATTTGCCAAAGAATCTTCTTTAATTTTATGAAATTCTATTATCAATATTCTTTCACCAATTGCTTTCACAATATCAAGAATACTCTCTTTTTTGCTCAAATCAAGGAAATTGATAGCTTCCTTGAAAGAAAGCCAATCGCAAGCAATTTGAATTCGAATCTTGATTCTACGAAGTTAAGCCCAGTCGGAGGTAATACTTCAGGTAAAAAAGAGGGAATATTTTCAAAACAATGTGCATCACTTTCAGTTATTTTGAATCAACAACAATTTTCAACATTTTGACAATATTTTCTAGCCATCCTGACGTGAAGCGCGAGCTTGAGGTTTATCTTTGGCGCATCCTGAAATCAGTTGTTATTCCTTTTAAGGACTTGATAACAGGAGTTTTCAAGATTCCTTCCCTTCTGTTGGTATAATCTGAGCGCCTGAGCTCTCAGATTCGCACACTTCTCTGTGTCCCCACTGTCCCACCATAGACAGTCCAATTTCGGCTTGAGGTTAAGCCACCAATCATTTTCTCGCAAAAGGTCACCAATTTCAAAAGTTATTTAGTCTCAGCAATGAGACACCCAAAATCAAACCCCTTTTAAAGCTTTAGGGACCCCAATTTCATCCTTTTGCAAAACCCCTATCGGACTCATTGTGCGGAGATCCGAAGGCTCCATCATGGTTTCTTCCTTCGAGGATTCCATTCATTTTCCGCTCAATCAGGACAAAGGTACAAACCTGAGCCTCATTTGATGAGGTATTTCATTTTCTGATCAGGTTAAGGGTTAAACCTGAGCCTCATTTTGATGAGGTATTTCATTTCCCGGTCAGGTTAAGGGTTAAACCTGAGCTTCGTTTCTACACGAGGAATTTTTCGTCCCATCCAGGTTAAGGGCAAAACCTGAATCTCACTTCTTTTGAGGTAAAATTTTTCTTCTTTATTCTCCATTTCATATCTACCATTTTCATCAAGGCTAATCACTTCATAACCAGTCAGATCCTTCTAACTGGCGCATTTTTATAGCCCAAATTTGGTGTGTTTTCTTTGCCACTAAGCTCATCCTCAAGTCAGCTTAGTAGCAAAGAGGGGCATCTGTAAACACCCCAAATTTTCCACATCCATTCTCAAACAATTCTCCTCAGGCAGTGCCAACCCTGTCAGGTCAGTGTAGGAATCAAACCCCGAGTCAGTTTCAGAAAATCACCATTTTACCCATTTTCATTAGGAAAATTACCATTTTACCCCTAGGTCATCCCGGACCCCAGTCAGACGGAGTCAACCAAGCTCATTGGTCAATTCAAGACAGTTAGAATATCAGTCATCTCAAGCTCATCTGAGCTCATAATGAATAAACCATTTTCATTTCTGACCATTCCTGCCAAAATGGGATCATTGCTCCAACGTCTCCAAGCCACCATTCACAACATAGTTGAAGCAGCCACCATTGCTCCAGCTTTGCCATGGTGACAGTCATCTCCACCACAGCAGCAAGTCCTCCTTCCTTGGCGCCATCTCCAATCGGTTCCAGCATCATCTCTAACCTACCAAGCCAAGGTAATAAGCTCTTTCTTCTTCTTTTTTTAGGTTTTACATGAACTTAGGGCTATACGGATGAGGTGGTCCATCCGTTCAATGGATGAAGCCCCTCATTCCGAATAGCTAAATCAAATTTCAAGTATGCCTCCCCGATTATTTTCTGTTTTCTTATTATTTCTCGTATAGCTTTCATGTTTTAGACAGCATGTTTAGTTTGCTTTTCATTCATTTTATTTAGTTAGTTGTCTTATTGAAATTTCATTGATAGTTTATAAATTTAAATTCATGCGTGTAGTTCAATTATAATTTCGTATTTAATTTTCTGTTTATAAATTTTAAAAATATTATTATAGTTGTAGTTATGTGTTTGTGTTTCCCTGCCAAAAACTCAGGTCCGTTCGGGTTTTGGAACCCTCCTTAAAAAAATCAAATCCAAAATCGGATTCTACCCTCCTAGAAAATCCAAATTCTTTTTTAGCAGATTTTAGAGCCCAAAATCACCCATGTGAAGGATTTGAATTATCCTAAAAAAAATCACAGTGGATTAATAATTGAATCTACTAATGATCTGGAAATTGTGAGTTTTTTCCATATAGTTTTGACCTGTATAAAAAATCGGATTTCTCAGACCCCTCGGAAAATATCGATTTTCTTTTGTCAGGGTATAGACAGACTCTAATGCACCGAGTCCATCCAATCTGTAACCTGTCTGCAAAAACTTTCAACATGAAAGTTGTTCCTAATATAATTTCCTGTCATTTACCAAAAGTTGGGAATTTTTTGATCTGTTTCATTAATTTTCCCGGATTTTTCCTTTCTGTCTAACAGATTCCAATGTCCAGAAATTCCAGAGATTTAGGTCTCTGATAACAGTGTGATCATTTCCAAACCGTAACCCGAATCTCAATTATTTAAAAAAAATAAATATTCCTCTGTTTGTTAGGGACATTTTCCTACAATTTCAGCCATTTTTCCATCTGTTTGCTATTTTTCCCATATTTTCTCCCGAAACCTGTCTGTTTCCCCCAAATCCTAGAGTCACCGGATTCCGATCCAACTTGCAGGAGTGAAACAGCTCCGACCATAGGTCAAAACTAGAAAGTGTAAAAAGCCAAAATCCTTTCCTTACTGTCCTCTGTCACCCCATAAAATTTGGGAAATTTTTATGGAAATTTGATATCCTAAATCTCCTTTAGAATCAACATTTTAGGCAAAAATCACAAAATTTAAGGTTTTTATTTGAATTTCCATATTTAAAAATACAAAAAAAACAGATTTTCGAGCTCCATTATGTTTTTAGGGTTATTTTAGGTGTCCATGCTAAATTTGGTTTAATTCCAAGTTCATTTGCTCCATGTGTTAGTTTATCTTTAAATTCAGAAGCGAAAATCAAGCGAAAATCAGGTTAAATTCAATGTTTTATGATATTTTCACCATTTTAGGGTTTTTATCATGTACATAAGCATGTAGAATCATATTAGGGTTAATTTTAATCTCATTTTCATTTCATATTTTTCCATTTTGCAAAATTTATTTCAGAAAACCCTGGTTTCAAGGCCATAGTCTTGTTATCGGGGGTATTTTGGTCATTTTGACCTAAATTTCGAAATTTCAATTTCTAATTCTCCAAAATTTCATGCATATCATCATATTTTATCATATTATGTTTGATTTATTTCATTTGATTTTCAAAATCCCAAAATTTATAAAAATTCTTTCAGAAAACCCTGATTTTAAGGTCATCAGGGGTATTTTGGTCATTTTGACCCCAATTTCGAATTTTCAAGTTTATTTTCGTAATTTATTCATTATTTATCATGTTTATATCAAAGGGGGTATGATTTTGGGTTTATATCTGAATAATATCCGATAATTTCCCATATTTTTGGATAAATTCAGTAAAACCTATATTTTTCTGCTAACCTTGTTTTCTAGTTTTGCAGGAACATCAAAGAAGAAGACTTAGCTTTTATTTTTTTTTATTTCAATTCAATGTAACCTCAAATGTAATAATTTGGAATAAGAGTTACTTTTCTGCTTAGAATATGGTTGCATTGCATATAATTTAATTTATGCAAATTTCAATATGTGATGTATGATTCATGCACATTATTTCAAATTCACTATGGTTTACACGAATGGCACATGCACAAGCTCTTATGAAGTTTATAAACTCGGTGGGATTCGTATTTATGGCCATAGTCAGAATACGAAGAAAACCAAGATTTATGATATTCATATTAGCCACATTCAGCCTACACACTTAGGCTAACTTCAAAAATGCACTGCATTTTTCAAAAGTTCAAAAGGATTTCTCAATTCCTCAATGAAATTCCCTTTTCAAATTCATATTCATTCATTCATATTATTCAAATTGCATTGTTTTCAAATTCATTTTCCAATTTCAATTTCAAAAAAATTCAGTTTTCTCAAGAATTTTCAAGTCTTTCTCAGGATCTGATTTTCTCAAAATCCTAAGTTTTCAAATGACATTTCAAAGCATTTCCCAAGTTCAAATCAAGATTTTCCTATGTTTTCAAATTCTCAAATTTCAAAATCCCAAGTTTTCAGAAATCGATTTTCTCATATTTTCCAGTTTTCCTGAGAATTCATTTTCCATTTCAAAAGTCATTTTCTAATGAATTTCTTAGATTTTCTCAGAATTCTCAAATCCATTTTCTCAGAAAAGCAATTCCAAATTTCAAAATCGATTTTCTAAAGTTCAAATTTTTCTGAGAAATCACTTTCCAATGCAAATTTCTGATTTCCAATAAAATTCAATGATTTTCTCAGGAATTCCATTTTCAAGCATTTTCCAGTCCTTTTCTAAATGCATTTCAATTTTCCAAAGCAAACATCATATTTTCTCAAACTTGCAATTTTCAAAATTTCATAGCACAAGCCTGATTCTTTGTGCATTCTAGGAAAAATAAAGCATAATTTAGATATTTGAGTCAAGTTAAAGCACATAATTGGTCCTTGGTTCAATTACCCCTGGTAAAGGCGCCAGGAACGGTTGAACCTCGTACCGACAGGCGGATCCCATTCCATGGAATTTTCCCGCAAATTTTCAAAACGGAGGCGAGTAAATTTTCAAAACAATTTTCAAAACTTTGGTCGAGTTTGACTCGCAAATTCGTTTCTCGCTCGCAAGGGAGGGAAAAATTTTTGCGATGATAACAGGTAACCTACATTTTTCTGCTAACCTTGTTTTCTAGTTTTGCAGGAACATTCAAGAAGAAGACTTAGCTTTTATTTTTTTTATTTCAATTCAATGTAACCTCAAATGTAATAATTTGGAATAAGAGTTACTTTTCTGCTTAGAATAGGGTTGCATTGCATATAGTTTAATTTATGCAAATTTCAATATGTGATGTATGATTCATGCACATTATTTCAAATTCACTATGGTTTACACGAATGGCACATGCACAAGCTCTTATGGAGTTTATAAACTCGGTGGGATTCGTATTTATGGCCATAGTCAGAATACGAAGAAAACCAAGATTTATGATATTCATATTAGCCACATTCAGCCTACACACTTAGGCTAACTTCTAAAATGCACTGCATTTTTCAAAAGTTCAAAAGGATTTCTCAATTCCTCAATGAAATTCCCTTTTCAAATTCATATTCATTCATTGATATTATAAAAATTGCATTGTTTTCAAATTCATTTTCCAATTTCAATTTCAAAAAAATTCAGTTTTCTCAAGAATTTTCAAGTCTTTCTCAGGATCTGATTTTCTCAAAATCCTAAGTTTTCAAATGACATTTCAAAGCATTTCCCAAGTTCAAATCAAGATTTTCCTATGTTTTCAAATTCTCAAATTTCAAAATCCCAAGTTTTCAGAAATCGATTTTCTCATATTTTCCAATTTTCCTGAGAATTCATTTTCCATTTCAAAAGTCATTTTCCAATGAATTTCTTAGATTTTCTCAGAATTCTGAAATCTATTTTCTCTGAAAAGCAATTCCAAATTTCAAAATCGATTTTTTAAAGTTCAAATTTTCCTGAGAAATCACTTTCCAATGCAAATTTCTGATTTCCAATAAAATTCAATGATTTTCTCAGGAATTCCATTTTCAAGCATTTTTCAGTCCTTTTCTAAATGCATTTCAATTTTCCAAAGCAAACATCATATTTTCTCAAACTTGCAATTTTCAAAATTCCATAGCACAAGCCTGATTCTTTGTGCATTCTAGGAAAAATAGAGCATAATTTAGATATTTGAGTCAAGTTAAAGCACATAATTGGTCCTTGGTTCAATTACCCCTGGTAAAGGTGCCAGGAATGGTTGAACCTCGTACCGACAGGCGGATCCCATTCCATGGAATTTTCCCGCAAATTTTCAAAACGGAGGCGAGTAAATTTTCAAAACAATTTTCAAAACTTTGGTCGAGTTTGACTCGCAAATTCGTTTCTCTCTCGCAAGGGAGGGAAAAAATTTTGCGATGATAACAGGTTTGGCGACTGTGATGGGACATTTCTCAATATATATATATATATTTTTTTTGGCAAAATTGGAGCTCTCTTGGATTTTTTGGGGATTACATCATCCTTCACTTTGGAGATGTCCTGATTTTTCTCTCTCTTTTTTTTTGGAAGGGTACGTTACAAACTCCTTCATCTCAGAGATGTTCTGATCCTTCTTTTTCTCTGAGGGATTATATCGACGATTATCGACTCATTGGTTGGAAATCTCTTGATGATAGCGGAAATTAAATATCCTTTAGGGTTTGTCGGGAGGCTCATCGCAGTCGTCTTCATCTTGACGATGCTCTGAACTTTCCCTGGAAGGATCCGTCACAAACTCCTTCATCTTGGAGATGATCCAAATCTTCTTTGGCTCCGGGGGTCTACTCGCCTAATTCGCCTTCATCTTGACGACAGTTGAGAGATCCCTTTTGCAGATATTTAATTGCAGCATTAGGTGATTGAGGAGATATAGGGATTGAATGTATTTTTCTGTATCACCCAGGATATTTCGACTGCTTTATTTTCCAAGAATGATCTTTAAAAATGTGCCATTGACTGCGATCAATACCGATCACTTATGACTTTGCAACAATATTGAATTTCCTTTGTTGGCCATATCGAGGATTTATTCTTCATCCTTTTGGTTGGCCAATAGAAAGAATTTGAATTTTGAATCCTTCTTCGCGAAAGCTTTGTCCTTTCGAAAGTAATACTGAAGGTATTCTGAGGTAATATTTTTATGCAATAAAGATTTTGAAATCAACAATTATTTAATGACAAATTGGCAAAATTTTCTTGAAATCCTTGGTGAAAGCGAGCATTTGAAGCACAACGCAACACATCTATGACAAAAAGTTTCTTCTCCTTTCCCCAAAGGAGAAGATTCAGAAATTGGAAATAGAAATTGCGCATCTCTTCCCTGAAGAGGAGGTGTTTGCAAAACGAACTTTCGAAGAGAAATTAAGCTTTCGTCAAAACTTCCTAACATTAGGCTTCTCTTATGGAAAGGGGGCCGGTAATGGTGAGGTCGGTGAATTGGTCATGAAAGAACGAGTCCATCACACTCTCCCTAAAAAGAGGGTCCTTCATGATGAAATGGCCTAGTATGAAATTGTGGTCACAAGGAAAGCGAACTTCCGTCGAAGCTCTCCTTAAACTAAGGGTTCCTTGTATGAAATTGGAAATTTGTTTTGCAAACGGTTCACATAGACACGAGTCCCTTCAAACTCTCCCTGAAAAGGGGCTAGGTGAACAAAGGATAGCATGCGAAAAGAACGAGCTCCCTCGAACTCTCCCTGTAAAAAGGGTCTCTCGCAAGAGGAAATGATCGGAATTGGTATTGCATAACCAAAAGGTCGAAATTGGAAATTTGAAATTTTGAAATTTGAAATTTGAAATTTGAAATTTGAGATTTGAAATTTGAGATTTGAAATTTGAAATTTGAAATTGGAAATTTGGAATTTGGAAATTGATATTTGGAAATTGGAAATTGGAAATTGGAAATTGATTGACCCGAAGGTCGAAATTGGAATTGATTGACCCAAAGGTCGAAATTGAAATTGGTTGACTCAAAGGTCGAAATTAGAAATTTGGAATTTGAAAATTGGAAATTGGGAAATTGATTGACCCGAAGATCAAAATTGGAAATTTGGACATTGATTCACCTGAAGGTCAAAATTGGAATCTTGGAAATTGGGTGGCCTGAGGGCCGAAATTGGTAATTGGATGGCCCGAAGGCCGAAATTGGAAATTGGATGGCCCAAGGGCCGAAACTGGTAATTGGAATTTGAACTTTGATGAATGATCAACACAAAGACTGAACCCGAGAGGTTGAGTGATACGACCAACCAGGGAGACACTAACCACGAGTGCTCAATTTTGAAAGAACACCAGCATGAATACCGAGTTTTGAAAATATGTCAACATAGACATTGGATTTTGAAAATGTACCAGTTCGAGCACTGGATTTTTAAAAACACACCAGTTCAAGCACTGGATTTTTAAAATGTACCAGTTCGAGCACTGGATTTTGAAAACATACCTTGTTTTTTAAATTGAAATTTGAATTTTTGAAAGAGATCTATGCTATTAAAATATTTGGGAATTGTAACGAGAATGATTGTCGGGGTCTCAGGATTATCCCTTATTCTAAATGGGTAGTTCAGGTTTATCCCTTAACCTGAAAGGGAAACTCAGGTTTATCCCTTAACCTAAAAGGGAAACTCAGGTTTATCCCTTAACCTGAAGGGGAAGTTCAGGTTTATCCCTTAACCTGAAAGGGAAACTGAGGTTTATCCCTTAACATGGAGGGGAAGTTTGATGCAAATGCAAATTGATGCATATGAATGTGAATGAATGCATGCAAATGCAAATGAATGCAAATGATGTAAATGGGTGCACATGCATGCAAAATGAGAGATTTGTGTGATCCTGCCTTCATACAGAACATTTTGAAGACAATTTTCAAAATAATGCCCCAGTGTAACTGGGAAAGAAGAATTTGACCCTTATTGAAGAAAATATTTTGAGGAATTACAAAGGATGGAATAGAGAATTTAAGTATAGAATTTTTCAAATGTTGAGCATTGATGGGGCCTGATAATTCTACACCATCGGCATTGATGAATAGATATGAATTGCGGGGTAATGCTTCCTCGACAACATACGACCCTTCTCAATTCGGCGACCATTTGCCACCCGGGCAGTGCTTGAGATAGGACGTTGATCTGAGCACTAGATCATTGACTCAGAATTTCCTTTCAATGACAAATTTTGTATATTGTTTGGCTACCCTCTGCTGATATGATTGAGCGTGCTCTGCTACTCAAAGGCTTTTTTCATTGAGAAAATCAAGTTGTACCAGTCGCTGCTGCTGATACTGATCAAGCAATAACTCCAGCAATGAGGCAGATTTCTGAATATGTAGAGGCATACTACTTCAGTTTCGTTGACAAGTTCTGACGGAGTAGCATTAGTTGGTGTCCGAGTGGTGGTTTTGTATGCTCACAATACATCATGGATCTTCTCATGCCAATCATGGCCTGTTTCCAAAGTTCGCTCTAGGACTCTAATCAGGATTTAATTGGCGGCCTCTGCCTGACCATTCCCTTGAGGATAATAGGGAGCGGAGAAATGATGTTGAATTCTGAACTTTGAGCCAAATGTCCTCATTCTCTCATTCTTTAAATGACTGTCATTGTTTGGCACGATATCGTGCGGTACGCCGAAACGACAAAGGATATTCTTGTGGATGAATGAGACCACATGTCGACCTTCTACTGGACGCAAAGTGATAGCTTCAACCCATTTAGTGAAATATTCTGTTGTGGCAAGAAAATATTTGTAGTTGTTTGAAGCAGAAGGAGTGTTGGGGCCCACAACATCAAAGGTCCACATAGAAAATGGCCATGGCGAGACGACAGATTGCAAATATGTCGCTGGTGCATGAATGGAAGGTGCATGCATCTGACATTGAACACACTTCTTCACAAAACGATAGCAATATTGTTGCATAGTTTTCCAGTAATATCTTGCCTAGATGATTTGCTTGATAAGAGTTTGGTAGCCGACGTGACCACCGCAAATGCCTTAGTATACCTCCCGCACGACTTCTTTGGCTTCATCTTCGTCTAGGCATCTGGAATATTCAGAATTGAATCCACGATGAAAGAGGACATCAGAGAGAATAAAATATCAGGCAGACACGCGCCAAATCACTTGTTGCTCTTGCCAGTGATATTCTCAGAGAAGGAGACAGATGTCTTCTCCTTGATGGGAGCCCTTCTGAGACTATCTTCAGCTTGCTCAGACATCATCCTAATCATCATTTTCTTGAACATCTGATATGTAGCAGGATCAATGTCATCCCTATCATTCAGACTCTGTCTTCTGGCAGATCTTGGGGAATCCATTTCTTCTTGCCTGCTTCTAAAATCACGGATGCACTGATACAGTGGTGTCTTTTTGCTTGTTCTGATCTGAACCACTTGGGAATACTGATACTCTCTACAAAATGAGATGAATGATTACATTTTGTTGATGAAGATTCAGGATAGAAATGAATATAGGAAAAATATTTGATGAGAATTTGGTAGATAATTGAAAGAATATCCCATTACTAGGGATTGGGTCGCCGCTGGAGTCACGACAATTGTGTTGCCATTCTTTGCAAGAAGAACGAACAACTGCAAATATGGCTTGTCACCTAGGCGAGGTCGTCAAACCATGATAGAATGAAAGTTGAAGGAAAAAAAAATTTTATTGAAGAAAAAATATGATTGCATCAATAATAAACTTGGGAAAGAGGGGGTGGATAGACAATTTGCCACCACTCTTTATAACTAGCAGAGACACGAGGGCCAGGAAAAAGTGAAAGAGTAACAAAAGAGTCCCAGCCATATCTGGCAGAAGGGTATGTTCCAGACCACTACGCTGATGCAAGGTTGAACTTTGGCACGACTCCTGATAGCAGCCGCATCTCTATGTGCTTCTGTCTCTGAGAAAACTGTCGAACACACCGCTCCGGCTGATAGTAAGCACAGAAGAATGGACCAAGCAACTTGAATCTCTTGCCATATGCATAGGTGTATCTGGGAGGCGATAATTCTCGATCAAAATAGTCCCACACCACTTCTTTTTCCTGCAGATAGTCAATCATGAATCGGTACCGTGCAACTGGAAGAAGTTTCTTGCCATTGTATCTGAACGAACTAGCTCTGGTCGGTACATGCTGAAGGAACCAAGACTGAAGAGCATAAGTACATCCCTCGACTAAGGTGTACTCTCCAAGTGTGAAGCCGGTCAGTCCTCTGTATAGAAGCGCGACTATGGCTATTGAAAGACGGCTGGTCTGTCGACTTCCCCATCTCCTCAGAAGCTGAACTATTCTGACATCCACATAGTTCTGTCCATCTGGAAAGAAAGCAAGTCCCATAGTACACAAAACCATCGCATGCTGAATTCTCTCTCGAGCTGTTCTGTACAACAAGCTGACTTCTGCAAATTCTCCATACTGTCGGTAGATCTCGATCAGGCTCACGTACTCATTCCCACTTTCTTCAATCAGTGGCCAAGACTTGCGCCCTGTCATGCGAGCTACGACATCTTTGGGGTCCAAACCCTTGACATTGATCAGAAACTGCTGCTCAACGGATCTCTAGGCTGACCGGTTGGCTCAGGTAGTCCCATAATCTCTGAAAATTCATCCATCAGTAGTGTCATCTCGCCCCACGGGAACCAGAACGTGCAAGTGCGCGGATTCCACCTCTCTGCCAGTGCATGAATCAGATTGCCGTTGACTGTCAACTTTTCCACTGCAGATGGCAATTCCAACCCGCAATCGCTCAAGTGGTCCGGAAACATACGAGAGAAGTTTTTGAACCAGACATAGTACCACCGGGGGAAGAAGGATCCGGTGCTAAGAGATCGATGCTCAGGAAGACTTTGTCGCACCTCGTAGGAGATGTGACCCTCAGGAAAAACAGAATCGAGCTGACTGGATGCCATTGGACTGAAAGACAAGAAGACTGGAATTAGACTTTGGAAAAATACAAGAATTTTGAAAATTGCAGGCAGGATAAAATGAAAGCTGGAAATTCGAAGTCCAGAGGAACGAAAGAATGGAAAATCTCCTGGAGTTTTGAAGGAAAAGGTGGATAATTTAGAAAAATCGTCCAGGGTTTTTTGAGAAAAAGGAGATATTTCATAAAAGATGAAAAAGGAGGTATTTTGGAAAATTGTTCGGTATTTTGGAAAAATTGGGAAAAATACGAGAAAATAAGGCGAAAATGGATATCATACATTCAATTACAAACAATTATACACATACACCAATCCCTAAGAAGCCAACTCTAAATGCATTGATTTTGAAAGAGCTTTAGGACCCTAATCCTGACTCTAGGCTCAGATCAACTGTGTCCAATCATGCTATGCCGATATACTCGAGCTGAGGCTCGATCTACGTGGCATAAAACTCATCTCCGGGTCTAGGCTTGTGTTTTCCCAACATCCTTGAGCGCCTGCCGATATACGTTGGACTATGGCCCTTGGTACGTGGCAGGGGGGCATTAGCCCAAATAAGTGGCCCAGTTGTGAGGCTCTGTCCCGAACTATGGTTCTGGAAGAGAGCCCAGCAACGTGAAGACCGGGTAGACATAGGTGGGGTGGTTTTTGAAATATGATCACATGCAGGCAAACAGAGGGCTCTAAGTCCTAAAGAGATAGAATTTTGAAAACTTTTGAAGAAGCAAACATTGTTTTCATACAAGTCCTAGATTGAGGAGTGTTGTATTTCAGACCTAAGTCTAAGTGAGCATGCATAATTCTCCTCAATATGGTCCTACCAAACCATGCCTAGTCTACTTGTAATCCATGTCAGCTGGGTTCAAGTCTAGGCTCCTAGGTTCACATGATATCAGGAATTAAAGCTGACATTCCATAGAACATAATTTTTATAAATGAGCTAAGTTAAAGCACATAATTGATCAGGCGAAGACAGGTCCCATCACGGTCGCCAAACCTGTTATCATCGCAAGATTTTTCCCCTCCCTTGCGAGAGAGAAACGAATTTCGCGAGTCAAACTCGACCAAAGTTTTGAAAATGGTTTTGAAAATTACTCGCCTCCGTTTTGAAAATTTGCGGGAAAATTCCATGGAATGGGATCCGCCTGTCGGTACGAGGTTCAACCGTTCCTGGCGCCTTTACCAGGGGTAATTGAACCAAGGACCAATTATGTGCTTTAACTTGACTCAAATATCTAAATTATGCTCTATTTTTCCTAGAATGCACAAAGAATCAGGCTTATGCTGTGGAATTTTGAAAAATGCAAGTTTGAGAAAATATGATGTTTGCTTTGGAAAATTGAAATGCATTTAGAAACAGACTCGAAAATGCTTGAAAATGGAATTCCTGGGAAAATCATTGAATTTTATTGGAAATCAGAAATTTGCATTGGAAAGTGATTTCTTAGGAAAATTTGAACTTTAGAAAATCGATTTTAAAATTTGGAATTGCTTTTCTGAGAAAATGGATTTGAGAATTCTGAGAAAATCTAAGAAATTCATTGGAAAATGACTTTTGAAATGGAAAATGAATTCTCAGGAAAACTTGAAAATATGAGAAAATCGATTTCTGAAAACTTGGGATTTTGAAATTTGAGAATTTGAAAACATAGGAAAATCTTGATTTGAACTTGGGAAATGCTTTGAAATGTCATTTAAAAACTTGGGATTTTGAGAAAATCAGATCCTGAGAAAGACTTGGAAATTCTTGAGAAAAATGAATTTTTTTGAAATTAAAATTGGAAAATGAATTTGAAAACAATGCAATTTTTATAATATGAATGAATGAATATGAATTTGAAAAGGGAATTTCATTGAGGAATTGAGAAATCCTTTTGAAGTTTTGAAAAATGCAGTGCATTTTTGAAGTTAGCCTAAGTGTGTAGGCTGAATGTGGCTAATATGAAGATCATAAATCTTGGTTTTCTTCATATTCTGACTATGGCCATAAATACGAATCCCACTGAGTTTATAAACTCCATAAGAGCTTGTCTACGTGCCATTCGTGTAAACCATAGTGAATTTGAAATAATGTGCATGAATCATACATCACATACTGAAATTTGCATAAATTAAACTATATGCAATGCAACCCTATTCTAAGCAGAAAAGTAACTCTTATTCCAAATTATTACATTTGAGGTTACATTGAATTGAAATAAAAAAAATAAAAGCTAAGTCTTCTTCTTGAATGTTCCTGCAAAACTAGAAAACAAGGTTAGCACAAAAATGTAGGTTTTTCTGAATTTATCCAAAAATATGGGAAATTATCGGATATTATTCAGATATAAACCCAAATTCATACCCTCTTTGATATAAACATGATAAATAATGAATAAATTTCGAAAATAAACTTGAAAATTCGAAATTGGGGTCAAAATGACCAAAATACCCTTGATGACCTTGAAATCAGGGTTTTCTAAAAGAATTTTTATAAATTTTGGAATTTTGAAAATCAAATGAAATAAATCAAACATAATATGATAAAATATGATGATATGCATGAAATTTTGGAGAATTAGAAATTGAAATTTCGAAATTTAGGTCAAAATGACCAAAATACCCCCGATAACAAGACTATGGCCTTGAAACCAGGGTTTTCTGAAATAAATTTTGCAAAATGGAAAAATATGAAATGAAAATGATATTAAAATTAACCCTAATATGATTCTACATGCTTATGTACATGATAAAAACCCTAAAATGGCGAAAATACCATAAAACATCGAATTTAACCCGATTTTCGCCTGATTTTCGCTTCTGAATTTAAAGATAAACTAACACATGGAGCAAATGAACTTGGAATTAAACAAAATTTAGCATGGACACCTAAAATAACCCTAGAAACATAATGGAGCTCGAAAATCTATTTTTTTGTATTTTTAAATATGGAAATTAAAAAAAAAACCCTAAATTTTGTGATTTTTGCCTAAAATGTTGATTCTAAAGGGGATTTAGGATATCAAATTTCCATACAAATTTCCCAAATTTTATGGGGTGACAAAGGACAGTAAGGAACGGATTTTGGCTTTTTACACTTTATGGTTTTGACCTATGGTCGGAGCTGTTCCACTCCGGCAAGTCGGATCGGAATCCGGCGACTCTTGGATTTGGGGGAAACAAAAGGTTTCGGGAGAAAATATGGGAAAAATAGCAAACAGATGGTAAAAAGGCTGAAATTGTGGGACAATGTCCCTGACAAACAGAGAAAAGTTTGATCTTTTGACACCATTGGGATTCGGGTTACGGTTTGGAAATGATCACACTGTTATCAGAGACCTAAATCTCTGGAATTTCTGGACATTGGAATCTGTTAGACAGAAAGAAAAAATCCGGGAAAATTAATGAAACGGATTCAAAAATTCCCAACTTTTGGTAAATGACAGGAAATTATATTAGGAACAACTTTTATGTTGAAAGTGTTTGCAGAAGGGCTACAGATTGGGCGGACTTGGTGCATTAGGGTCTGTCTATACCCTGACGAAAGAAAATCGAGATTTTCCCAGGGGTCTGAGAAATCCGATTTTGTACAGAAAACAAAACTAATTGTAAAAACCTAAAAAATTCCAGATCATTAGTAGATTTAATCATGAATCAACTGTGATTTTTAGAGAATGATTTGAATCTCCCATCTAGGAAATCTAAGGATGACAAACCTGCTAAAACAAAATTTAGAAATTCTGGAGGGTTCAAAACCCAATTTAGGTTCTGATTTTCTAAATGAAATTTCAAAACCCGATTTGATTTGGGTTTTTGCAGAGAAATGAATATTAAACCCATACATCTATCATAAAAATTTCGCAATTTATAGACGAACAATTAAACCTGAAACGAAGGTTGGACTGACGCTTAAAATCAAAACCTATAAACTAATAAGCAAATATTAAAGAAACTAATCAAAATACCTATAAATCATTAAAATAATCTAAATATAAGGCCTATAATACGAAATTTACATGAATTTATTGATAAAATAAAAATAATCAGGGGGATACAAACCCTTTTTTTTTATTGGCTATTGAAAGGAGGGATCCCATCCATCGAACGGATCCCTCTCTCTATGCAGCCCACAGCCATGAGAAGCCTATGAAATTTTAATGAAAATCAATAATGCATATAGAGGCTTACCTTGGACCGGTTTGGATCAGCTGCAATGGGGTAGGCTGGATAGTGGTAGTTGTGGCTGGTGGTGCTGCTATGGAGAAGCTACAACAAGAGGATGGCTGACGGATTTGCTGTGGTGATTGTCACCAAGTAAGGCTAGCGGTGGCTGTCAAGGCTGGAGGAGGTAGCTGGAAGTGCAGCAATGGAGGTGGCTGAGCTGCTGGACTCTTGATGAAAAGGGCATACGTTGGCTGCCTCTCTCTCCTTTTCACATCTCTCTCTCCTCTCCTTCTAACTCTCTCTTGCTCTCCCTCCTACGGTTCCAGCTACACCCCTTGGCAGCACAACACCACCACCTCTATTGAAAACAACCTTGCTGTAGCCTCCACAGCAGCCTTCTTTCAACCAACTGCAACCATCTTCAGCAACCACTAATTCATCTCCTCCAGCAAAAGCACAGCAGCTACCTTGTTGCAGCCACCAAGGAGCACCTCCATCTTCTCCTCATCAAGGCAGCCATCTCCCTCTTCATCAAGAGTCCAGCAGCTCAGCCACCTCCATTGCTGCACTTCCAGCTACCTCCTCCAGCCTTGACAGCCACCACTAGCCTTACTTGGTGACAATCACCACAGCAAATCCGTCAGCCATCCTCTTGTTGTAGCTTCTCCATAGCAGCAGCCACCAGCCACAACTACCACTATGCAGCCTACCCCATTGCAGCTGATCCAAACCGGTCCAAGGTAAGCCTCTATATGCATTATTGATTTTCATTAAAATTTCATAGGCTTCTCATGGCTGTGGGGTGCATAGAGAGAGGGATCCATCCGATGGATGGATGGGATCCCTCCATTCAATAGCCAATAAAAAAAAAGGTTTCTATCCCCCTGATTATTTTTATTTTATCATTAAATTCATGTAGATTTCGTATTATAGGCCTTATATTTAGATTATTTTAATGCTTTATAGGTATTTTGATTAGTTTCTTTAATATTTGCTTATTAGTTTCTAGGTTTTGATTTTAAGCGTCAGTCCAGCCTTCGTTTCAGGTTTAATTGTTCATCTATAAATTGCGAAATTTTTATGATAGATGTATGGGTTTAATATTCATTTTTTTGCAAAAACCCAAATCAAATCGGGTTTTGAAATTTCATTTAGAAAATCATAACCTAAATTGGGTTTTGAACCCTCCAGAATTTCTAAATTTTGTTTTAGCAGGTTTGTCATCCTTAGATTTCCTAGATGGGAGATCCAAATCGTTCTCTAAAAATCACAGTTGATTAATTATTGAATCTACTAATGATCTGGAAATTTTTAGGTTTTTACAATTAGTTTTGTTTTCTGTACAAAATCAGATTTCTCAGACCCATGGGAAAATCTCGATTTATCTTTCGTCAGGGTATAGACAGACCCTAATGCACCAAGTCCGCCCAATCTGTAGCCCGTATGCAAACACTTTCAACATAAAAGTTGTTCCTAACATAATTTCCTGTCATTTCCCAAAATTTATGAATTTTTGGATCTGTTTCATTATTTTTCCTGGATTTTCCTATTCTGTCAAACAGATTCCAATGTCCAGAAATCTCAGAGATTTTGGTCTCTGATAACAGTATGGCCTTTTCCAAACCATAACCCGAATCCCAATGGTGTCAAAAGATAAAATCTTTCTATGTTTGTCAGGGACATTGTCCCACAATTTAAGCCTTTTTCCCATCTGTTTGCTAGTTTTCCCATATTTTCTCCCGAAACCTGTCTGTTTCCCCCAAATCCTAGAGTCGCCGGATTCCGATCCGACTTGCCGGAGTGGAACAGCTCCGACCATAGGTCAAAACCAGAAAGTGTAAAAATACAAAATCCTTTCCTTACTGTCCTTTGTCACCCCATAAAATTTGGGAAATTTTTATGGAAATTTGATATCCTAAATCCCCTTTAGAATAAACATTTTAGGCAAAAATCACAAAATTTAGGTTTTTTTTTTTGAATTTCTATATTTAAAAATACAAAAAAAATAGATTTTAGAGCTCCATTATGTTTCTAGGGTTATTTTAGGTGTCCATGCTAAATTTGGTTTAATTCCAAGTTCATTTGCTCCATGTGTTAGTTTATCTTTAAATTCAGAAGCAAAAATCAGGTTAAATTCGATGTTTTATGATATTTTCGCCATTTTAGGGTTTTTATCATGTATATAAGCATGTAGAATCATATTAGGGTTAATTTTAATCTCATTTTCATTTCATATTTTTCCATTTTGCAAAATTTATTTCAGAAAACCGTGGTTTCAAGGCCATAGTCTTGTTATCAGGGGTATTTTGGTCATTTTGACCTAAATTTCGAAATTTCAATTTCTAATTCTCCAAAATTTCATTCATATCATCATATTTTATCATATTATGTTTGATTTATTTCATTTGATTTTCAAAATTCCAAAATTTATAAAAATTCTTTCAGAAAACCCTGATTTCAAGGTCATCAGGGGTATTTTGGTCATTTTGACCCAAATTTCGAATTTTCAAGTTTATTTTCGAAATTTATTCATTATTTATCATGTTTATATCAAAGGGGGTATGATTTTGGGTTTATATCTGAATAATATCCGATAATTTCCCATATTTTTGGATAAATTCAGAAAAACCTACATTTTTCTGCTAACCTTGTTTTCTAGTTTTGCAGGAACATTCAAGAAGAAGACTTAGCTTTATTTTTTTTATTTCAATTCAATGTAACCTCAAATGTAATAATTTGGAATAAGAGTTACTTTTCTGCTTAGAATAGGGTTGCATTGCATATAGTTTAATTCATGCACACTATTTCAAATTCACTATGGTTTACACGAATGGCACGTGCACAAGCTCTTATGGAGTTTATAAACTCGGTGGGATTCGTATTTATGGCCATAGTCAGAATACGAAGAAAACCAAGATTTATGATCTTCATATTAGCCACATTCAACCTACACACTTAGGCTAACTTTAAAAATGCACTGTATTTTTCAAAACTTCAAAAGGATTTCTCAATTCCTCAATGAAATTCCCTTTTCAAATTCATATTCATTCATTCATATTATAAAAATTGCATTTATTTCAAATTCATTTTCCAATTTCAATTTAAAAAAAAATCATTTTTCTCAAGAATTTCCAAGTCTTTCTCAGGATCTGATTTTCTCAAAATCCTATGTTTTTAAATGACATTTCAAAGCATTTCCCAAGTTCAAATCAAGATTTTTCTATGTTTTCAAATTCTCAAATTTCAAAATCCCAAGTTTTCAGAAATCGATTTTCTCATATTTTCCAGTTTTCCTGAGAATTCATTTTCCATTTCAAAAGTCATTTTTCAATGAATTTCTTAGATTTTCTCAGAATTCTCAAATCCATTTTCTCAGAAAAGCAATTCCAAATTTCAAAATCGATTTTCTAAAGTTCAAATTTTCCTAAGAAATCACTTTCCAATGCAAATTTCTGATTTCCAATAAAATTCAATGATTTTCCCAGGAATTCCATTTTCAAGCATTTTCGAGTCCTTTTCTAAAGCATTTCAATTTTCCAAAGCAAACATCATATTTTCTCAAACTTGCATTTTTCAAAATTTCATAACACAAGCCTGATTCTTTGTGCATTCTAGGAAAAATAGAGCATAATTTAGATATTTGAGTCAAGTTAAAGCACATAATTGGTCCTTGGTTCAATTACCCCTGGTAAAGGCGCCAGGAACGGTTGAACCTCGTACCGACAGGCGGATCCCATTCCATGGAAGTTTCCCGTAAATTTTCAAAACGGAGGCGAGTAATTTTCAAAACCATTTTCAAATCTTTGGTCGAGTTTGACTCGCGAAATTCGTTTCTCTCTCGCAAGGGAGGAGAAAAATTATTCGATGATAACAGTGTTCCATCCTTTTCATGGACTGAACCCCATTTCAGTAGCCTACACATATTCAACTATGAGCATTGGTCCTTCTTCCCTCTCCCGTGCATTTTATTTACAGTATATCTATCATGGCATTTGTTTAGTTTATTAATTTCCTATAATCTATATTTACTTTAGCCTAGGTATCTCATATCTTTCCATTTACATATCAATTACAGCAAATTGCATTAGTTTGATCAGATAATGAAATTATCGATTGCTGTAAATTGGTTTCCTGCACTTGTAAAACAAATAGCAAAAGCTGCAGGAGATAGGTTCTGCATATCATCACTTCATTTGCATCATTGTGGTAAACCCTCATGACTAAACTCCACTTTAGTGTCATCGTATATATTCATTTTCCAAGCCATAAGTTGTATACAGGATATCATCTCACATTAATATGCAGAAATAGTTTATCTTTCCCCTGTATATCTTGTTTGTAATATATCCATGGGTATGTTTGTATCTTATATGGCTATCACTACCTTATAATTTCAGCTAATCAACTCTTCACCTTGATACATCTACTGGCTGTTGTATCCAGCCTACATTGTTTTTTATAACATGATGTATTAAAGTCAGTTTATAGCTTCATTAGGTTCCAGTTTTATGTAATTGAATTTAGCATTGGTAAAGTTGATCTTATAAATTTAAGTGGCATAAGTTCAGGTGGTGTGATTTGTTGTATTATATTGTGACAGATCATTTAAATATCTGTAGGTGATCATGTTAGTTCCTGTATTTAGTATATTCCAGAACTTTTTTTTACATACTACCTGCAGCTTATCTACTGTTGTAGTCTTATCTTCTTTATTCAATTTCCTGTATGTCTTTGCGTATTGATAGCAGACTCATGAATGTATTTCACATTGTACCACTTGTATAGGTGCTTACATCTTCTTATAAGTCCTTCTCATTTGTTATTTCTCCTTAGCCTCTGTAAACCCATGTATTCTACTTTTGTCCAGCAGAGCAGATGTAAAACCTATAATGTATCTCTGTAAATGGTGTCACCCAGGGCCTCTTTATCATGGTAGTCATCATGAGTAGACATCTGCTGAGGCTGTTTAGTACAAGCAGTTGATCCCCTTGTGCATCCAGATTTATGTTAATATCAGCTTAATGATTAAAAGTTAGCTACTAAACAGGGAAATTCAGTTCCCTTCCTTATTTCTGAGGTTAGCAAATGGGTTTTGGTCATCAAATGGCTAAAAACCAGTTAGTCGACAGTAGGTCTGAAACTTAATGGGGTTCAATGAAATTTGACTCTTACCTATTTGTGAAAGCTATAAGAGATGAATAACAACCAGTTTTGCAAGAAATAATGGGTGATCAACAGCCCATTTGAGTGAGGTTCACTAGCATACCATTTCAACTTGCATTTCCCCCATTACGTATGGGAATTCAAGTTTTATGTATATTTCCCATTATAAGCATATATATCTATATATGTAAATATATCTATATATATATACATGTGTATCTATATATATTATATATATATATATATATATATATATATATATATATATATATATATATATATATATATATATATATATATATATATGGACCTCTTCATATGTATTTGTTTTTCATGCATATGCATTTAGGTAGATGTTTTCTTATGTAAATACACCTCCATTACCACATTTCATTTACAATAAATTTAAGTATTTAGATATATATATATATATATATATATATATATATATATATATATATATATATATATATATATATATATATATATATATATATATATATATATATATATATATATATATATATATATATATTTCTCATTTAAGTTTAGGCATGGTACCTATATATTATCATAGGCATTTTAATCATGTTTTAGTCATTGTATTGTATATTCCAGTGTAATCCAAAATGTAATTATTTAGGCATTGCCCTTAGTGTAACATGTGTAAATTTCTCTCTTGTATGCCGTATTTCTCGTACTAATTCTCATTTTGCAGGAAAATCTGAAGGATATGGTTTCTTTTGGAGCTATCAAATATTTAGTTACATTTTTTTTCGTCAACAATGTAACAATCAAATGTAAACTTTGGAATAATATTTATTTTTCTGCTTAGATTAAGATGCATTTCATATAGTTTGAATTCCGGCAATATACTGATCATGTGGTTCATACATTTTATTTCAAAATCACTGTGGATGAACATGAATGGCAGGCACGTGCACCAACTTTTAGAGAGTTGATGAACTCGGTGGAGTCCATATTTACGGCCCTAGTCGGAATATGGACGAGACCCAGATTCAGCATCTTTCTACTAGTCACACAGAGCCTACACTCTTAAGCTATCTTCAAAATTGCACATCATATTTCCAATTTTGTAAAATATTGTGAATTAAGTCAATTAAACTCTGATCATATTCATGGCCACAGTCGGAATATGTGAAGAATTTACTTTGGCTTAATACACATTTTTCCAACCAATTTCTTAAAAAATCTTTCCGGATATCTTTTCCAAAGTGCATTCATACATTCAAATCATTTGCATCATGGCATCATCTGTTTTTATCATGATTTTCTTAAGAAAATTTTTAATCCATGAAAATCGATTCCTCAAAAAACTCTGAAAATTTTCGAAGTTGGATTTCCCAAGTCAAGTTTTCCCGTGATTTTCCCTGGAAAATGTTATTTTCTTAAGATTCATTTTCAAAAGGAGTTTTTCAATCTTTCTCAAGAATCAAAATCAATTTTCAAATATTTCAAGTCTAATACTCTCAGGATTTCTGTTTCCTGAGTTTTGCTTTTCATGCTCCAAAGAGTTTTTCCAATGAATTTCAGTCATTTTCCAAAGAAAGTTTTCAAAGTTCGAATTTTCCTTAACGAATAGTTCCTCTTCAATTCTTTTCTCAAGAATTCTCTCCATTTTCTCAGGATTTTCTCACATCCTCATAAACTTTCTGGTGATTTCCAAATCCTTTCATCAAAATTTCATGAGAGATTGATTTTCATCCTTTTCCTGAGAAATATTTTCCAACTCTAAAACATTTTCTGAGAATACATCATGTTTTTCCAAGTTGCATTCTGCAAAATTGCATAGCACATGCCTGAATTCTCTGTGCATTTAGGATAGAACATAATTTCGATGATTTAACTAAGTCAAGCACATTTTGGTCCTTGGTTTGATTACCCCTGTTAAAGGTGGCAGGAACGGTCGAACCTCGTACCGACAGGTCGAGCCCCATCCCATGGATTTTCCCGCTATTTTAAAAAATGGAGGCGAGTATTTCAAAACAAATTCCAAAATCCGGTCAAGTTTGACTCGCGAAAGCAATTTTCCCCTCTCTCCCGCAAAGGAAGGGAAGAGAAAAATTTTTTGCGACGATAACAGGTTTGGCGACCGTGATGGGACCTGTCCTTGTTTGACCAAAAGTGTGCTTAACTTAGTTTAATTATCGAAAATGTGTTCACAAAATGTCAGCTCTTTTACTTTTTGATATCACGCAAAACCTAGGAGCCTAGATTCTGACCTAGTTGACATTGACTGCATATAGCCTAGGCATGGTTTGGTAGGACTATATTGAGGAGATATTTTCATGCTCACATAGACTTAGGTCTAAATACAACTCTCCTTAATTTAGGATCTGAATGTAAACAATGTATGCTTCTTCAAAGATTTTTCAAAAATCTATCTCTTTAGGATTTAGAGCCATCTATTTCTTGCATGTGATCATTTTTTTCAAATCTCCCTTACCTATCTTTACCCGGTCTTCACGTTGCTGGGCTCATTTCCAGAACCCTAGTTTGGGACAGAGCCTCACAACTGGGCCACTTATTTGGGTTAACACCCCCCTACCACGTACCGCGAGCCACAGTCCGAAGTATATCGGTAGGCGCTCAAGGATGTTGGAAAACCTTACCTTAGAACCAGAGTTGAGATTATATGCCACGTACCTCGAATTTCGGTTCAGGTATATCGACATAACTGGATTGGACTAAGATGATCTGAACTTAGAGTTAGGATTAGGGTCCTACAGCTATTCTTAAAAATGCTGCATTTAGAGTCAGCCTTTTAGGGAGTGTTGTATGTACATAAATGTTTGTGCAGGATGTGATTGTATGTACTTTACCTTTCTCCAAATTTCCCATTTTTTTTCAAAATATTAGACAATTTTCCAAATATCCATATTCTCATCTTTTCCTTTTATTTTCTCAAACCCTGGATGATTTTATCAAAATATCCAATTTCTTTCAAAACTCCAAGTGGATTCCCATTCTCTCGTTCTACTGGATCCCAAATTTCGAGCTGCATTTTATATCCTGCCTGCAAATTTTTCAAAATTTCCCCTAATTTTCCTAAGTCTGATTCCGAGTCTTTCTCTGTTTTCAGTCCAATGGCATCCAGTCAAGTCGATCCTATCTTTCCTGAAGGTCACACTCCTACAAGGTGCAACAAGGTCATCCCGAACTTCGAGCCCTTAAAACCAGAACTTTCATTCCCCGGTGGTATTACTCATGACTCAAAAGTTTTTCTCGCATGTTCCTGGACCATTTTAGCGAGTGCGGATTAGAATTGGCATCAGCAGTCAGAAAGCAGATCATCAATGGCAATCTGATCCATGCAATGGCAGAGCGATGGAATCCACGAACATGTACCTTCTGGTTCCCGTGGGGAGAGATGACTATTTTAATGGATGAATTTTCAGAGATTATGGGGTTACCAGAACCAGAAGATCTGTTAGAACATCAATTATTGATCAATGTCAAGGGTTTGGACCCCCAAGACTCATTAGCTCGCATGACAGGCCGTCGATCTTGGCCCCGGATCCAGTTGGATGGAAATGAATATGTCAATCTGCTTGAATTATACCATCAATACAGGACCTTCGTCGAAGTCAGCTCATTATCAAGAACAGCTAGAGAAAGAATTCAGAATGCAATGGTTCTATGCACTATAGGATTAGCCCTCTTCCCAGATGGACAAAACTACATGGATATCAGAATAATCCAGCTCATGAGAAGATGGGGAAGTCGACAGACCAACTGTCTTTCCATAGCTATGGCAGCGCTTGCTTTCCTGTATCGGGGTTTGACTCGTTTCTCGCTTGGAGAATCCATCTTAGTTGAAGGATGCATCTATGCACTTCAATCCTGGTTCTTCCAGTATGTTCCAGCCCGAGCAAATTCTTTCAGATACAATGGTCAAGAACTTCTTCCAGTGGCACAGTACCGATCCATGATCGATAGCATTCAGGAAGATGATATAGTCTGGGACTACTTTGATCGACAACTATCTCCACCCAGATATACATATGCTTATGGCAAGCGGTTCAAATTGTTGGGACCATTCTTCTGCACTTACTACCAACCAGAGCGATGTGTTTGACAATTTTCCCAAAGGCAGCAATACGTCGAAGCTTGGTTGCTATCAGGAGCTATGGCGGAATTTGAACTCACTTCCGCACAATGGTCCGGGGCATATCATTCTGCCCGCTACGGCTGGATTCCTTTGTCACTCTTAAATTCTTTCCTGGTCCTAGAGTGTCTGCCGACTATCATGAATGGTGGCAAATTGTTTGTCCTTCACCTCTTTGTCAAGATCAATAAAAGTTCAAAATTTATCATTCCAATAAAATTTTCTCTCTTTCTGTTTGTGGTTTGACAACCTCGCCTAGGTAACCAGGCACATTTTTCGTTGTTTATTTCTCGCTTAAAGAATAACAACACAAATGTCGTGATTCCTGCGATGACTCAATCCCTAGTAATGGGATACCTTTTCAAATTGTCTACCATATTTCCAACAAATATTTCTTTCAAAAAACCAATTCCTTCAGAATCTAATCAGAACTTTGCCCTGCAGAGAGTATCTGCAACATTTGATGGTTCGGACAAGATCAGGCAGAAAAACAACAGCTTCTCAGCACTCATTAACTTCAGAAGAATAGATGGGCTCCCCGCGATCTGTTAGAAGTCAAGATCAGCAGCAAGAGGATGATGGAATAGACCCACAAATGTATGCCATGTTCTAGAAAATGATGAACAAAATGATGAGTGAACAAGCTGGGACCAGTTCAGAAAAGAATCCATTTAGACAGAAGTTCCACGGTCACAGGGATAAGTAGACTTCCAAGAAGCAGATTCAGCCAGAAGAAATCTCAGATGGAACAGAATCAGAGGAAGACACTGATGAAGAATATGAGGTGTCTCTGACATTTCAGAAACATGGCCGGGAACAAAGGAGGAGTCGCAAATCAAGAAGTCAAGTCGCAGAAGAGCCCCTGCAAGCACAGTTCAAGGAAATGGCCAGAGTTGTTACAGATCTGCAATCCCGCGATAAGGGCAAGAAAGTCTTCACCAGCGAGGACTTCTATGATGGCCTAGAAGGGGATGATGATCTCGAAAACCTTTCGCAAAAATTCATCAAGTTCGATGGTTCTGGCGACCCAAAAGCTCATCTCGCCACATTCTTTGCAGAGTGCTCAAGATTCAAGAGAGATAACAGAGCACTATTTCTATGTTTGCCCCGCAGCTTGGAAGGAGTTGCAGCTAAATGATATGCTGAGCATATCAATCCCATCGAGCTCAAGAAGTTCGATAAAGTGGTGAATTTGTTTATTGAACGCTTTCTATTCAACACAGAGGCACTCCCAACAGTAAGCCATCTCTGCAATCTAAGGCAGAATGAAAATGAAGAAGCACAGGATATCATTCATAGATGGAGATCAGCCTACAACAAAATGAAGGATCCTATATCAGAAAGGCATGCTTTATCACTGATCCTCAACGACTTTTCGCAACCTCTGAGAAGATTAATCTCCACTGCACCATCTCGTACTTTCATTGAGCTGATTGAAATAGCCTAATGACTCGAATTAAGTGTGAAGAATGGAGTCTATGAAGGCTTCACATTTTTCAAGAATAACCCCCAAGGTGAAAAGAAGAAGAAAACTCACTTCACCTATTCTGCCAACAACAACAGTAACAACAATCATTATAAGGGGCAGAAGAAAGATTACTACTACGGTGCAAGCAATTTAAACAATAAAGGTGATCAGAAAGGGAAACCTGCTCCTCATAACAGCAAGCCTCCTCAGCAGGATCAAGGGCCAAAACTGTGGGAAAAGGTTAAACATGAAGGATGTGAAATTCCACTAGAGGGGGGGTGAATAGTGAAATATGATAAAGATCGATAAAATAAAATAATTGAGCAATAAGGCACAACACATAAAACACAGAATTTATACTGGTTCGGTCAGTATCCAGACCTACATCCAGTCCCCAAGCAAACCACTTGAGCTTTCCACTATAACATCCGAGTCACCGGATAAATAGTACAACACCCTCTTCCTCAGAGGTCTTCTTCTCTCAACAGAGAAGGGGCACACCCTCTTCCACAGAGGTCTTCTTCTCTCAACAGAGAAGGACAACACCCTCTTTCACAGAGGTCTACTTCTCTCAACAGAGAAGGACAACACCCTCTTTCACAGAGGTCTACTTCTTTCAACAAAGAAGGAATACAGTGAATAACAGAGTTACAATACTTCCTATAGAACCTTCAGAATGATATGAATGCACGAATGAAGGATTCTCAGAATGTTCTGTTTGTCACTCAGAGGATACTCTTTGTCAAAGAGCTGGACTTGACTTTTTCTCTTTTCTTTCTTTTCTTTCTTTTCTTTTTCTCTTTCTTTTTCAAGGCTCTCTTTTCAAATATCGAATAGGAATTTTTCTCTTTGTAAGCTCACACGTCTATTCCATTCCATGTATGATATTTGAGTGTGTTTATATAGCTTTTAAAAAGTAGTCGTTACATTTTGGAATTATAACTTTTTGAAATGTGAAATGTTATGTCATTTCAAAAATATCTTTTAGAGAAGTTCGAGAATGCCTTTTTCCATAAAAGTGAAATAGAGGGTACACTAGTCGTTGTAATATTTTAGGTAATACATATTTTATGTAAAAAGTCTATTTCTTACAATAGTACATTGAACGTTGGGTTGTAGTTTTGTCTTTATTCTGATTAATGATTTGAGGTACATTAGTACTTCTTTGCTTTAAATGAGTGTAAGTACTATGAGTGCTTTGAGATATTTATTTGTACATAGTCATGTCAAGTGTTTTCTTTATGTTGTGTTTTTCAAAGTCTCCAGAGAGAATGAGGACCAAAAGAAGGTCGACATTCTTTGAGAAGGATATTAACAAGGATTTGTTACAGGAGGTATTTAATGCTTTGTAAAGAGAATGATGACTTCAAGTGAGTCGACATTCTATGGTTATAAAAAAAGGTAACTAGAGTCCTTTCAAAAACATATTTTATTTGTTTTTCTTTTGTGTAGTCGATTTATGTTTTTGTCTCCTTATATTAAAAAAACATTTCTTAAAAGAAGGTAACTAAAGTCTTTTAAAAAACATTTTATATTTGTTTTTCTTTTGTAACCGATTTTATGTTTTTGTCTTTTTCCTACATTTCTTTTTCATGTTGTCTTGTATATAGTGTAAGGTACAATTATTACATGACAAAATGTCTTTTTCATAAAAGGTTGTAAGAAGGTACAATTATTGGTTTTCAAAAAGGAGCTTTTTGAAACTATCGTATACTTTTATGATATAGTGTTTATGAATGAGTATGTAATATGCAATATGCAAGTTCCTGAAGGTTCTGTTACATATGACTCTAAAGAAGAAAGAAGTCTTCATCTTGAGGTAGCCGATCTCTTCATTTGAACTTTAGAAATGCATGGCTCATCAAGTTTTTTTCTTCAAGGAGTATGATTGCACCATATTTGTACTTGAACAGAAAGTCTTCATCCTTATTGGGTGAGATATCCTTGCATCAAATACTCGTTAGATTCATGGCAAAACATATTCAGTCATAATATAACATTTTTTAAGAGGACATATTATCATATCATATAAAATCAAATGAGACAGTGTATCATATTATGTGACATCAAAACAGAGTTTCTCAACATTCTCCCCCTTTTTGATGATGACAAAATATGCTCCCCTTGTCAAAAAGACATTATGCATAGAAATAATAATATGATAAAAAATTTGAAAAAAGTTTTAAAGAGAGTATTTCTCCAATAATGGAGACAGGTTTTCTCCCCCTTTGTCATGGACAAAAAGGAAGGGATCAGAGTAAGAGAGTTATTACAGACCAAATATTACAGTCTAAAAGTTATTACAGATAAAAAAAAATGAGTTTATCTCGAAGGTGGAGGAGGGGAATGTGTTCGGTCGGCACGATTCCGCTTGCGAGTCTGCTGCAACAGGGCTTGATTACGAAGGATACGATCCTGAGAGTGCTCGATATCCATCATAGCAGAAAAGTAATTGAAGGAGGATGTTGGATCTGCTTCATCAGAGCCGGGCATATGCAGGGACCTTAGATTGAAGGTGGTACCATCGAGGACTTGAGAGGGACGGAGGATGACTTCGTTGTGAAGGGGTACTTTGAAGTATTTGAGAATGGGAGTTATGAAACACCCAAAAAGAAGAAGCTCGAATTTTTGATACCGAATAAAAATGTCGAAAAAAATGGATGACCAGTTTATCGGAAGAGAAAAAAAGATTGCGTAGATAAGAAGAGAGATTTTTCGAGGAACTAATCCCTGGCGGGGAAGCTTGGGATAGATGTTGTGGAGAAGAATCTGGGCAAGTAGTTGAGCATGAGGTTGGAGATTCCTCATGTGCCACGGAAGTTGGTAGCAGTTGGTGCAGAGAAGTATTTTTCGAAGTACCGATCGTTCGATTGGTACTATGGTGTTAAGGTCGGTACCGGTGGAAGGTAGGTTTAGAATTCTACCTAGGTTGGAAGCATCGAAAATCATCAGCTTTCCTCGGACTTTGCTCGTGATTGTGGTTTGTTCATGATCAGTAGAGAAGTTGGTATAAAACAGTCGAACTAGTTCGGGATAATAGGCAGCTGGGGATGAAGATCCTAGTAGAGGTTTGAGTTCAGGGAGATAGGTGTCTAAGTCAAAGAGCATAAAGTCGTCAAAGTTAACCAATTTACCTTCATGAATGGGGCGAGAGCATAGTAAGTTGTAAGTGTGAAACAAGTCTGGATACCTTAGATCTGCTGCGGTAATCACATTGTTGGAGGAGGAAGAGGCCATTGCAAGAGTTTGTAAGAAAAAAAGGACTAAGGAGAGCGAGTTTGAAGTGGGTAATAGTTTGTAGGAGAATTTATAGATACGAGTGGAATTGGTATGGGATGAACCAATCCATTAAATAGAAAAATGAAAATAATTTTGATAGGTTTTGAATGACATTGGAAGTGAGTGATTTTTAGAATTTAGTCAAATAAGGAAATCCGTGAGAAGTAAGTTAAGAGGCTTGTGAATGACAAATCAAATCAAGTTTGGAGGATAGTGTATTATATTTGAGAAGAAGTCAAGGAGGACATAGTTTTGAATTATTCTTTTATATAAGAAAGAATTATCATGTGAGATTTTTATCGAATTGTGAGTTTGTGTCATGTATGGAGTGACTTGATGTGTGATAAAGTCAAAAGAGTGAATTTTTCTATGGTTTTTAAAGATTTTCAAGAGATGAGGTGAAATAATGGCCTAATAAAAACAAATATCCTTTTATAAGATGTTTCTACTTTATGGAGAGTATTCGTGAAGAATGTGTTTGGAATAAGACAAATAGAGATGTGTGAGTGACATAAGATGAAGTTTTTCTTGAGGACAAGTTTTTAATGAATCTTGATTTAAGATATACAATATGAAAAAGGTCATGATTGCTAAAGACGATAATTGATTGTACATAGGCTATGATATAGTAGATGATATAGTAAAAATTTACGTGAAATGTAGCAACAAAAAGATTGATGGATAAATAATCAAATTTTTGACCCAAGTTTTAGAGAAGTATATTGATAGGACAAAAAAAGAGATATATCATTTGAATATGAGGAATATACTATTCTGTTGAAGATCGGCTAGCCTATCGTGAGAGAGAGGAGAGATGATGATGGAAAGAAGAAGATATTTTGATTAGACATAAAGTTGTTTTGAGAGAAACAAAGAGAAACTCGTGAAGAGAGAGAGAGAGAGAGAGAAAAAGTGAGAAATGATGGCCTACTAAAACAAGAAACAAGTGGGTGTTATTAAAATATAATGCATGGGTTGAAGTGTAGAAGATTGTTATTCGTATGAGGGGTTTTCACAAGAGGACAAAAGGTGATGAAAGGATGTTAGGAGATGAGTGATATGAAAGAGTGTCATAATTACTTATATTTAAAGAAGGTAGTACTCATGGGTATGCGTGGAGGAGGATAGGACAAAGTGTGATTATTAATGTGTACTTGAAAGGTGACAAAATGAAAGACATAAAGAATGTGTTGTTATTCATAGAAGTTTTGGTTTGAGGAACAAGGTTTTTGGAGGAATTCGATTGAAGGAGTTCATAGTTTCTTTAGGAAAATAGTAAAGAAGTCAAAGTTATGAATGGAGATTCAAATGGTATGTGTGAGAGAGAGAAAAGTAACTAAAGTAACTATATAGTAAAGAGAAAGTCAAGTTATGAGAAACAATAATTATGAAAGTGATGTGAAAGATGTTGTGACAAGAGGTAGAATGTACTTTGACATGAAGTTTCAACTTTTAAGGCAATTTGTGGTATTCGAGACCCTTAGAAATGATTCTTTTGTAAAAATAAAAAAATTGTAAAAGGAAGACACGATTATTAAATTTTTAAAGTTCTTTTATTATCCTTATTAAGATGAATTTAGTAAATATTATGAACTCGAGTGAACTCAATATTTTAGTTTTATATATCATTCAATTTACATATACCTAGTTCTCTTCTTATTCTTATAAAATCTTCATTTTTTAAAGGTTTAGTAAAGATGTCTGCTAGTTGTTTATCTGTGGGTATAAATTCTAGTTTAATTATATTATTTAAGACTTGTTCTCTTAGAAAGTGATGTCTAATTTGAATGTGTTTAGTTCGAGAATGTAAAACAGGATTTTTGGAAAGGTTTATAGCACTTGTGTTATCACATAAAATAGTTGTATTTTCGAATTTTAAACCAAAATCTTTCAAAGTTTGTTTCATTCAGATGACTTGTTTACAGGCTAGGCTAGCAACAATGTATTTGGCTTCAGTAGTTGATAAGGATACACAGTTTTGTTTCTTACTGAACCATGATACTAGTGAGTGCCCTAGCATATGACATGTTTCACTTGTGCTTTTTCTGTCAGATTTACCTCCAGCAAAGTCAGCATCGCTGTATGAGATTAGATCAAATGTAGAGGATTTTGAATAGAATAATCCAAAATCAACTGTGTCTTTTAAATATCTCATTATTTTTTTTACAGCTTTAAAATGTGATTCTTTTGGATTTGACTGAAATCTAGCACACAAGCAAACACTGAACATAATATCTGGACGGCTAGCAGTTAAATAAAGAAGTGATCCTATCATACCTCGGTATACCTTTGTATCAACAAACTTACCATCTTCATCTTTGTCCAACACAGTAGTAGTGTTCATAGGAGTGGATTTTGAAGCAGTTGAGTTCATGTTGAACCTCTTCAGAAGTTCACGAGCATACTTAGATTGATTGATGAAAACTCCATCCTTGGTTTGCTTAATATGCAGTCCAAGAAAGTAGGTGAGTTCTCCCATCATGCTCATTTCAAATTCTTTCTGCATGGACTTAGAAAATTCTTCACAAAGAGTGCTGTTAGAAGATCCAAAGATGATGTCGTCGACATATATTTGAACAATTAGGGTATAATTATTCACTACTTTAACAAATAATGTAGAATCTGCTTTGCCAACAGAAAAACCAGTTTTTAAAAGAAAGGTTTTAAGTCTATCATACCAAGCACGAGGTGCTTGTTTTAAACCATATAAAGCACGTTTGAGTTTAAAAACATGATCTGGGTATTGTTCATTTTCAAATCCTGGAGGTTGTTTTACATAAACTTCTTCATTTATAAAACCATTTAAGAAAGCACTTTTAACATCCATTTGATATAATTTGCAATCCATATAGCTTGCATATGCTAAAAACATTCTAATAGATTCAAGTCTAGCAACAGGAGCAAATGTTTCATCAAAATCAATACCTTCCTCCTGGTTGTATCCTTGAGCTACTAGTCTGGCCTTGTTTCTTATAACATTACCTGTTTCGTCTAGCTTGTTTCTGAAGATTCATCTTGTCCCAATGATTGAATGATCCTTTGGTCTAGGTACAAGATCCCAAACTTCATTTCTTTGGAATTGATTCAGTTCTTCAGTCATGGCTAGCATCCAGAACTCATCAATGATGGCTTCATCAATCTTCTTTGGTTCAAGTTGAGAAATGAATGCCATGTTTGCAATCCGTTCTAGCTGAGCTCTAGTTTGAACCCCCTTTGTTAGTTCTCCCAAAATCTGCTTTTGAGGATGATCTTTGATATCGACAAATGTTCTTTGATGATCATCTTCATTAGACTTAGCTGTGTTATCTAAAAATAAATCTGTACTTTCAACATCATCATCATTAGTTTGCTCATGAACAGATTGATCAATAGATTCACAAAAACTAACATGCATAGATTCTTTAATAGTATTATGACTCTTATTGAAAACTCTATATGCTTTACTATGACTCGAATATCCTAAGAATATGCCATCAACAGATTTAGCATCAAACTTATCTAGGCTATCTTTTGTGTTTAGGATAAAGCATTTACATCCAAAGACTTTGAAATAGTCTATTCTTGGAGTTCTGTCATAGAATAGTTCATAGGGAGTTTTATTTAATAAGGGTCTAATGAGAACTCTATTTGTTATGTAGCATGCAGTATTAACAGCTTCTGCCCAAAATGATTTAGCAAGATTATTGTGTTGGAGCATAGTCCTGGCAGATTCCTGAAGGGTTCTATTCTTTCTTTCTACTACACCATTTTGAGGTGCAGCTGTAGGAAAGGCAAAGTTATGAGAAATACCATGCAAGTTACAAAAATTTTCAAAAAGTTCATTTTCAAATTCTCCTCCATGGTCACTACGGATTTTAACAATAGAACAAGATTTTTCGTTTTGTAATTTTTTGCATAAGATTTCAAATTGACAAAACGTGTCACTTTTGTTTTTCTAAAATATTACCCAAGTAAATTTTGAGTAATCATCTACAATAACAAAAACGTATTTATTGTGATTATGACTAGCTACTCTAGAAGGACCAAAAAGATCCAGGTGGAGAAGCTCTAAAGGTCTTTTACTTGAAATGATATTTTTTGATTTGAAAGATGATTTTGATAATTTTCCTAATTGACATGCATCACAAAAGTAATCCTTTTTAAAAGAAATTTTGGGTAACCCACGTACTAACTTATTTTTAGCTAATTTAGACATGTATTTAGAATTTACATGACCCATTCTCAAGTGCCATAAATGTTGAGAGCCATTATTAGCTATAAGACAATGTTCTGTGATGTTTTCTAGGTATAGTTCATATATATTATTCTTTCTTATACCTTTTAAGATGATGTTTTCATTGGTGTCTGCTATGAGGCATGCATCATGATTAAAGCTAACATTATAACCTGTGTCACACATTTGACTGATACTTAGTAGGTTATGTTTTAAGCCTTTAACAAGGAGAACGTCTTTGATAAGAGCTTTATCTATGTTACCAATATTTCCAATACCAATTATCAAACCTTTGTTGTTATCTCCAAAGGTGACGGTTCCTCCTTCTTTATGATGAAGAACAGCAAAAAGGTCTGGATGTCCTGTCATGTGCTTTGAACATCCACTATCTAGTATCCATCTCTTCTTCTTCTTTGGAGCCTGCAAAACATTAAGTAAATCTCCTTTTTGGTACCCAATCGGGTCCTTTTTTGTTAGATTTTGGAACCCATATCCATTTGGATTTGGGTTTGTCTATATCTTTAGAGGAGTTAAAAAGATTATCATTATAATACTCCTTATTTGGTTCAGATGAACTTTTCACAAACGTGGTCTTTTGATTCATACAAGAAGGCTTTTTGAAATGAGAGTAGCCAATACCATTCTTGTAAAAATAGACCTTCTGAGAGGATAAGAGTTTATCCAAGTTCTCTTTACCTTTAGTAAACCTGAAAACCGTTTTCATGAGGTTCGCAGTTTTACTTTTCAGTTCTGAAATTTCTACTTGCAGATTTTTAGTTTTGGAGCTAGTAGAAGAAATTTTAGACATAAGCATAAGATTTTCCTTTTTCAACTCAGAATTTTCACTGCTGAGTTTTTCATTCTCTTGGGAAAGCTTTAGATTTCCAGATTTTAAATCTTTATTTTTGAAGCTCAATTTTCTAGATTCTTCAAATAGTTCTTGAAAAGCATCTAGAAGTTCTTCAAAGGAAAAATCAGAGATTTCACTTACCGAACTTTCGTTTGCCATAAAGCACATATTTGCAGTTTCGGCTTCATCATCACTTGACTCTTCACTAGTGGATGGTTCTGTATCATCCCATTGAGCATGCAGAGCCTTTTTCTTGAAGAACCTCTTCTTTGGTTCCTCAGTCTTGGACTTTCTTTTGAGAAGGAGACAGTCACGTCTTAAGTGGCCTGGCTTATTACACTGAAAGCACATGGGATCTTCTTTAGGATCTTTTCTTTCCTTGTGCCTGTTTGGAAGCCGGTTCCTTCTCATGAAGCGCTGGAATTTTCTGGTAAGAAGCGCAATTTCTCATTCTTTATCTGAGTCTTCATTCTCAGATAGGGCTAAGAAAGCTAGAGTTTTCTTTACTGGTTGCTCTTCTTCCCTTCTTTCTTTCATGTGGACTTCATAGGCCATAATATTGCCTATTAAGTCGTCCAAAGTAAGCTTAGATAAATCTTGAGCTTCTTCAATAGCAGTAGTCTTTTTCTCCCAATCAGTTGTGAGAGATCTCAAGATTTTCTTCACCTTTTCAGTCTGGGAGTATGTTACACCCAGAGATTTCAGATCGTTGGTGATGTTGGTGAATCTGGTAAACATCTCTCTGATGGGTTCATCTTTGTTCATTTTGAACAATTCATATTTTCTAACAAGAGATGAAATTTTGGCTTCTTTCACTTTGTTGGTTCCTTCATGAATAACTTCCAAATAATGCCAAATATCATATGCAGATTCACATATAGATATTCTATTGAATTCGTTTTGATCAATGGCACAATATAAGGCATTCATAGCCTTTGCATTTAGGTTTGCCATTTTCTTTTATTCATCAGACCATAAGCTATAGTCTGCGGATGGAGATGTGTATGGATGCTCAACAATTTTCCATACAGCAAAATCTATGGATTTGAGAAATATAGCCATTCTGCACTTCCAGTATCCATAGTTGGAGCCATTGAAGAAAGGTGGACGAGATGCGTGTTGACCTTCAATATCACGAGCATAGGAAGTAGATGTCATTCGTGCTGGAAGACTTGTTACGTCGAAACCAGCAAACCTGCTCTGATACCAAATGAAATTCCACTAGAGGGGGTGAATAGTGAAATATGATAAAGATCGATAAAATAAAATAATTGAGCAATAAGGCACAACACATAAAACACAGAATTTATACTGGTTCGGTCAGTATCCAGACCTACATCCAGTCCCCAAGCAAACCACTTGAGCTTTCCACTATAACATCCGAGTCACCGGATAAATAGTACAACACCCTCTTCCTCAGAGGTCTTCTTCTCTCAACAGAGAAGGGGCACACCCTCTTCCACAGAGGTCTTCTTCTCTCAACAGAAAAGGACAACACCCTCTTTCACAGAGGTCTTCTTCTCTCAACAGAGAAGGGCAACACCCTCTTTCACAGAGGTCTACTTCTTTCAACAAAGAAGAAATACAGTGAATAACAGAGTTACAATACTTCCTATAGAACCTTCAGAATGATATGAATGCACGAATAAAGGATTCTCAGAATGTTCTGTTTGTCACTCAGAGGATACTCTTTGTCAAAGAGCTGGACTTGACTTTTTCTCTTTTCTTTCTTTTCTTTTTCTCTTTCTTTTTCAAGGCTCTCTTTTCAAATATCGAATAGGAATTTTTCTCTTTGTAAGCTCACACGTCTATTCCATTCCATGTATTAATAGTTTATTTGAGTGTGTTTATATAGCTTTTAAAAAGTAGTCATTACATTTTGGAATTATAACTTTTTGAAATGTGAAATGTTATGTCATTTCAAAAATATCTTTTAGAGAAGTTCGAGAATGCCTTTTTCCATAAAAGTGAAATAGAGGGTACACTAGTCGTTGTAATATTTTAGGTAATACATATTTTATGTAAAAAGTCTATTTCTTGCAATAGTACATTGAACGTTGGGTTGTAGTTTTGTCTTTATTCTAATTAATGATTTGAGGTACATTAGTACTTCTTTGCTTTAAATGAGTGTAAGTACTATGAGTGCTTTGAGATATTTATTTGTACATAGTTATGTCAAGTGTTTTCTTTATGTTGTGTTTTTCAAAGTCTCCAGAGAGAATGAGGACCAAAAGAAGGTCGACATTTTTTGAGAAGGATATTAACAAGGATTTGTTACAGGAGGTATTTAATGCTTTGTAAAGAGAATGATGACTTCAAGTGAGTCGACATTCTATGGTTATAAAAAAAGGTAACTAGAGTCCTTTCAAAAACATATTTTACTTGTTTTTCTTTTGTGTAGTCGATTTATGTTTTTGTCTTCCTCTTATATTAAAAAAACATTTCTTAAAAGAAGGTAACTAAAGTCTTTTCAAAAACATTTTATATTTGTTTTTCTTTTGTAACCGATTTTATGTTTTTGTCTTTTTCCTACATTTCTTTTTCATGTTGTCTTGTATATAGTGTAAGGTACAATTATTACATGACAAAATGTCTTTTTCATAAAAGGTTGTAAGAAGGTACAATTATTGGTTTTCAAAAAGGAGCTTTTTGAAACTATCGTATACTTTTATGATATAGTGTTTATGAATGAGTATGTAATATGCAATATGCAAGTTCCTGAAGGTTCTGTTACATATGACTCTAAAGAAGAAAGAAGTCTTCATCTTGAGGTAGCCGATCTCTTCATTTGAACTTTAGGAATGCATGGCTCATCAAGTTTTTTTCTTCAAGGAGTATGATTGAACCATATTTGTACTTGAACAGGAAGTCTCCATCCTTATTGGGTGAGATATCCTTGCATCAAATACTCGTTAGATGTATGGCAAAACATATTCAGTCATAATATAACATTTTTCAAGAGGACATATTATCATATCATATAAAATCAAATGAGACAGTGTATCATATTATGTGACATCAAAACAGAGTTTCTCAACAGGATGGAGCTACGACCGAAAATTCACTCCCCTCGATCAATCACTTGAAGATGTGCTCGAGTATATGCTGTCGAAGGAAATGGTCAAGTTGCCAAGACGGATCCCCCTGTGCCTATGGGGAAGTGGAAAGACCAATTCTGCAAGTGTTATCATCGCAAAATTTTTCCCCTCCCTTGCGAGAGAGAAACAAATTTCGTGAGTCAAACTCCACCAAAGTTTTGAAAATGATTTTGAAAATTTACTCGCCTCCATTTTGAAAATTTGCGGGAAAATTCCATGGAATAGGATCCGCCTCTCGGTACGAGGTTCAACCGTTCCTGGCACCTTTACCAGGGGTAATTGAACCAAGGACCAATTATGTGTTTTAACTTGACTCAAATATCTAAATTATGCTCTATTTTTCCTAGAATGCACAAAGAATCAGGCTTGTGCTATGGAATTTTGAAAAATACAAGTTTGAGAAAATATGATGTTTGCTTTGGAAAATTGAAATGCATTTAGAAAAGGACTGGAAAATGCTTGAAAATGAAATTCCTGGGAAAATCATTGAATTTTATTGGAAATCAGAAATTTGCATTGGAAAGTGATTTCTCAGGAAAATTTGAACTTTGGAAAATCGATTTTGAAATTTGGAATTGCTTTTCTGAAAAAATGGATTTGAGAATTCTAAGAAAATCTAAGAAATTCATTGGAAAAGGATTTTGAAATGGAAAATGGATCCTCAGGAAACTGGATTCTCAAGAAAATAGGAAATTTGAGAAAATGGATTCCTGAAAACTTGGGATTTTGAAATTTGAGAATGTTAAAACATAGAAAAATCTTGATTTGAACTTGGTAAATGCTTTTAAATGTCATTCAAAAACTTAGAATTTTGAGAAAACCAGATCCTGAGAAAGACTTGGAAATTCTTGAGAAAACTGAATTTTCTGAAATTGAAATTGAAAAATGAGTTTGAAAATAATGCAATTGAATGATATGAATGAATATGAATTTGAAAAGATAATTTCATTGAGGAATTGGGAAATCTTTTTGAAACTTTGAGAAATGCAGTGCATTTTTGAAGTTAGCCTAAGAGTGTAGGCTGAATGTGGCTAATATGAAGATCATAAATCTTGGTTTTCTTCGTATTCTGACTATGGCCATAAATATGAATCCCACCGAGTTTATAAACTCCATAAGAGCTTGTGCACGTGCCATTCGTGTAAACCATAGTGAATTTGAAATAATGTGTATGAATCATACATCACATATTGAAATTTGCATAAATTAAACTATATGCAATGCAACCCTATTCTAAGCAGAAAAGTAACTCTTATTCCAAATTATTACATTTGAGGTTACATTGAATTGAAATAAAAAAAAATAAAAGTTAAGTCTTCTTCTTAAATGTTCCTGCAAAACTAGAAAACCAGGTTAGCACAAAAATGTAGGTTTTTCTGAATTTATCCGAAAATATGGGAAATTATTGGATATTATTCAGATATAAACCCAAAATCATACCCCCTTTGATAAACATGATAAATAATGAATAAATTTCAAAAATAAACTTGAAAATTCGAAATTGAGGTCAAAATGACCAAAATACCCCTAATAACCTTGAAATCAGGTTTTTCTGAAAGAATTTTTGTAAATTTTGGAATTTTGAAAATCAAATGAAATAAATCAAACATAATATGATAAAATATGATGATATGCATGAAATTTTGGAGAATTAGAAATTGAAATTTCGAAATTTAGGTCAAAATGACCAAAATACCCCCGATAAAAAGACTATGGCCTTGAAACCAGGGTTTTCTGAAATAAATTTTGCAAAATTGAAAAATATGAAATGCAAAGGAGATTGAAATTGACCATAATATGATTCTACATGCCTATGTACATGATAAAAACCCTAAAATGGCGAAAATATCATGAAATATCAAATTTAACCTCATTTTCGCCTCATTTTCGCTTCTGAATTTAAAGATAAATTAACACATGGAGCAAATGAACTTAAAATTAAACCAAATTTGGCATGGACACCTAAAATAACCCTAAAAACAGAATGGAGCTCTAAAATCTAATTTTTTTGTATTTTTAAATATGAAAATTCAAATAAAAACCCTAAATTTTATGATTTTTGCCTAAAATATTGATTCTAAAGGGGATTTAGGATATCAAATTTCCATAAAAATTTCCCAAATTTTATGGGGTGACAGAGGACAGTAGGGAAAGTATTTTTGCCTTTTATACTTTCTGGTTTTGACCTATGGTCGGAGCTGTACCACTCCGGCAAGTCGGATCGGAATACGGCGACTCTAGTAAATGAAGGAAACAGATAGGTTTCGGTAGAAAATGTGGGAAAAATAGCAGACAGATGGAAAAATGGCTGAAATTGTGGGAAAATGTCCATGACAAACATAGAAAGATTTTATATTTTGACATTATTGGGATTCGGGTTACAGTTTGGAAAAGGCCACACTGTTATCAGAGACCTAAATCTCTGGAATTTCTGGACATTGGAATCTGTTAGACAGAAAGAGAAAATCTAGGAAAAATAATTAAACAGATCCAAAAATTCCCAAATTTTGGGAAATGACAGGAAATTATGTTAGGAAAAACTTTCATGTTGAAATTTTTTGCAGACGGATTACAGATTGTATGGACTCGGTGCATTAGGGTCTGTCTATACCCTGACAAAAGAAAATCAAGATTTTCCCTGGGGTCTGGGAAATCCGATTTTTGAAAGAGGCCAAAACTTGAAAAAAACTCAAAATTTCCAGATCATAAGTAGATTCAATTATAAATACACTGTGATTTTTTGAGGATGATCCGGATCTCCCACAAGGGTTGTGCCGGAGGTTCTTGTCTGCTAAAGCAGAAATTAGAAGTTCTGGAAATGGGAAATCCCAGTTTGGGATTTGATTTGTTTGACCAAATTTGTTTGACCAAATTAAACCAAATTTTCGGCAGGAAAACAATAATAAACATGTGAAACCATCATAAAATTTCTAGGATTTTTGAAAGAAAATTCATGCATGAAATATTGACTGAACTATGCGTATGAGTCTAAAACCTATGAACTAAGTATCAACTATTAATAGAATTAAACTAAACAACTATTAAACTAAGAAATAAAACTAAATGCAACGTTAAATGTGAAAAAAAAACATCAACTCTACATGATGATGGTAAAACATAAAAATAAAAAAAAATAAATATTAGGGAGGCATGAAGCACTTCATTGATTTTGGCTATTTGAAAGGGGAGACTTAACCCATCGAATTGGATTAATCACCTCGTTCATATAGCCTACACATATGAAACAAAAACATCTGCTATTTTCTATGATTTAAACTTAGAAAAGTATGATCTCAAATCTGAGTTTTGAATGAACTTTATGCTAAATCCCTCATCTCAATAGGCAATGATCAAACCTACTCATCATGCATTGATAAAAATTATGTAGAGTGTAAGCAAAAAAATAGGTTGTTACCTTGGATCGGTTGAAGCAAAGGCTAGAGGGAGTTTCCTTGGTGTTTGCTGGGATTGACCGAAGGGGAAAGAGCCTGGGAAGGTCTGTATACACCGGGAGCAATGATAGTTGCAATGGAAGGCCGTCGTAAGGAAGGCATCAAAGTGGGTGCTAATGAGATGCTGCCAGCCGTCACTTTGGAGATTGTTGGGCTGGACCTTGCCGTGGCTGTCTTGGCTAAAGTAGCGGTGGCTACATGAATGCTCTTGTGTAAATGACTTAGGGCTTGATAAAAATCAAGTCCTAAGTTTTTAATCATCAAATCAGCTTAATGAGAGAGGGCTAATGGCTGAGCGTGAATCCTCTTGGAGAATGGAAGGAAGATGGGTCTTAAGGTGGCTGGGCCAAGGTGGTGTTTGATGATGGAGCTGCGGGATCAATGGGCTGAAGGAGGCTGCCATGACGTTAGTAGATGTTGAATCTTGCTGGAGGTGGAGCTTGGTGGTGGCATCAATGGCTGGAAGTTGCAGCCAATAGGAGAGTTGTTGTGGTGGAGCTGGAACCGACTAGAGGTTGGGGATGGTTGTGCTGCAAGGGCTGCAATGAAGGTAGGCTTTTGTTTTTGCTGAAGCAAGGCTGTGCCTTGTTGTAGATATCTAAAGATGGGGGGAAGGGTTGCTGCTGGAGCTGCTACACTAGCTTGTAAACCGGCTGGAGGTAGTGGAAGCCTTTGGAAGAGGTGGCACCGGCTGTAGCTGCTTCCAAAAGGGGTGGCTGGAGGAGCTGGAGGCTGCTGCAAGTGTATAATGGTGGCTGTGTATGATAGGAACCAAGGGAGAGAGAGAGAGAGAGAGAGAGAGAGGCGTGAGGTTAGAAGATGGGCCCCGTTCTCTTTCTTTTTCTTTTTTTTTGTATTGAACTTAGGTTTTGATTTTCATCAAAACCTAAGTTTCCATTGTTATCTAATGAGCCATACGTGAATGGCTATGGCTGCAGCTTTTGCTTTGAAAAAGATGGAAAGGAAGTAGGGAAGAAAGGGGAAAGAAGGAAGGGAAAGAAAAGGAAAGAAGAGGGGAAGAAGGAAAAGGAAAGGAAAGGAGGGAAAGGAGAAGGAGGGGCTGGAAAGACTATACGTGAATGGAGGGAGAGGAAAGAAAGGAGGAAAGAAAGAAAGAAAGAAAAAGAAAGAAAAAGAAAAAAAGAAAGAAAGAAAAGAAATAAAGAAGAAAAGAAAAGAAAATAAAAAAAAAATATATAAAAAAAGAAAATGGAGGAAGAAAGAAAGGAAATGGGCTGGAGGTTTGGGTGACCCCCTTGCGGGTCCCACCTCACAAAATAAAATAATAAATAAAAAAAAATAAATAAACACCAACAAATAAAAAGAAAATTGAAAAGAAACACAATTTTTTTTTTTTTTTATAAAAGAGAATTGTAAATGAATGGGCCATCTCAGAGCGGGTCCAAATTCTACTTTTGAAATTTATTTTGACGATTAGAGGGGTAAAATAGTCTTTTCAGAAAATTTCCACGCAAAACGAGCTATTTTTGGCAGCTTTTAAAACGAGCTCGGATTTTGAAGTTCAATACCCCGTTGCGAAGCAAATCCAGTGTAGAATTTAAAAATGTAATTTTGAAAGAAATCCAGATTGTTTTTCTTTGGAAAATATTTTCAAAACGAAACGAGCTATTTTTGGCAGTTTTTGAAATAAGCTCTGTTTTTGAAGTTTAATAGCTCGTTGCGAAGCAAATCCAGTATAGAATTTGAAAATTTTATTTTGGGAGAAATCCATATTGTTTTTCTAGAGAAAATACTTCCAAATTTAGACTCCCGGTGGTAAAAATGTTAATTTTGGAAACCCGAGGTTCTGAAGTTAATTTATGAAAGCTTTTAAAACTCGATCTGGATTGAAATTTATAAAACTGGAGTTCTGGACTTCAAAAATGAAATAAAATGTGATGAAATGTTATGAAATGCTGAGAAATGATATAAAATGATGAGAAATGACATGAAATGACATGCGAAATGCAGACCCTTAATAAAGAATTTTGGATGTCAGACCCCGATTGACACTTGTACCAGTTTAAAAAGCATTAAAATTGATAAAATTTGCAAAATAGCTCAAGAAATGGTTTTCGAGACTCTATTGGGTCAGAGTGACACTGAAAATTGGGGTTCGAGCTGGATTAAACTGAAATGAGCCAGATTGAGCTGGGTTTTAGAGTTTTAGAACTCCAATGAGCTGACAAGGCACTAACTCAACTGACCTTTCCAACTGAATTTTCAAGAAAAGCTGCCATTTTTAGAGAAATGGTACAGAATGGTCGCTGGAGTGAAGTGAATTATGAACTTGAACTAACTTCGAGCTAAGAAAAAGGTCAATAATACTGACGTGAACTAAAATCGAAGCTCGAACACTAGCTCAATTTGCTGAACTCAGCTCAATTTCAGCTGAAAGAGCTGAAATGGACTAAAATGGGCTCCTGAACACTTGAAAATGGTTTTGAACTGAAACTGGAGCGCTTGAACTCCTGGTGAGCTCAAGTTAGACTCTGGGGAGTATGACTGACTATAAATGACTGACTTGGAGACAATTGGCTTGGATTTGAGCAAGAAATGAGCTTATTTCTGAAGAAATGATCCCATTTTGGCAGGAATTGTCAGAAATGAAAATGGTTTGTTCATTGTGAGCTCAGATGAGCTTGAGATGACTGATATTTTAAATATTCTGAACTGACCAGTGAGCTTTGTTGACTCCAACTGACTGGGGTCCGGGATGACCTAGGGGTAAAATGGTAATTTTCCTAGTGAAAATGGGTAAAATGGTGATTTTCTGAAACTGACTCGGAGTTTGACTCCTACACTGACCTAATAGGGTTGACACTGCCTGAGGAGGATTGTTTGAGAATGGATGTGGAAAATTTGGGGTGTTTTTTTACATATGCCCCTCTTTGCTACTAAGCCGGCTCATGGCCGAGCTTAGTGGCAAAGAAAAACACACCAAATTTGGGCTATTCATAAAAAATGCCCCAGTTAGAAGGATCTGACTGGGTGTGAAGAAATTAGCCCGAGGAAGATGGTAGATATGGAATGAAGAATGAAGGGGAAAGATTTGCTCTATAAGAGCAAAGTTCGGGTTTATGCCCTTGACCTAGATGGGACAAAAATACCTCGCATGGAACGAAGCTCAGGTTTTACCCTTAACCTGATTGGGAATTGAAATATCTCATAGAAATGAGACTCAGGTTTGTACCCTTAACCTGATCGGGCGGAAAATGGAATACCTCTTTGAGTGAGGCTCAGGTTTATACCCTTATCCTGATTGGGCAGAAGATGAAATACCTCATCGACGGAGGCTCAGGTTTATACCCTTATCCTGATCGGGTGGAAGATGGAATACCTCATCGACGGAGGCTCAGGTTTGTACCCTTATCCTGATCGGGTGGAAAATGGAATACCTCTTTGAATGAGGCTCAGGTTTGTACCCTTAACTTGATCGGGTGGAAAATGAAATACCTCTTCAAGGGAGGCTCAGGTTTGTACCCTTATCCTGATCGGGCAAAAAATGAAATACCTCTTTGATTGAGGCTCAGGTTTGTTCCCTTATCCTGATCGGGCGGAAAATAAAATACCTCATCAAAGGAGGCTCAGGTTTGTACCCTTATCCTTATTGGGCGGAAAATGAAATACCTCATCAAAGGAGGCTCAGGTTTGTACCCTTATCCTGATTGGGCGGAAAATGAAATACCTCATCAAAAGAGGCTCAGGTTTGTACCCTTACCCTGATTGGGCGATGAAAATGGTAAGTTGCATGGTGAATAAGACAATTTTCTTGAAGAGGAATAAGGTGACTCTTTCAACAACACAAAAGATGAATTCTTTCGACAACGCGAAAGATAACAAGGCGATCCAAAGGAACAAGGCGATTCTTTCAACAACGCGAAAGATGACAAGGCGATCCAAAGGAGCAAGGCGATTCTTTTGACAACGCAAAAGATGAATTCTTTCGACAACGCGAATTATGGTAAAGGCGATCCAAAGGAACAAGGCGATTCTTTCAACAACGCGAAAGATGATAAGGCGATCCAAAGGAGCAAGGCGATTCTTTTGACAACGCAAAAGATGAATTCTTTCGACAACGCGAAAGATGGGAAAGGCGATCCAAAGGAACAAGGCGATTCTTTCAACAACGCGAGAGACGATAAGGCGATCCAAAGGAGTAAGGCGATTCTTTTGACAACGCAAAAGATGAATTCTTTCGACAACGCGAAAGATGGGAAAGGCGATCCAAAGGAACAAGGCGATTCTTTCAACAACGTGAAAGACGATAAGGCGATCCAAAGGAGTAAGGCGATTCTTTTGACAACGCAAAAGATGAATTCTTTCGACAACGCAAAAGATGGGAAAGGCGATCCAAAGGAACAAGGCAATTCTTTCAACAACGCGAAAGACGACAAGGCGATCCAAAGGAGCAAGGCGATTCTTTTGACAACGCAAAAGGTGAATTCTTTCGACAACGCGAAAGATAACAAAGGCGATTCTTTCACAGAAAAGGCTAATCTTTCAACAACACGAAAGATGATAAAGATTACTCTCTCAAGGAGGTAAAATGTGATATCAAGATGTGTCAAGATGGACATCGAGCTCTTCACTTCATGTCAAGATAGTAAGAAAATATTGCCAAAATGTTAAAAATTGTTTGTTGATTCAAAATGCTTGAAATTGATGTATATTGGTATGAAAATCTTTCCTCTTTTCTACCTGAAGTATTACCTCCGACTGGGCTTAACTCCGTAGAATCAAGATTCGAATTCAAATTGCTTGCAATTGGCTTTCTTTCAAGGAAGCTATCAATTTCCTTGATATGAGCAGAAAATAGAGTATTCTTGATATTGTGAGAGCAATTGGTGAAAGAATTTTGATAATAGAATTCCACAAAATTAAAGAAGATTCTTTGGCAAATTTGGCAGTCTGATATCCTGGGATTCTTTTCTCATGATGATCTTTCTGCCCACTTTTTTTTTCTTTATTGGCAGAATTAGAGCTCTCTTGGGCTTTTTGGGGATTACATCATCCTTCATTTTGGAGATGTTCTGACTTTTCTCTCTCTTTTTTTTTTTTTGGGGGGGGGGGGAAGGGTACGTCACAAACTCCTTCATCTCAGAGATGTTTCGATCCTTCTTTTCTCTCAGGGATTATATTGACGGTTATTGGCTCTTTGGTTGGAAATCTCTTGATGATAGCAGAAATTAAATATCCTTTAGGGTTTGTCGGGAGGCTCATCGCAGTCGCCTTCATCTTGACGGTGCTCTGAACTTTCCCTGGAAGGATCCGTCACAAACTCCTTCATCTTGGAGATGATCCAAATCTTCTTTGGCCCCGGGGGTCTACTCGCCTAATTCGCCTTCATCTTGACGACAGTTGAGAGATCCCTTTTGTAGATATTTAATTGCAGCTTTTGGTGATTGAGAAGATATAGGGATTGAATGGATTTTTCTGTATCACTCAGGATATTTCGACTGCTTTATTTTCCAAGAATGATCTTTAAAAATGTGCAATTGACTGCGATCAATACCGATCACTTATGGCTTTGCAACAAGATTGAATTTCTTTTGCTGGCCATATCGAGGATTTATTCTTCATCCTTTTGGTTGGCTAATAGAAAGATTCTGAATTTTAAATCTTTTTTCGCGAAAGCTTTGTCCTTTCGAAAGTAATACTGAAGGTATTCTGAGGTAATGTTTTTGTGCAATAAAGATTTTGAAATCAACAAATATTTAATGACAAATTGGCCAAATTTTCTTGAAATCCTTTGTGGAAGCGAGTATTTGAAGCACAACGCAACACATCCATGACTAAACTGAATCCTGAAAATACTTTAGTAAGAGATCAACTTGAAAGTTAGGTTTTGTTTTGATTTACCAGCTCGAAAGCAGGATTTATTGACCGACCGGCTCGAAAGCAGGATTTGTTGAACTACCAGCTCGAAAGCAGGATTTGTTTTGTTTTACCAGCTCAAAAGCAGTATTTGGTTTGACCGACCAGCTCGAAAGAAGGATTTGATGACCGACCAGCTCGAAAGCAAGATTTGTTTTGATTTACCAGCTCGAAAGCAGGATTTGTTGACCGACCAGCTCGAAAGCAGGATTTGTTGACCGACCAGCTCGAAAGCAGGATTTGTTGACCGACCAGCTAGAAAGCAGGATTTGTTGACCGACCAGCTCGAAAGCAGGATTTGTTTTGATTTACCAGCTCGAAAGCAGGATTTGTTGACCGACCAGCTCGAAAGCAGGATTTTGTTGATTTAAAAATGATTGACATTAATGAAATTGTAACCCGAAGGCTTGGAAAGTGATAGATATTGACAAAGATGTAAACCGAAGGCAGGAGAATGATTGATGTTGGTAAGATCGTAACCCGAAGGCTTGAATTGAGAATCTGATAGAGTGGACGACCCAGAGGCCTGATTGATCAAATTGGATGACCTGAAGGTCAAGATTTGAGAATTACATGACCCGAAGGTCGAAATTGGGAGTCAAATGACACAAGGGGTCGAAATGGGAAATCAAAGGTTGAGATTGAAGGATTGAATAACCCGAAGGTCGAAATTGAGGATTTGAATGACCCGAAGGTCAAAATTAGAAATTGAGTGACCCGAAGGTTGAAATAGAGAATTGGGTGACCCGGATGTCAACATTGGAAATTGGAAATTGGAAATTGGAAATTGGAAATTGGAAATTGGAAATTGGAAATTGGAAATTGGAAATTGGAAATTGGAAATTGGAAATTGGAAATTGGAAATTGGAAATTGGAAATTGGAAATTGGAAATTAGAAATTGGAAATTGGAAATTGGAAATTGATTGACCCGAAAGTCGAAATTGAAGTCGATTGATTCGAAGGTCAAAATTGGAAATTTGGAATTTGAAACTTGGAAATTGGAAATTGGGAAATTGATTGACCCGAAGGTCAAAATTAGAAATTTGGAAATTGATTGACCTGAAGGTCAAAATTGGAAATTTGAAAATTGATTGACCCGAAGGTCAAAATTGGAAATTTGGAAATTGGGTGGCTCGAGGGCCGAAATTAGAATTTGGAACTTTGAAATTTGAAATTTGATATTTGAAATTGGATTTGGAAGAAGATTCGAGTCAGAACTCTAATCTTCTAGACCAATTCTAGGACATTTGAATTGGATTTGGAAGATGATTCGAGTCGGAACTCTAATCTTCTAGACCAATTCTAGGACATTTGAATTGGATTTGGAAGAAGATTTGAGTCAGAACTCTAATCTTCTAGACCAATTTTAGGACATTTGAATTGGATTTGGAAGAAGATTCGAGTCAGAACTCTAATCTTCTAGACCAATTCTAGGACATTTGAATTGGATTTGGAAGAAGATTTGAGTCGAAACTCTAATCTTCTAGACCAATTCAGAAGGGAAAGAAATTCGAGTTGAAACTCGAATCCCAGAGGAAAGAAAATTCGTGTCGAAACTCGAATCCCACAAGAAGACTAGATCAGCATGGATTAGGTTTGAAAACATTAACCAGTAAAACCAGATTTAGAAAGTTTGACCAATAAAAATTGGATTTTGAAAGATGTACCAGTATGAATACTGGATTTTGGAAATGAACCAGTATAAGTACTGGATTTTGAAAATAGATCAGTACGAATACTGTTTTTGGAAGAATTACCAGCACGAACACTGGATTTTAAAGATTTACCAGCACAAACACTGGATTTAGAAAATTTTACCAGCACGAACACTGGTTTTTGAAAATCTTACCAGCACGAACACTGGATTTTGAAAATTTACCAGCATAAACACTAGATTTAGAAAATTTTACCAACACGAACACTGACTTTTGAAAATATACCCAACTGATTCTGATGAGAGATTTTCAGTCTTCATCCTTACGATGACTTAGACAACTGTCGGGGTCTCAAGATTTATCCCTTATCCTGAATGGGTAGTTCAGGTTTATCCCTTAACCTGAAGGGGAAGTTCAGGTTTATCCCTTAACCTGAAGGGGAAATGAATTTGATGCAAATGAATGTAAATGAATGCAAATGTATGCATGCAAATGCAAATGAATGCAAATGTATGCAAATGAATGCAAAATGATGTAAATGGATGCACATGTGTGCAAAATGAGAGATTTGTTTGATCCTGCCTGCATACAGAACATTTTGAAGACAATTTTCAAAATAATGCCCCAGTGTAACTGGGAAAGAAGGATTTGACCATTATTAAGGAAAATATATTGAGGAATTACAAAGGATGGAATAGAGGATTTAAGTATAGAAAATTTTCAAATGTTGATCATTGATGGGGTCTAATAATTTCACACCATCGGCATTGATGAGCAGATATGAATTGCAGAGTAATGCTTCCTCAACAACATAGGGCCCTTCACAATTTGACGACCATTTGCCACCCGGGCGGTGCTTGAGATAGGTCGTTGATCTGATCACTAGATCATTGACTCAGAATTTTCTTTCAATAATTTTTTTTTTGCATATTGCCTGACTATCCTCTGACGATATGATTGAGCGTGCTCTGCTGCTCTGAGTCTTCTTTCATTGAGCAAATCAAGTTGCACCAGTCGCTGCTGCTAATACTGATCAAGCGGTAACTCCAGCAGTGATGCGAACTTCAAGGCAGGTTTCTGAACATGTAGAGGCATACTTCAGTTCCGTAGACTAGTTCTGACGGAGTAGCATTAATTGGAGTTCAAATGGTGGTTCGATACACCCACAATGCATCATGAATCTTCTCATGCCAGTCACGACCTGTTTCCAAAGTTTGCTCCAGGATTCGAATCAAAATCTTATTGGTGGCCTCTGCTTGGCTATTTCCTTGAGGATAATAAGGGGTGGAGAAATGATGATGGATTTTGAACATCAAACAGAAAGTCCTCATTCTCTCATTCTTGAAATGACTGCCATTATCTGACATAATATCATGTGGTATGCCAAAATGACATAGGATATTCTTATGGATGAATGAGACCACATGTCGACCTTCTATTGTGCGTAGAGTGACTGCTTCTACCCATTTAGTAAAATATTCTGTTGCGGCAAGAAAATATTTGTAGCTGTTTGAAGCAGAAGGAGTGATGGGGCCCACAACATCAAAGCTCCACATAGAAAATGGCCATGGAGAGATAACAAATTGCAAATATGTTGCTGAAGCATGAACGAAAGGTGCATGTATCTGGAATAGAGCACACTTCTTCACAAAATGGTAGCAATCTTGTAGCATAGTCTTCCAATAATATCCCGCCCAGATGATTTGCTTGATAAGAGTTTGGTAGCCGATGTGACCACCACAAATGCCTTCATGTGCTTCTTGCACAACTTCTTTGGCTTCTTTTTCGTCTAGGCATTTGAAATATTCAAAACTGAATCCACGATGATAGAGGACATCAGCGAGAATAAAATATCGGGCAGACATGCACTGAATCGCTCGTTGCTCTTACCAGTGATACTCTGAGAGAAGGAGACAGATGTTTTCTCCTTGATGGGAGCCTTTCTGAAACTGTCTTCAGCTTGCTCAGACATTATCCTAATCATCATTTTCTTGAACATCTGATATGTAGCAGGATCAATGTCATCCCTATCATTCAGACTCTGTCTTCTGGCAGATCTTGGAGAATCCATTTCTTCTTGTCTGCTTCTAAAATCACTGATGCACTGACACAGTGGTGTCTTCTTGCTTGATCTGATCTGAACCACTTGGGAATACTGATGCTCTCTATAAAATGAGATAGATGATTAAATTTCGATGATGAAGATTTAGGATAGAAATGAATATAGAAAAAAAAAATATTTTATGAGAATTTGGTAGATAATTGAAAAAGTATCCCATTACTAGGGATTGAGTCATCGCTGGGATTACGACAATTGCGTTGTCATTCCTTTGCAAAGAAAATAAACAACTGAAAATCATGCCTTGTTACCTAGGCGAGGTCGTCAAACCAAGAATGAAGAATTTGAAAGATTTTTATTCATTGAAGGGAAAACATGCTTGTATTAATAATAAACTTGAGAAAGAGGGGGCGGACAAACAATTTGCCACCACTCTTTATGATCAGCAGAGACACGAGGATTGGAGAAAAGAGTGAGAATGATGAAAGAATCCCAGCCATATTTGGCAGAATGGTATGTTTTGGATCACTGCGCTGATGCAAGGTCAAACTCTGGCATAACCCCTGATAGTAGCCGAGCTTCTACGCGCTTCTGTCTCTGAGAAAATTGTCTGACACATCACTCTGGATAGTAGTAGGTACAAGAAAATGGGCCGAGTAGCTTGAATATCTTACCATATGCATAGGTGTATCTGGGAGGTGATAACTCTCGATCAAAATAGTCTCACACCACTTCTTCTTGCAGTAATCGATCAGGAATCAGTACCGTGCAATTGGAAGGAGCTCCTTGTCGTTATATCTGAACGAACTAGCTTTGATCAGTACATGCTGAAAGAACCAAGACTGAAGAGCATAGGTACATCCCTCGACTAAGATGGACTCTCCAAGCGTGAAACAAGTCAATCCTTTGTATAGAAAAGCAAGCGCGGCCATGGCTATCGAGAGACGGCTAGTCTGTCGACTTCCCCATCTTCTCAAAAGCTGAACTATTCTGACATCCACTTAATTCTGTCCATCTAAAAAGAAAGCAAGTCCCACAGTACATAGAACCATCGCATGCTGAATTCTCTCTCGAGCTGTTCTGGACAGCGAGTTGACTTCTACAAATTTTCCATGCTGTCGGTAGATCTCGATCAGGCTCACGTACTCATTCTCGTTTTCTTCAATCAGTGGCCAAGACTTGCTCCCTGTCAGCTACGACATCTTTGGGGTCCAGACCCTTGACATTGATCAGAAATTGCTGCTCTAATGGATCTCCAGGCTGACCGACTGGCCCGGGTAGTCCCATAATCTCTGAAAACCCATTCATCAGTAGTGTCATATCACCCCACAGGAACCAGAATGTGCAAGTGTGCGAATTCCACCGCTCTGCCAGTGCATGGATCAGATTGCCATTAACTGTCAACTTCCCCACTGCAGATGCTAATTCCAACCCGCAATCGCTCAAGTGGTCCGGAAACATACGAGAGAAGTTTTTGAACCAGACATAGTACCACCGGGGGAAGAAGGGTCCGGTGCTAAGAGATCGATGCTCAGGAAGACTTTGTCGCACCTCGTAGGAGATGTGACCCTCAGGAAAGACAGAGTCGAACTGACTGAATGCCATTAGACTGAAAGATAGGAAGATTGGAATTAGACTTTGAAAAAAAAAATTACAAGAATTTTGAAAATTGCAGGCAGGATAAAAAGCTAGAAATTCGAAGTCCAGAGGAACGAAAGAATAGAAAATCTCCTGGAGTTTTGAAGAAAAGGTGGATAATTTAAAAAAAAATCGTCCAGGGTTTTTGAGAAAAAGGAGATATTTCATAAAAGATGAAAAATGAGGTATTTTGGAAAATTGTTCGGTATTTTGGAAAAATTGGGAAAAATATGAGAAAATAAGGCGAAAATGAATATCATATATTCAATCTCAAACAATTATGCACATACAACAATCCCTAAGAAGCCAACTCTAAATGCATTGATTTTGAAAGAGCTTTAGGACCCTAATCCTGACTCTAGGCTCAAATCAACTGTGTTCAATCATGCTATGCCGATATACTCGAGCCGAGGCTCGATGTACGTGGCATAAAATTCATCTCCGGGTCTAGGATTGTGTTTTCCCAACATCCTTGAGCGCCTGCCGATATACGTTAGACTATGGCCCTTGCTACGTGGCAGGGGGGCGTTAGCCCAAATAAGTGGCCCAGTTGTGAGGCTCTGTCCCAAACTATGGTTCTGGAAGAGAGCCCAGCAACGTGAAGACCGGGTAGACATAGGTGGGGTGGTTTTTGAAATATGATCATATGCAGGCAAACAGAGGGCTCTAAATCCTAAAGAGATAGAATTTTGAAAACTTTTGAAGAAGCAAACATTATTTTCATACCAGTCCTAGATTGAGGAGTGTTGTATTTCAGACCTAAGTCTATGTGAGCATGCATAATTCTCCTCAATATTGTCCTACCAAACCATGCCTAGTCTACATGCAATCCATGTCAGCTGGGTTCAAGTCTAGGCTCCTAGGTTCACATGATATCAGAAATTAAAAGCTGACATTCCATAGAGCCTAATTTTGATAATTGAGCTAAGTTAAAGCACATACTTGATCAGACGAAGACAGGTCCCATCTCGGTCGCCAAACCTGTTATCATCGCAAAATTTTTCCCCTCCCTTGCGAGAGAGAAACAAATTTCGCGAGTCAAACTCGACCAAAGTTTTGAAAATGATTTTAAAAATTTACTCGCCTCCGTTTTGAAAATTTGCGGGAAAAATCCATGGAATAGGATCCGCCTGTCGGTACGAGGTTCAACCGTTCCTGGCGCCTTTACCAGGGGTAATTAAACCAAGGACCAATTATGTGCTTTAACTTGACTCAAATATCTAAATTATGCTCTATTTTTCCTAGAATGCACAAAGAATCAGGCTTGTGCTATGGAATTTTGAAAAATGCAAGTTTGAGAAAATATGATGTTTGCTTTGGAAAATTGAAATGCATTTAGAAAAGGACTGGAAAATGCTTGAAAATGGAATTCCTGGGAAAATCATTGAATTTTATTGGAAATCAGAAATTTGCATTGGAAAGTGATTTCTCAGGAAAATTTGAACTTTGGAAAATTGATTTTGAAATTTGGAATTGCTTTTCTGAGAAAATGGATTTGAGAATTCTAAGAAAATCTAAGAAATTCATTGGAAAAGGATTTTGAAATGGAAAATGGATCCTCAGGAAACTGGATTCTCAAGAAAATAGGAAATTTGAGAAAATGGATTCCTGAAAACTTGGGATTTTGAAATTTGAGAATGTTAAAACATAGAAAAATCTTGATTTGAACTTGGTAAATGCTTTTAAATGTCATTCAAAAACTTAGAATTTTGAGAAAACCAGATCCTGAGAAAGACTTGGAAATTCTTGAGAAAACTGAATTTTCTGAAATTGAAATTGAAAAATGAGTTTGAAAATAATGCAATTGAATGATATGAATGAATATGAATTTGAAAAGATAATTTCATTGAGGAATTGGGAAATCTTTTTGAAACTTTGAGAAATGCAGTGCATTTTTGAAGTTAGCCTAAGAGTGTAGGCTGAATGTGGCTAATATGAAGATCATAAATCTTGGTTTTCTTCGTATTCTGACTATGGCCATAAATATGAATCCCACCGAGTTTATAAACTCCATAAGAGCTTGTGCACGTGCCATTCGTGTAAACCATAGTGAATTTGAAATAATGTGTATGAATCATACATCACATATTGAAATTTGCATAAATTAAACTATATGCAATGCAACCCTATTCTAAGCAGAAAAGTAACTCTTATTCCAAATTATTACATTTGAGGTTACATTGAATTGAAATAAAAAAAAATAAAAGTTAAGTCTTCTTCTTAAATGTTCCTGCAAAACTAGAAAACCAGGTTAGCACAAAAATGTAGGTTTTTCTGAATTTATCCGAAAATATGGGAAATTATTGGATATTATTCAGATATAAACCCAAAATCATACCCCCTTTGATAAACATGATAAATAATGAATAAATTTCAAAAATAAACTTGAAAATTCGAAATTGAGGTCAAAATGACCAAAATACCCCTAATAACCTTGAAATCAGGTTTTTCTGAAAGAATTTTTGTAAATTTTGGAATTTTGAAAATCAAATGAAATAAATCAAACATAATATGATAAAATATGATGATATGCATGAAATTTTGGAGAATTAGAAATTGAAATTTCGAAATTTAGGTCAAAATGACCAAAATACCCCCGATAAAAAGACTATGGCCTTGAAACCAGGGTTTTCTGAAATAAATTTTGCAAAATTGAAAAATATGAAATGCAAAGGAGATTGAAATTGACCATAATATGATTCTACATGCCTATGTACATGATAAAAACCCTAAAATGGCGAAAATATCATGAAATATCAAATTTAACCTCATTTTCGCCTGATTTTCGCTTCTGAATTTAAAGATAAATTAACACATGGAGCAAATGAACTTAAAATTAAACCAAACTTGGCATGGACACCTAAAATAACCCTAAAAACAGAATAAAGCTCTAAAATCTAATTTTTTTGTATTTTTAAATATGAAAATTCAAATAAAAACCCTAAATTTTATGATTTTTGCCTAAAATATTGATTCTAAAGGGGATTTAGGATATCAAATTTCCATAAAAATTTCCTAAATTTTATGGGGTGACAGAGGACAGTAGGGAAAGGATTTTTTCCTTTTATACTTTCTGGTTTTGACCTATGGTCGGAGCTGTACCACTCCGGCAAGTCGGATCGGAATCCGGCGACTCTAGTAAATGAAGGAAACAGACAGGTTTCGGTAGAAAATGTGGGAAAAATGGCAGACAGATGAGAAAATGGCTGAAATTGTGGGAAAATGTCCATGACAAACAGAGAAAGATTTTATATTTTGACATTATTGGGATTCGGGTTACGGTTTGGAAAAGGCCACACTGTTATCAGAGACCTAAATCTCTGGAATTTCTGGACATTGGAATCTGTTAGACAGAAAGAGAAAATCCGGGAAAAAAAATTAAAAAGATCCAAAAATTCCCAAATTTTGGGAAATGACAGGAAATTATGTTAGGAAAAACTTTCATGTTGAAAGTTTTTGCAGACGGATTACATATTGTATGGACTCGGTGCATTAGGGTCTGTCTATACCCTGACAAAAGAAAATCAAGATTTTCCCAGGGGTCTGGGAAATCCGATTTTTGAAAGAGGCCAAAACTTGAAAAAAACTCAAAATTTCCAGATCATAAGTAGATTCAATTATAAATCCACTGTGATTTTTTGAGGATGATCCGGATCTCCCACAAGGGTAGTGCCGGAGGTTCTTGTCTGCTAAAGCAGAAATTAGAAGTTCTGGAAATGGGAAATCTTAGTTTGGGATTTGATTTGTTTGAGAGGGTTTCAAAACCCAAATTAAACCAAATTTTCGGCAGGAAAACAATAATAAACATGTGAAACCATCATAAAATTTCTAGGATTTTTGAAAGAAAATTCATGCATGAAATATTGACTGAACTATGCGTATGAGTCTAAAACCTATGAACTAAGTATCAACTATTAATAGAATTAAACTAAACAACTATTAAACTAAGAAATAAAACTAAATGCAACGTTAAATGTGAAAAAAAAACATCAACTCTACATGATGATGGTAAAACATAAAAATAAAAATAAATAAATATTAGGGAGGCATGAAGCACTTCATTGATTTTGGCTATTTGAAAGGGGAGACTTAACCCATCGAATTGGATTAATCACCTCGTTCATATAGCCTACACATATGAAACAAAAACATCTGCTATTTTCTATGATTTAAACTTAGAAAAGTATGATCTCAAATCTGAGTTTTGAATGAACTTTATGCTAAACCCCTCATCTCAATAGGCAATGATCAAACCTACTCATCATGCATTGATAAAAATTATGTAGAGTGTAAGCAAAAAAATAGGTTGTTACCTTGGATCGGTTGAAGCAAAGGCTAGAGGGAGTTTCCTTGGTGTTTGCTGGGATTGACCGAAGGGGAAAGAGCCTGGGAAGGTCTGTATACACCGGGAGCAATGATAGTTGCAATGGAAGGCCGTCGTAAGGAAGGCATCAAAGTGGGTGCTAATGAGATGCTGCCAGCCGTCACTTTGGAGATTGTTGGGCTGGACCTTGCCGTGGCTGTCTTGGCTAAAGTAGCGGTGGCTACATGAATGCTCTTGTGTAAATGACTTAGGGCTTGATAAAAATCAAGTCCTAAGTTTTTAATCATCAAATCAGCTTAATGAGAGAGGGCTAATGGCTGAGCGTGAATCCTCTTGGAGAATGGAAGGAAGATGGGTCTTAAGGTGGCTGGGCCAAGGTGGTGTTTGATGATGGAGCTGCGGGATCAATGGGCTGAAGGAGGCTGCCATGACGTTAGTAGATGTTGAATCTTGCTGGAGGTGGAGCTTGGTGGTGGCATCAATGGCTGGAAGTTGCAGCCAATAGGAGAGTTGTTGTGGTGGAGCTGGAACCGACTAGAGGTTGGGGATGGTTGTGCTGCAAGGGCTGCAATGAAGGTAGGCTTTTGTTTTTGCTGAAGCAAGGCTGTGCCTTGTTGTAGATATCTAAAGATGGGGGGAAGGGTTGCTGCTGGAGCTGCTACACTAGCTTGTGAACCGGCTGGAGGTAGTGGAAGCCTTTGGAAGAGGTGGCACCGGCTGTAGCTGCTTCCAAAAGGGGTGGCTGGAGGAGCTGGAGGCTGCTGCAAGTGTATAATGGTGGCTGTGTATGATAGGAACCAAGGGAGAGAGAGAGAGAGAGAGAGAGAAAGAGGCGTGAGGTTAGAAGATGGGCCCCGTTCTCTTTCTTTTTCTTTTTTTTTGTATTGAACTTAGGTTTTGATTTTCATCAAAACCTAAGTTTCCATTGTTATCTAATGAGCCATACGTGAATGGCTATGGCTGCAGCTTTTGCTTTGAAAAAGATGGAAAGGAAGTAGGGAAGAAAGGGGAAAGAAGGAAGGGAAAGAAAAGGAAAGAAGAGGGGAAGAAGGAAAAGGAAAGGAAAGGAGGGAAAGGAGAAGGAGGGGCTGGAAAGACTATACGTGAATGGAGGGAGAGGAAAGAAAGGAGGAAAGAAAGAAAGAAAGAAAAAGAAAGAAAAAGAAAAAAAGAAAGAAAGAAAAGAAATAAAGAAGAAAAGAAAAGAAAATAAAAAAAATATATATAAAAAAAGAAAATGGAGGAAGAAAGAAAGGAAATGGGCTGGAGGTTTGGGTGACCCCCTTGCGGGTCCCACCTCACAAAATAAAATAATAAATAAAAAAAAATAAATAAACACCAACAAATAAAAAGAAAATTGAAAAGAAACACAATTTTTTTTTTTTTTATAAAAGAGAATTGTAAATGAATGGGCCATCTCAGAGCGGGTCCAAATTCTACTTTTGAAATTTATTTTGACGATTAGAGGGGTAAAATAGTCTTTTCAGAAAATTTCCACGCAAAACGAGCTATTTTTGGCAGCTTTTAAAACGAGCTCGGATTTTGAAGTTCAATACCCCGTTGCGAAGCAAATCCAGTGTAGAATTTAAAAATGTAATTTTGAAAGAAATCCAGATTGTTTTTCTTTAGAAAATATTTTCAAAACGAAACGAGCTATTTTTGGCAGTTTTTGAAATGAGCTCCGATTTTGAAGTTTAATAGCTCGTTGCGAAGCAAATCCAGTATAGAATTTGAAAATTTTATTTTGGGAGAAATCCATATTGTTTTTCTCGAGAAAATACTTCCAAATTTAGACTCCCGGTGGTAAAAATGTTAATTTTGGAAACCCGAGGTTCTGAAGTTAATTTATGAAAGCTTTTAAAACTCGATCTGGATTGAAATTTATAAAACTGGAGTTCTGGACTTCAAAAATAAAATGAAATGTGATGAAATGTTATGAAATGCTGAGAAATGATATGAAATGATGAGAAATGACATGAAATGACATGCGAAATGCAGACCCTTAATAAAGAATTTTGGATGTCAGACCCCGATTGACACTTGTACCAGTTTAAAAAGCATTAAAATTGATAAAATTTGCAAAATAGCTCAAGAAATGGTTTTCGAGACTCTATTGGGTCAGAGTGACACTGAAAATTGGGGTTCGAGCTGGATTAAACTGAAATGAGCCAGATTGAGCTGGGTTTTAGAGTTTCAGAACTCCAATGAGCTAACAAGGCACTGACTCAACTGACCTTTCCGACTGAATTTTCAAGAAAAGCTGCCATTTTTAGAGAAATGGTACAGAATGGTCGCTGGAGTGAAGTGAATTATGAACTTGAACTGACTTTGAGCTAAGAAAAAGGTCAATAATACTGACGTGAACTAAAATCGAAGCTCGAACACTAGCTCAATTGGCTGAACTCAACTCAATTTCAGCTGAAAGAGCTGAAATGGACTAAAATGGGCTCCTGAACACTTGGAAATGGTTTTGAACTGAAACTGGAGCGCTTGAACTCCTGGTGAGCTCAAGTTAGACTCTGGGGAGTATGACTGACTATAAATGACTGACTTGGAGACAATTGGCTTGGATTTGAGCAAGAAATGAGCTCATTTCTGAAGAAATGATCCCATTTTGGCAGGAATTGTCAGAAATGAAAATGGTCTGTTCATTGTGAGCTCAGATGAGCTTGAGATGACTGATATTTTAAATGTTCTGAACTGACCAGTGAGCTTTGTTGACTCCAACTGACTGGAGTCCGGGATGACCTAGGGGTAAAATGGTAATTTTCCTAGTGAAAATGGGTAAAATGGTGATTTTCTGAAACTGACTCGGGGTTTGACTCCTACATTGACCTAATAGGGTTGGCACTGCCTGAGGAGGATTGTTTGAGAATGGATGTGGAAAATTTGGGGTGTTTACAGCAAGTTCCACAAGACAGTTGGACACAGCACTGAGAACTGCTTCGTTCTCAAGAACATTGTGCAGTACCTTATTGACAAGAATCTATTGGTGGAAAGAGATGAAGAAGAAAAAATGGATATTCTCAATCAACCATTTTCGCCGCACACCACAACAGTAGTATCGGAACAACCATTCCTGTAAGACCTGCGATACTTCTGAGGGCTTTACTGTTTGATTTGAGTTGGAAATGTATGCTTTTGTGTAATTATAAGATTATAACACGTAATTGGATGTAAGTTGCCTATGCCTTGTATTTCTGCCTTGTACGCGCGACCCGAAAATCATGTAGTTTTATTGTGTAAGAAAGAAGTGTCTAATTCTGGATGAATTAACTTCTGAAAATTTAGGGGTTAAATTATAATATATTTTTATAGTTTGTCCCCGAATTTGGAACCCATACGACGTAGAAACCTCATCAGTGCATGTGAATTACGAGTTTTGACTCGAGTCGTAATACGCTTAATTCTCGCAATTGGATGAGAATTTTCTTGAGAGGCTTCGAGCATTCTATGTTAATTGAGGTTTAGTAGAGCACTAAATGATTTATTGGAATTTATTTAATATTTTAATGCAATAATTAAGTATTGTTTTGAAGCATAATGCATATCGGGTTTTGGATTTGGATCCGAGTCAACTAGAGGACCCAAACCCCTTGGGCGTCCTCTCTAGGGGACGATTTTGTCCTTGGTTGACCAGTTGGTCAAAGGTAGACCAGCTGGATGGCATGTTTGAAAATAATTGCATGGCTTTTGAAATATAGGCCACAATTGGCCATTCCCTCTTTTCTAAACTCATGATGAGCCTTGAAGCTCATCATGAAATGACGTTTTTCAATAAAGGGAACCATGGGGCTGGCGCCCCATGGTGTTTTTGTAAATGTTTCAAAGTGATTCAAATAACAAAAGCTGATTGGGTGAGTTGGGGTGGCTCTTTTGTAAAATTTTCAAACATTAAAGGGCTTCTTAAATAGCGTTTTTGAAAGAAAAGTTGGAGATTTTAAAAGATGGACATGCATTGGGCGTGGATTCCTAGGGGAGGGGCGTGGAGCACTCCAGCCCTCCATCTAGGCTGGATTAATCTCATCTGTCCAATGTTAAGGACCTAACCTACTTAAGCCTTGAAGAGAGAGAAAGAACTCCTCCCTTGGGCGATTTTCTTGGAGGAGGCTCTCTCTCCTCCCTTGCTCTTCTCCCCTTCTTCTTCTCCAACATGTGTGTGTGAGAGGGTATCGTGCAGTCCCAGCCGTGAGCACCTCCTTCATCTCCTTCTTCTTTATTGTAGAGCCTTGAAGGTGAGACCCTCCTACACAAAACCATGGTTTTGGAATTTTAGATTGAGCTTCATTGCATATACCAATCGTGGGTTGTGTTTTTGAACAAGATCTTATATGTTCATGCACTTCCTCTTTCGTGAGCTGTCATGACATGCATTTTAGTTCAGAAATTGTGAGTTGAGCATGTACTTATGAAGCTGTTTTTTCTTTTAATAAGCAAGTGGCTGCAACGTTTGAGGGTTTTCTTATGTTTCTTAAGTTTTGTCTTGAGTTGATGCACCATCTTCCTAAGCTACTAGTAGATAGGTTCAGATTTATAGTCTTAATGTATATACTAACATGTGTTGTGCAGGTATTTTTTTGGTTGCACAATGACAGGAAGCCGTATTGTGCATTTTGTTATGGACGTGCATCTTGTTATTTGGTTGTGTCGTGTCCGCCAAAGCCCTCTTTTCATTCAAGCATTTTCGTTTTGCTGAACGTTCCAGCAAGTGTAACCCAGGTCGACCGCAGTTGGGTCAGCCCGGGACGTCTCCTTTTGCTTGTTTTTGTCCTACTTGAGCAAACCCCTTGCCAGTGCCCATTGTGGGTGGCGGGGGGTTTTGTTGGGGCCTGACATGGTCTGGACCGAACCGGACCAGACCTGTCAAAGGCCATGGCCGGACATAGCCAGGTTGGGTGTTAAGCCCTTTTGCTTTTTTTTTTTTGGGTAGCATTTCGGCCTTGGCTCCAGCCTTGCGGCAGCAGCTGGGTGCAGCCCCCCCCCCCCCCTTTCCGATGCTGGTTGTAGCCAGCTGAGTCTGGACCAATCGGTCCAGACCGTGCTCAGGCTTGAGAGCACCTTCTTTGGTCTGGACCAATCGGTCCAGACCTGGTCCGATTTGTGAGTCGAACCCAATGTGGGTTCGTGGGGTTAGGTCACCCCTTGTTGACCTGTCCAAGGCCTGTCGCTCGCATGTTGTTGGGGCGATTCCCCCTTTCCCAATTCGGTTTTTCCTCGGCCTATGCCAGCACCCATTTCGGGTGGCTGGTGTTTTTGCTCGGCCTAACATGGTCTAGATCGAATGGGTCCAGACCTATTAGAGGCTCCCAACTGAACCCAGTTTCGGTCATGGGCTCATTGTTCATGCCCAGCTTTGAGTTGTTATCGTTTGGGGTGCTGCAGCTTGGCTGCAGCAAGTGGGTGCAGGCCGGGGGCTTGCGCCCCCGGCTGTTTTTTTTCAGCAGGGCCTGTGTTGTGAGGGCCATGGCGCCGGGTGGCTAGTGAGCTGGCCGACCTGTGTTCAACTTTTTAGATGCTGGTCCCATATTTTAGCAGCTTTTACGCATAGTTAGCAGACTTTCGGGTGGCAGCCCATGCGGTTGCATGTGTGCTTATGCAGCACAAGGTCCAATACCCCAATGGTTTCTTCATTTTTGACTCGTTGTGACTTAGACCAGTACACGGTTGTCGAAGTAAATAACAAATAATATATATAGTTATATGTGCGCAAAATAACAGATAATGTCATCGATATGACCGTATGGACTTAGCCCTTTTGCACGTGTGTCCATTTTTTTATGGAGCGCGAAATGCTTACAAGTATTACCTTCTTCAATGCCTTTAAATAGCTATGGTTTTTATGAAGTTAGAAGGGATATGGCAAGCCTCTCGCCATATAATGCACGACATTAATTGTTGTATCTTCACGAGTTATGATTTGCTAGACATCTTAGCAAAGTGCGAAACAAAGTATGTCAACCCATCGATATGGGTAATGTGTATGCATATCCCGATGCGTATGCTTGCTCTAGCATAGTCCGCAAAGTAATTGAGATTGATGCCTTATCGAGTGCTTTCAAATAAAAGGTTTTTTGTAACTACGAAATCTAAGGCACATACCATCAAGTGAATGCAATCGCTAACTCATGTTAGTGAATTTTTGAATGAATGTCACCTAAGGAACATGGACATAATTGTGCTTGTTATGTTCTGAGGTACACTATGGATATTGCAGTCGTGTGAGACTTATGCGACTTTGGAACTCCTTAGTGAGTTGATCGTGGGCGATGGCCCCACTTAGCGAGATGAGCTCGCTTATGGTTGTAATATGTGGTTTATGAACCTTGGCACAGTGTGATCATTGCAAAATTTTTCCTCTCTTGTGGTTTCTCTCTCTTCCTTCTCTTTTCCTTTTCTAACCTCTATTTTCCTCATTTTTGAAGGGAGAAAAATAAAAGATAGAAAAAAAAGAAGAGAAAAGAGAAAATAAAGAAAGAAAAGAGAGATGAATTCTTTTGCGGGGTCTCACTTGACCTTAATTTGAAAATATTTAGGAAAATAACTCGCCTCCGTTTTGAAAATATTTGCGGGAAAATGGAGAGACGGGATTCGCTCATCGGTACAAGGTTCGACCGTTTATGGCGCCTTTACCAGGGGTAATCGAACCAAGGATCGAATTTATGCCTTTTTGCTTTGCCTAAAATACTATCTAAGGATTTATCCTAAGTCTAAAAGATGCACAAAGAATCATGTTTGTGCAATGCAAAGATGTATGCTTCTTTTGAAAAATAATTTGGAAATCTCCAAGTTTTCTGAGATAAACTTGATAATGGAGTGAAGAAATGGTTTCTGGATGATAAAATCTAACTTAGAACTTGAGATAGGTCAGAGAAGTTCTAAGTCTTTGAAGTAATCAGAGTTGGAAGAATAAATCTTGATTTTGAGAAAGAATGATTTAAAGCTGAGGAAAAGGGAAGGAAATTTCAAAGTCAGAAAATGGATTTTGAACTTAGATTTAGAAGAAAAGATAAAATTTGAAATGAAATTGAATTTAAAATTTGGAATTAGGATGGATTTGAGGAATCCAAATGATATTAAAAATAAAAATGGATTTAGGAAGTTCGGATGAGATTCGAAAATGGAATTAGATTTGAAATCTAGAAATGAAATGGAATTGGGTTTTGAAAGTTGGGATTAAAAATAGAATTTGATTTGAAATCTGGAATTCAAAATGGAATTTGAATCCAAGGTCTGGATCTTGAGATGAAATTGGATCTGAAGTCTGAGATCCAAAGTAGAATTGGATTCTGGATCCTAAAAATGGAATTGGATCTGAAGTCTAAGATCCAAAGTGGAATTAGATTCTGGATCCTAAAAAGGATTTTGGATCTGAAGTCTAAGATCCAAGATGAGATTGGGTTCTGGATCCTAGAATGGAATTTGGATCTGGTGTCTGAGATTCAAAGTAGAATCGAGTTCTAATTTTTGGATTTGGACTTTGAAATCCCAAAAAAGATGGATCTGGGTTTTAAAACCCCAGACTGAATTTGGATTTTAAGAAGGATCAAGTTTTTGAGATTCAGAATCAATCTCAAACTTTGGTTTTGAATTTTTGAAGATGATAACATTAAACTTGATTTTGAAACAGAAGGTGACTTCAAAGTTAAATTGAACTTTGAAGTTTGATTTAGAATTTGGATTTTTGGGATATACAGATGAATTTTAAAGTCAAATTGGACTTCGAATTTGAATTTTGAATAAGAAGATGGATTAGAAATCTCAAAGTTTAGATTGAACTTTGAAATTGGACTTGATTTTGGAAATAGAATTTTGAATATAGAATGAATTTGAAATCTCAAAATTAAATTGAACTTTGAGATTGAAAATGAAATAGAATTTGAAAAAAAATGAAAAGATGAATTGGATTTTACAAGAATTGAGGATTGATTGAAGAAGATATTTATATCACTTGGAGTTTTGAAAAAGAAATTTTGAAAATATGATGCAATTTTATCCTAAATGATGGATGAATTCAAAGAATTTGAAATTGGATTTTGAAAAAGCTATTTCATTCTTTAAATGAATTAAAATAAGATTGAAGATATAATATATCTTTGACTATGGTCATTGAATATATTATATAATAATCTATATTTAAATTCAAGAGAAGAATAAAATACATTTGGTGCTTTTATAGAATTTAAAATGAAATTAACTCTCAATATACCCTGACTATGGCCATTGGTATATATTTTGAGTTAATTTTAAGTTAAATTCTGATAAAAAAAGAAAATATTTAAGGAAAATATGATGAATTTTGAAAACGGATCCAATGTGGATCCAGTGTTATTTAATAAAAGATAAAAATCCTAAGTCTTGTTTACATCCTGACTATGGCCATTGATGTAAATCATCAACTTAGGATTACTTACCTTTTACGAAATGGTGCATGTGTCATTCGTGTTTCACCATTGTGAGATTTTGAAAAATAAAGGTAAAAAACATGAAAACAAGCACTTTAGGGCATTACTATGCTCATTCATTGTACCTAAAAGCTGGAAATGTAAACATTCTCATTAATATCTAATTTATTACAACTTTGAATTGCAAATATCAGAAATTTCTAGACCAAAAGAGAAATTCAAACTTTTTATATCCTCCTGAAAAAGCGAGTTAGCACAAGATATTGAATATTTAATAAATAGATGTTATATTTAAGAATTTGACATATATCTATGTAAACAATGTACATATATGAAAAATACATATATATATACATATATATAGGTATATACATATATATATATGTATATGTATATGTATATATATATAGAGAGAGAGAGATATACGTACATCTATATATCCAAGCATGATATATATATATATATATATGCTCACATTCAATATGTGTGACATAAATGAATGATATTCACTATGCTGAATGTGAAGGGACTGTGTAAGTGCAATTTGCAGGTGGAAGATGACAGTGAGTGGATGATATAGTGTCAAGGTGAAATAATGAAGTGAATGCACCCAATTTCATGACCATGGTAATGTGCTGCAGCCGGAATTTAATGGATATTACAGGAAACCCAGAGATGTTGGTGAGGTAAGTGCTGGATGAAGCTACAAGGTAGGTAAAACAGGGAATCAAAACGTTTAGAAAAAAAAAATTCAAGGCATAAACAGGCAATCTAAAATCAACAAGAAAATTAAAAGGGAAAAAAAACTAAACAGGACATCAATGAGATGCGATGATGATGGGATTGAATGGTTGGGAAGATGGTAAGTGATGCTGGAAGTGATGAATAGTATATGGATGTGCACAACTTCATCAAAATTACACATAGCTTCATCAAAATCGTGAACATACAGAGAGGGAAAATGAAATTATTCATGATAACAACTATGAAAAATTGCTCGGGTAGTCTCCTTATTTTGTCCTGCAAATAAAACAAAAGCAGAAGAATAAGGTGAAAGGCACAATGAAAGACCATCAGGCTGTCAATTCTTGTGATTCCATGTCCATATGCTCAGGCCTTAATGTCTCTAGGAGACCTTACCATATTTCTCTGGTATTGTTGATCAGTTAAAGATCCAATAGCTTATTTCTTCTTCTGTAAGAGTCTTCCAGTGGCTTGTTTTTCTGAACATATACTGAATTTTGCAAAGCTGCCTCTGTTATAGTGACTTTAGCAAGCGGCTTGACTTGAAGTGTCTAGCTCAGCAGAATGTTTGGAGAACTATTTGTATCAAAATCACTTTTAACAAGTTTTTTTTTTTTTGCATTGTGAACAAATGCAACTTCCCAAGTGTGAACAAAAACCTTGGTAATAGCTTGTTCCAGTCTTTTTGACCACAACCCCAGGATTATGTTGTCTAGAAGTAAATTGCGAGAATAGGGGTCATCAGATTCTCCTGGAAATTAAACATATGGTCTAGCTCAGCCGTTAACTCTTCATAACCACTGGACCTTGCAAATCCCACTGATTTTCCAAATACACCAAACTCCTGTTAGAATGGGATAGTGGTTCTACTATATGCATCTCTGAAATGTTGTTGAAACAGTAGCAATGAAGGTGGGATGCAAGGTGGCAGGAAAATACAATTATTTACAAAAATAGATTGTATACAAGAATGGGCTTAGTAGTTCCTTTTCAAAAATTGGATGTCTGGGAAGAGTTCTTCCTTTCCACCCTGCAACAGTTCCAAACATATCACCCTTTTCGGCTACATTCAGGGAAGAAACAGAACTCAAAGGAAAAAAAAATCGTCACATGCCTCTAAAGCAGCAAGGACACTAAAATCTTGCAGTGGACTCCAAATTCTAAGAGAAAACACAACCCAAAGAGAATTTGCAAAAGAAAGCCTTAAGACTGATGTGATCATCGCAAAATTTTTCCTATTTTCTAGTTGGTTTCTCTCTCTTCCTTCTCTTTCCCTTTTCTAACCTCTATTTTCCTCCTTTTTGAAGGGAGAAAAATAAAAGAAAGAAAAAGAGAGAGAGAAGAGAAAAGAAAGAAAGAAAGAGAGAAGAGGAACTATTTTGCACGGTCTCACTTGACCTTGATTTGAAAATATTTAGAAATTTAACTCGCCTTTATTTTGAAAATGTTGCGGGAAAATGGAGAGACGGGATTCGCTCGTCAGTACGAGGTTCGACCGTTCCTGGCGCCTTTACCAGGGGTAATCAAACCAAGGATCGAATCTATGCCTTTTTCTTTGCCTAAATATAATCTAAGAATTTATTCTAACTCTAAATGCACAAAGAATCATGCTTGTGCAATGCAAGAATGTATGCTCCTTTTGAAAGATGTTTTGAAAATTTCTAAGCATTCTGAGATGAACTTGATAAAAGAGTGAAGAAATGGTTGAATCTAACTTTAGAACTTGAGATAGATCAGAGAAGTTCTAAGTTTTTGAAGTAAATCAGAGTTGGGAGAATAAATGAGAAAGAATGACTTGAAGCTTTGAAAATGAAAGGAAATGAAGTTTCAAAGTTAGAGATAGACTTTGAATTTGAACTTGAATTTAGAAAAGAAAATGAATACTTGAAATGGAATTGAATTTGGGTTTTGAAGTTTGAAATTCGGAATGGATCTGAGAAATCCGGATGGTATTTAAGAATAGAAATGGATCTAGATTAGATCCGACAATGGAATTGACATCTAGAATTTGGAATTGGATTCCGGATTCTAAACGGAATGGGATCCAAGATTTGGAATCCAAGATGGACTTGAGTTATAGATCCTAGAATGGGTTTGGATCTGAAGTCTAAGATCCAAATGTAGAATTGGGTTCCTGATCCTAAGATGGATTTGGATCTGAAGTCTAAGATCCAAATGTAGAATGGAGTTCCGGATCCTAAGATGGATTTTGGATCTGAAGTCTGAGATCCAAGGTGAAATTGGATTCTGGATCCTATAAGGAAATTGGATCTGAAGTCTAAGATCCAAAAGTAGAATTTGTATTTAGAAAACTGGATCCAAGTTGATCTAACTTTGGATTTGGGTCTTGAAAGTCCAAATAGGACTTTTGAAGATGGATCTGGGTTTTGAAAAACCCAGATTGAATTTAAAATTTAAGAAGGGTCAAGATTCAAAATAAATCTCAAACTTGTGATTTTTGAATTTGAAGATAAGCTTGATTTTTGAATTTGAAGATGAATCAGAAACTTCAAAGTTAAATTGAACTTTGAACTTTGATTTAGAATTTTTGAATTTTGGATATACAAATGGAATTCAAAGTCAGATTGGACTTTGAATTTAGAATAAAGAGTTGAAAATTGATTTGAGAAGTGAAGAATACATATGAAGGAAATCACTTAGATTTTATGAAAAAGAATCTTGAAAATATGATGCAATTCTATCCTATATGATGAATGGATTTAAAGAATTTTGAGATTGGATTTTGAAAAGCTATTTCATTCTTTAAATGAATTTAAGATAAGATTGAAAATATAATACATCCTTGACTATGGTCATTGAATGTATTATATAATAATCTATATTTAAATTCAAGAGAAGAATGAAACACATTTAGTGCTTTTATAGAATTTAAAATGAAATTAACTCTCAATATACCCTGACTATGGCCATTGGTATATATTTTGAGTTAATTTTAAGTTAAATTCTGATAAAAGGAGAAAATATTTAAGGAAAATATGATGAATTTTGAAAACGGATCCAGTGTAGATCCAATGTTTTTTTGTAAAAGATAAAAATACTAAGTTTTGTCCACACCCTGACTATGGCCATTGATGTGGATCATCAACTTAGGATTAATTTACCTCTTACGAAATGATGCACATGCCATTCGTGTTTCACCAATGTGAGATTTTGAGAAATAAAGGCAAAAAGCATGAAAACAAGTAATTCGTGGTATTTTACAATGTTCATTCATTCTAATCTAGAATAGGAAATGTAAATTCTCATTTTAAGATCTAACTATTACAATACATGAAATGAAATTTACAACTCCAAATAATGACCCTTTTTCCACATATTCCCTGCAAAACAACTGGGTTAATATGAAAAATGAAAGAAAAAGTGCACATATTATATAGATGTCAAGGGCAAAAATGCTCACATGTCAAGGTATTTAAGGTTCAAATTTGTGGGAGAGATGAAATTGATATGTATTTATATACATATGAACATTCATATATATATATATATCTACATACATATAAGTATATATATATACATAGGTGAAAATGGTGAATGTGAGGGGACTATGTAGGTAAATGGTGGCAAGTAGCTGGGAGTTGTGTGTGTGCTGGGAAGGTGATGACAGGTTACAATGATAAGTTTCTGCAAAATAGTGGCAGTGATCCTGCTCAAAAGAATGGATATGGTGCTTTCAATGCTCAACAATAGTAGTCCGACCTGCTGTCAGTCAAATGTGTAAGTTAACAGTTTATCCTCAATGGTAGCAAATGGCTTTGTTGTAAATCACTCAATGAGTTTTGAACATGGGAATGCCAGCAATGTTAATTGATTTTCATGACAACATACACCAATGATTCCAGCACAACATTTATCAAGGTGGTCATTAAACAATATGACTATGTTCAGATACTTTTCAAATTACATCCTTCATTAAAAAAAAATATACCAAGTTCTCAGTAGCATTATAAAGATTAAGCTAGAATTTATAATCAGATGGTGCATCTATTACAATGGTGAAGGCAAACGGAAGAAGACAACAAATGAAACGTGAAAGATGCGGGAAAAGGGGCATACCTCTACTGGATTTGCAGCAAGTGCAATGGTGGGACAGCTGATGTGGCAGGTGGCTGATGTGAAATTGCAACACATAAGCATGTGACTTTTCATATTTTCTCACAATCCATTATGTGCAAACCAGCAGAAGCCGTTACCAGTAGAGATGATCAACTGAGCATGGTCGGATGTCCAGTTTGAAGCATCCTCTTGATCATATCCGTGCCAAATGAAGAGTCAGAGTCACTTGGGAACACAATTTCGTAAGGAAATGAGACACCCTCCAAACTTGGAACGGGAGGAATATGATCCTTCTTTTCATTAACAAATTTTATGATTTGAAACAATACTTCACAAAGGGATGTCTTCAAAGAAGCACGGTGTGCAGTTCTTTCTTCTGCACTCTCAGTTGAATCTCTACGAGTTTTGTCATAGTGAGATTTTCCAGTATAGCAAATTGATATAACAATTGATTCCAAAAGGGGTCGGCTAGCCTTTTCTTTTATTGCTTAAGGTGACCAAATCAAAGGGGGATATAAGGAAAAACAATGGTTAATATACAATCAGAGAAAGGAAAAAAAAAAGGGAATCTGATATAAGTTAGATTTTGGGTTGAATAAACAATATGGCAAACCCCATGGATATAGGGGGGTTAGAGCAAACAATGAAACCTAGAGAATGAGCAAAAAAATGCTACAGTGTAGTATATAAAAAGGAGCTGAACAAAACCTATAAAAGAACGCAGGAAATAGATGCTAACATTGAACATATTAATGAAACGGTAGAATGATTAAGACAGAAAATAACTAAGGTACATAAATGGATTTTATCAGAAAAAAAAAAAGAGAAAAATCAAACGTAGATTGGCATATAGCCATTTGCCCAACAGACCCAGGTTAGATGCTGGATTTCTTAGCAAATCTGACTTGAGTTCCAGATCACCAGTTGTTGCAATAGGCTGCAGATACATGGCAATGCTCATATGATGGAGCGAGGTCTTAAGCATCACAGAATGCTAAAGTGGGAACGGAGATGATGTAACAAAACAAAATGAGCATAATGATGATCAAGACAAAAGATCAAACAAAAATGGGTTAGGAATTAAAACAAATAATGATAATAAAAAAAGAAGAAGAAATAACAGAAATTAACAATGCAATGATCGATAAAAAAAAAATGGGAACAGGGCAATCAAATGGCAAGAGGAATGAGTATGCTGTAAACTGGAACTTCAAGTCAGCATAATGGAACAAGATCAATGGATGATTAGTGTGGAAAAAAAAAATCAGAAGGAGATCGACGCATTACCTGATTATCGATACAGAGTAAAGCATTGGGGAACTTAATGTAAATGAAAAATGAAAACGTGAAATAATACAGAAAATGTGTTGGAACAGAGTTGTTCCATCTGCTGTTGCAAAGGACTGAATCGGTTCTGCTATATGCAGACCGATTGCACAATCTTGCTAAAAAAAAAACGAAAACAATAGATGGATGAAATTTAGAAAAAGACCAAAAGAAATTTCTATAAAGAATCGAAAAAGGAAAAAGAAAGAAACTCTTACCTGATACGAAGGAGGAAGGAGGAGGAAGATTTCCTTCAGGAGCAAGCGTGATCGGTGAGGAAGGAGGGGTGAAGGTGACCCTCCTTTGTATTGCTGCAGGTTTTATCTGATTCCAGATTGTTGATCCAAAATAGGAGAAGAGCTTTAGCTCTATTGGTGGAGCTTCCTCGATCGACCAAAAGAGGAGGAAGGAAAAGGGCAAATGGGAAGGGGAAGAAGAGGAAAGGGGCTTTTCTTCTACCAGGGGAAGCTTCAGAGGAAGAAGAAAATTGGGTGGAAACGGATGAAATGGAGGATGATGGATGTTAATGCCGTGAAGGAAGATGGATCCGAAGGCATGCCGTGGAGAGGTAGGAGACGAATCCGTGAAGGAGAAGAAGGTGGAGGGGTAGAAGACGACCCTTTGCTTCCCATGCGTGATCTCTTCTTAAAGAGGAAGAAGAGTCTTCCAGAGGGGATTTGTTGGAGATGGAGGGAGGAAAACCCAAGAGATGGTTGGAGATCGATGATGGTGGGAGAAAAGGGAAATGCGCGGGAGTGATCCGTTGTGGATTTTCCAAATTTCCAAAAGAAGGCCCCCTTGAAAGAATTTTTGTAAAAAGAGTGGTTCAAGAGAGGTTTTTGGCAAAAATTTAATTTTTCAAGTTTTAAAACCTTTTGCTTTCCTCAATTTATTCGATTTTTGCGTCGTTTTTCCATTTTTTGTAGTAGAAAACTAAGATTTTTAAAAGAAAACTAAGTTTTAAACACTAATTTTTTTGTATTTTTGTGAGAAATATTTACAAAAGTATTTTTCTGAGAATTTCTGACCATTTCGGGGAAATTTCTTCAGAAGAGTGGGTTTGGACCCAGGTTTTGAGAAAATGTTCAAGTTTTGACACTCGAATCGAGAAATACAATGTGATGGATCCAAATGGATGTCGGATGGATTGTCCGAGCTATTTGAAACTATTTTTGGTATTTTCTGTATTTTTAATTTAAAATTTGAACAAGAAGACTCAGATTTGGATCTGGACAATGGATCCAGATCCGAAATCAATTTAAACATATGAAATGAATTTAATTTCAATAAAACTTGAGAAATGAACTGGAATTTAGATTTGAAATGACCCATTTGCTTAAAAATGATTTCAGGGCTAAAAAGGGAATATTTAAAAGATTTTGAAAAATTTGGGGTGTTCACAACTGACTTCATATTTTCATCAAGTTCTGATGATACCACTTTACAATACTCATTTTTTCTGATCAGTTTCTCAACAACTTATAAAAGAGACAAAGTTTGGGGAATCATAAATTCTGCGATTACCTGAAGCTGATGGAGTTGATGAATTAGTGGAAAACATGTGAGTGGGTGGAGTTATGCAGATGATATTACGAAAGTGGAGAGATACACAAGTTGTGGATGAAGATCAAAAGTAGGAATGAATGGAGGCAAGAGATTGGATGGTGAGTGGTTAGAAGGTAAACCTTCATCAATGTTTGAGATATGCAGATAAACTGACGACAACTTAACTTTAGTAAACCCAAATCACAGTAGATGTCTTACCTTGCAAACCAACATCCTGGCGCTAATTCAACTGTTACAGGGATTAGATCAGTGAATAAGTGGATCGATGGATTAGACCAACGATCAATAAGCCAAGCAAGTGAATCAGGCAAATGGATCAGGTGAATGGCAAGTAAACTAAATGAATGAACTGCATGATATTTCGGATTTCTCAGAAAATCACTTTGGCCAACACCTTGTCCTTATCCCAGCCCCACGTATTTGATTCCTTTCAAATATTATAATGAATAGGCATTGTGTGGCCATGTATCGTCATAAACGACATTCACTACCATTTCAAAAGTAACATATACCGAAGCTAGAGCAATTACACGATAGTCATTTGCAATAACAAAGACTAAATCAGAGAAAGATTGTAAACATTTTTACCGTCTGACCTCGGATCATCAAATATTGTTTCTGCCTGTGAAGAAGATCGACTTCTGCCGCCTTTATACTTTTCAGATAATGATGAACAAAACCCAATCGTGTCAAATGCGCCTCACACTCAACGTTTAGAGAAGGATTACACAGGACTGTAACAGAATGTTGGAAATGGAATGCAAAACAAAAAAAATGATAATAAAACAGATGCTAAATGCCGAATAATCGGAAAATGAGATATGAGAATGCCATCGGATATCATCCCAAAATCAGAAATCGAGCATAAATGGAAAATCAGATTAAAACATGAAATCAATGGTCAAAATAAGAAAAGGAAGTAGGAACTAAATACAAGGATATACTGAACTAACTAATATTCGAATTACTTGAACTAAGAAATTTTTTCTAAAAGAAACAACACGATTGTTGTTATCAATATATTCCTGTTGATGTAGCAGTGGATGGGTCGATTCTGCTATATGCAGGTCGATACCATCACTTTGCCTTACGAAAGAAGAAAGAAAAAAAAAAACAAAAAATGATGAAGACTAGAATTTAAAATAAAGAGATGCTACGAAGGAAAAACAAGATTTCCAGAAAGAATCAGAGATAAAGGGGACGATCACTTACTTGTAACTGCGGTGGATGGTCGATCGATCTCCTTCGGCTCTGGTTGCTGGGATGATTGATCGACTTCCTTCAGTTGTAGCTTGAGCATCAAAGTGATGGTCGATCTTCAGTCGTTTTGGGGGAATAGAAACAGGGAAATAAGAAGAAGAAAATGAAGAAGAGGAGAGAGGTGGAAGGAGATCGGGAGGAGAAGATGTAATTGTGAAAATGAAAAGTGGAGAGATGAAAAACGGATCCCTCTCCCTTCTGCGTGTTCCTCTTTTAAGGAGCAAAAGGAGGATTCCAGAGAGGGAGGCGGTTGGAGATGGATGGCCACTCAGCAGGGAGGAGAGCGATGGATGGTGCGAATGGGAGTGGCCGTTGCAAATCTTTTCAAATTCCCAATAGGGGATCCCTTTTTAGGATTTTTCTAAAAAAGTGGCTTTTGGTTTTCAAAAAGGGGTTTTAAGAGAGTTTTTTTTTAGCAAAGTTCAACTCTTTCAAGCTTTAAAAACATTTGCTTTCTTTATTTTTTTCCAATTTTTTGATTTTTATGTTATTTTTTATTTTTTTGTATTTTTGAAAAAATCTAAGATTTGACGAGAAAACAAAGATTAAACACTATTTTTTTTGTATTTTTCTGAGAAATATTTACAAAAGTATTTTTCTGAGAATTTCAGACCATTTCAGGGAAATTTTTTCAGAAGAATGGGTTTGGACCCGAGTTTTGAGAAAATGTTTGAGTTTTTGAAACTCGAATCGAGAAATACACGTGATGGATCCAAACGGATGCCGGATGGATTGCCCGAGCTATTTAAAAACTATTTTTGGTATTTTCTGTAACTTTAATTTAAAAGTTGGACAACGAGACTCAGATTTGGATCTGGCCAATGGAACCGGATTTGAAATCACGTCAGACATATAAAATGAATTTAATTTCAGTAAAATTTGAGAAATGAACTGGAATTTAGATGTAAACGTGACTCAATTGCTCAGAAAGTGACATCAGGGGCAAAAAGGGGATATTTGAAAGATTTTGAAAATTTTGGGGTGTTCACAGATGCCCCTCTTTGTTACTAAGTCGGTTGAAAGCCGAGCTTAGTGGCAAAAAAATACTCCAAATTTTGAAAAAAAATGCCCCAATCAACAGATCTGAGCTGGGTGTGAAAGAATTTATTTGAAGGACATGGCTTTTCAGGTTTAAAACCTTATCCTGAATGGCTTGGGGAAGACGAAATCCTCGAAAATGATATGATTGAATGACATAAATGAGGAAATTGTGATGGGACTTTGGATGAAGATCCCGAAATGATGAAAGGAGAGAATTTTGATCAAGTCTCATGGGTGAGACAAGATCATCCTTTCAGAATGAATCAGGTTTAGCCCTTAACCTGGATGGGACGAAAATGTATCAAGATAATCTGAATGGGGAAAGAAATATATGAGGACCTTGATGGGACATTTCTTTGGAAAATGCCTTATGAGATGAAGCCCAAGTAGGATCCTGTCCTGGATGGATATACAAAGCATGGATTCCTCGATGGGAAAAACCATGATGGGACTGGAAGAAAACACCTCGTCGAAACGAGGGAAACTCGTTGGAACGAGATTCAGGTTTAACCAAAACCTGAAAAAGGAAGATACCTCGTGACACGAGGTTCAGGCTTAACTCTTAACCTGAAGGGGACGACCATACGAAATCCTCGAGTGAAGAGACCATGATGGGACCTTTGGAGTTTGGACGAACAAATCCGAAAGGGGTTTGCGAAAGGAGGACAACGGGGTTCCCTAAAGCTTGAAAAAGGAATGATTTTGGGTGTCTCATTGTTGAGACTGAAATAACTTTTTGGAATCGATCACCTCTCGCAGAAGATACATATTCAACCCTTAACCTGAGTGGGTACGACCATACGGAATTCTCAAATGGAGAAACCGTGATGGGACAAGAGACATACTTCAGCTGAATGAGGCAACTCTTTTTTTTTTTTTTTGAATGTGAGATATGAAAAAAATGTGGAGATGTGAGGCAATGAATGATGAATAAGGTAACAAGAGGCAAATCCTTCGATGGTGTGAAATATAATAAGGCGATCCTTTTAGTAAGGAGAAGAAGAATCTCTTGACAAGGCGAAAGATGGAACAAGGCGATTCTTTTGACAGGAGAAGGCAAATCTTTCGATCAACACGAAAGATGAGGAGGGCAATTCTTTTAGAAATGAGAAAGTGAAAATGAAATATGAAGATGGTAATCCATTTAGTAAGGGAAAGGCAAAATGTGAAACATAAAGATTGCAATCCTTTTAGCAAGGAGAAGGCAAAATGTGAAATATGAATATGGCAATCCTTTTAACAAGGAGAAGGCAAAATGTGAAATATGAAGATGGCAATTCTTTTAACAAGGAGAAGGCAAATCTTTCGATCAAAGTGAAAGACAGAGAAGGCAATCCTTTTATCAAGGAGAAGGCGAATCTTTCGATCAAAGTGATCCTTTTATCAAGCAGAAGGCAAATCTTTTGACAACGCAAAAGATGGAGAAGGCAATCCTTTAATCAAGGAGAAGGCAAATCTTTTGACAACGCAAAAGATGGAGAAGGCAATCTTTTAATCAAGGAGAAGGTAAGTCTCTCGATGAAGCGAAAGACGGAGAAGGCAATCCTTTTATCAAGGAGAAGGTGAGTCTCTCGACAAAGCAAAAGACGAATAAGATGATCCTTTTATCAAGGAGAAGGCAAGTCTGTCGACAAAGCGAAAGACGAATAAGGCGATCCTTTTATCAAGGAGAAGGCGAGTCTCTCAACAAAGCGAAAGACGGAGAAGGCAATACTCTTATCAAGGAGAAGGTGAATCTTTCGACAAAGCGAAAGACGAAGAAGGCAATCCTTTTATCAAGGAGAAGGCGAGTCTCTCGACAAAGCGAAAGACGGAGAAGGCAATCCTTTTATCAAGGAGAAGGCGAGTCTTTCGACAAAGCGAAAGATGAAGAAGGCAACTCTTATGAAAAGAGGGGAAGGCAACTCTTTTGACTATGCGAAAGAAGAAAAAGGCAACATCAAGATGTATCAAAACATATGTCAAGTTTTTATTTCTCATCAGGAAAGCTGAAAAAATCATGCCAAAATGATAAAATTTATAGTTGCTTCAAGGTAATTGAAGGTAAGCACTTTCGAAAGATGTTCTCTCTTCCGCCTAGAGTATTACTCCCAACTGGGTTAACTCTATAGAATCCAGAATCAAAGTCAAATTATTGTTGTTGGTTTTCTTTAAGGAAGCTATCAATTCTCTTGATATGAAAAGAGAAGAAATATTCTTAGCTTCATAAAAGCATTTGAATGAAAAGATATTGATAGAAGAATTTCACATAAATAAAGATGATTCCTGACAGTTTTGGGCAGTTTGATATTTTGGGCATTTCCCATGATCTTTTTGCACTCTTTTGAGTCATGGAGCTTTCTTGGGCTTTTACATCATCCTTCATTTTGGAGATGTCCTGACTTTTCTCTCTTTTTTCGGGGAAGGGTACGTCACAAACTCCTTCATCTTGGAGATGTTTCGATCCTTCTTTTTCTCTTTCTCAGGAATTGTGCTTGATGACATCGGTTCTAAAAGGTATTTAGATGATAGCAGAAATCAAATATCTTTTAGAGTTTGTCGGTAGGTCCATCACACTCTCCTTCATCTCGACGGTGATCTGAACTTTCCCTGGAAGAATCCTTCACAAACTCCTTCATCTTGGAGACGATCCAAATCTTCTTTGGCCCCGGAGATTTAACTCGCCTATTCGTCTTCATCTTGATGACAATTGAGAGATCCCTTTTGCGGATATTTGATTTGCAACTTAGCTGACTTGAGGAGACATGGATTGGGTAGGTTCTTTTTTACTACCCAGGTTATTTCCATTGTCTTACTGCCAAAGAATAATCTTTAAGAACGTGCCATAGCTATGATCAATATCAGTTCACGTATGGCTTTTCAGCGTCATTGAGTTTTCCTTCGCCAGTCATATCAAGGATTTTTTCTTCATCCTCTTGGTTGACCAACAGAAAATTTGAAGTTTGAGTCTTTCTTCACAAAAGCTTCGCTCTTTTGGAAGGAATACTAAAGGAAATTGGAGGAAATTCTTTATGTAATAAAAGTTTGAGATCAACAACTATTTTATGGCAATTTGGCAAGATATTCCTGAAATCCATGATGACGAAAACTTTGCTTAACATCAAGTTTGGACACATCAGTGGGATTCTAGAGAAAAATCCAACACAAGGCTGGATTCTGAAGGAAAATATAAATTTAAAGTTCTGAAGGCAAGCTTGGCATAAAACTGGATTTCGAAGGTAAACCTAACTCAAAAGTTGGTTTTGAAAGACCATCCGAATCAGGACTCAGGTTCTATAAGGAAAACAGGAAAATTCGAGTCAAAACTCGAGTCTTGGAAGGTTCGAGTCGGGGCTCGAATCTCAAAAGAAAACTTGAAAATTCATTTATTGAAGGCAAGAAAACTCGAGATAAAACTCAAATTTTCGAAGGACAGCAGGAAAATTCGAGTCAGAGATCGAATCAAGACTTGAAGGTTTATTTATTGAAGTCAAGAAAACTCGAGATAAAACTCAAATCTTCGAAGGAAAGCAGAAAAATTCGAGTCAGGGCTCGAATCTCGAAGGAAAACTTTAAAAATTCATTTATTGAAGGTAAGAAAATTCAAGATAAAACTCAAATCTTCAAAGGAAAGCAGAAAAATTCGAGTTAGGGCTCGAATCTCGAAGGAAAACTTGAAAGTTCAGATTTTTGAAGGAAAGAAGACTCGAGTTAAGATCTAAATCTTCGAAAGAAGGCTGAAAATTTCGAGTCAAAACTCGAATTTCAAGGAAAGAGTTGGAAGTTCGAGTCGAAACTCGAATCTCAGAGGAGAATTGATGAGAAGGGATAGAAGAAGACTGACAGAATTTTAAGGAAAATTGAGGAAAGATTGTGACCTGAAGGCTTGAAATTGAGATTTGAATAACCCGAAGATCAAAATTGGATTTAGAGCTTTGATTTTTGAGGAAGGGTTAGTGCAAAGACTGAACCTGAGAGGCTAACTGATCGGTCAGCCAGACACTAGCACGAGCGCTAGGCTTACTTGTATGAGTATTGGATTTTTCAAGACAATGCCCCAGTATGAGTATTGGGTTTTCTGACGGAGACTGACATTCTAAGATACTTGAGAATTGAGCAAGAATGATTGTCGGTGTTTTCAGGATTTTCCCTTATCCTGAAGGGGAAATAGAATAGACATTTGATGAGAATTTAGAAAAGAATGATTCAGGTTTATCCCTTAACCTCAAAAGGGGAAAAAAAGGATAAAATTCATAAAAAAAATGGATAAGAAGAAAAGAAATTTATTTGAAAATTTATTTTGGAAAAGGATTCTCATAGATAGCACTGTTGCTTCTATGAGGGGTTTCAGGATGATCCCTTATCCTGAATGGGAAAGAGAATAGAATTTAAATGAAGAGAAATTGATATAAATTTAGAAAATCAAGTAAAGATTGATAAAACTTGTATTTGCAAAAAGAATTCTCGTAGATAACATTATTGCTTCTACGAGGGGTTTCAGGATTGTCCCTTATCCTGATTGGGAACACCTCGGACAACGAGGGTCGGGTTTATCCCTTAACCTGAGTGGGAGGAAGAATAAAAGAATACCTCATGGGAAAGAGGCATCAGGTTTATCCCTTAACCTAAAAGGGTAATAGATTTGATAAAATCTAAGAGAATTTAAGGAAAATTTTGCTAAAACTTGATAAAATTGATGTAAACTTGATAAAAAATAAAAATGAATGAAACTGATAAAGATATCAAAATTAACTGAAGATTTATAAGAATTGAGAAAAAGGAGTTTTTCTAATCCTTCTTGCATATGGGATCTTGAAAGGAAAAATGTTTATTTAAAAGATAAGTGGGAAATCATTTTGGGGAAAGAAAATCCACCATAAGAAGAATGATCAGCGCGAGATCTGATCCTTTAAATCAGACATGAGAGATCATCATGAGGCTCAATTTTTGAAGGCAATGGTTTGAAAACCTATTTTTGAAGAAGAAGGTCAACAATAGATCTGATTTCTAAAAATAACAGTTCGAAACTGATAATAAGATCAATACAAGGGTTGATCTTTGAATATAAATGTTTTAGAACCAATCTTGGAAGATAAGACCAACACAAGTGTTGATCTTTGAATATAATGCTTTAAAATCGACACAAGGGTTGATCTTTGAATGATTCGAAACCCATTTTGGAAGATAAGACCAACACAAGGGTTGATCTTTGAATATAAAGATTTGAAATCCATTTTGGAAGATAAGACCAACACAAGGGTTGATCTTTGAATATAATGTTTCGAAACCGATCTTTTGGGAGATAGGATCAACACGAGTTTTGAAATTTTAATGCAATGGTTCAAATACTTATTTTTGAAAATATAATCAACACAAGGGTTGATTTTGACAAAGGTTGGGCAAGAGAATATTTGAACTTTTTTGTTTATGAAGACTTTCAAAATTTCATGATTTTTGAAAAACCCTCATAGGTAATATCATTTCTCTCATGAATGATGTCAGGATTGGTCCCGCATTCTAAAAAGAACAGGAAAAATGTGTTTTTAATAGAAGCCAATGAAGAGATTTTTGAAATATAGATTTTCAAAAGCAAATGCCCCTATGTGGCAGAGGAAGGAAGTATTGCGATATCAGAGATATAAAGGAAAATTGACATTTCATTGATGAGCAAAACTGATAACAAATGACTGAAATATTTACAAGTACTTTGACTAAAAGGTCACAAAAGGACTGGGCTGACTGGCCCCCTACAAGGTTACTGGCAAAAGGGGAGAAAAGTAGGAGAATTCTGGCATCTTCAGTCTTCTGAGTGGCCCGGGAGAGACTTGGTCATGACGGCTAGCTCGTCTTCCTCTTCGTCTTCAACAAAGAGACTCTTGTCGACGCAATCCTGAAAAATATTTTTGAAGACAAAGCAGTGATCGGTGTCATGCCTCACTGTTTGATGGAACTTACAGAACTGATTTGTGAACCTTCCCATGATCGTGGGAGGATCCGCGACTTTTGGGAGTTTAACCAATCCTTTGGCCAGCATGAATTCAAGGGATTCTTCGAGCGTTTGCTTTAGAGGAGTGAACTCACGATCATTACTTCAACCTTTGCACTTTATCTTTTCTTTTTGCGGAAAGTTAGACTGAGATGGCTTGTTATTCTGCTTGGAAGACTTCTCCCTTTGAGCTGCGTCGTGGTTCTGGCCATTCTTGCTGTCATTTCTGTTTCTTCTGCTGCTGTCATGATCATTGCTAGAGGTATCAGCTGCATGAGTGTAAACACCCCAAATTTTCACCCTCATCCAGTGTTTGTCCATTTCATGTGTCATTGCATGCATTCGGCATATCATTTCATCGCATTGCATAGCATTGCATGACATTACATCTCATTCTCGAGATCCAGCACTCCTATTTCAAAACATTCAATCCAGATTTGAATTTTAAAGCTTTTCTTTCGAAATCAATTTCAAAACCTGGGTTTTTATTCAATACCCTGTCATTTTCCAACCCCAGGACTTTATATTTCGAAATATTTTCTCAAGGAAACAATCTGGATTCATTTCAAATTCAAATTTTAATCGATTTCAATTCACAGATGAGACCCATTGAGGTGGTGTCGCTTCTGAATTCCTCTATTCATCAAATTTCTCAAAATTTTGAAAGTTTCAGTCCGATCAGGACTCTGTCTCAGAGTCCTGATCCGGTCAGGAGTCTGTTTTGAAGTGTGTTTTACTTCCATTTTCAATCTTTTCCGTTTGTTTTCGAAATTTAGGTCATTTTACAGAGTTCAGTTAGTTCAGGACTCTATTTTAGAGTTCGGTCGAGTTAAGAGTCTAACCCTGACTGTGTTTTCTGACTTATTTCATCATTTCTTGATAAAATCTTTTGAAAATTCTTTCATTTGGCTTTTAAAATCTAAAATCTCAGAGTCCTAAGAGTTCAGGACTCTAACTCGGAGTTCCAGTTCGCTTGAGACCCTATTTTCAAAGATCTTGAATTTCAAATGTCGATTTTAACCCCTTTTTCAAAGCCATTTTCAGTGTTTATTTCAAAATTTCCAAAACTCGATGTGGGCCCACTCAGTTGGCACCATATCCAGAGGAATTCTAACTCAGTTACAACCCTATGCCATTTCAAAAATTCTAATTTTAAAATTGCTTTTGAAAATCCTTTTGAAAACTCCTTCAATTTCAAGTTTTAAAATCGCTTTTTGAAAAACTCAAGTAGGGCCCACTCGGGGTGGCGCCATATTTGAGTAAGTCAGGGCTAGACTAGGGTTAGTTGATGTCTTGGTTAGTGTTAGAGGTTTAGAAGAGTCAAAACCATTTTGAAAAACTCATTTTGAAAGTTAGTTTTTTAAAACTAGTGTTTTTAAAGGTTTTTAAAGGTTTTTAAAGGTGTTTTAAAAACCCAATGTGAGAAAATGCCAAGTGGCACCACATTTGGGGGATTCTTATGTTTAGCTAGGGGTTAATTAGGGATTAATTAGGATAATTTAGGTCAAGGGCATATAGGTAACTCCACCCAAAAATCGCCCCCCCTTTAGAGTCCAAAATTTTCAAAATTGTCAATTTTTAAACCTAAAAAATTTTCTATAAATAGATGCCATAAGGGGGGTCGATTTGATCATCTCTCTCCTATTGGATTCTTGGAGCTTCTCTCTCCTCTCCATCCTTCCTCCATTGCTGCAACTCCAAGGTAAATAATTTCTTCAATTTTTAATATTTTATTTAGTGTTTTTCATGATTTAAACCTAGATCTAGGCTTGGACACCCCTCCTTATGAAGATCCAACCATGGTTTCACCTCAAGAACCATCAAGAATCAGCAAGAACGATCCAAGAAGGTGATCTAACCCTGTTTTGGATGATTTACAGAGATTTTAATCCATTAGAATTAATTTTAATATGATTCTTTACATTATTAACCAATAAAATATATGATTTACCCTTTTTAATGGGTTAAATCTATGTTTTAAAGGTGATATCAAATTCCAGCCATTGATTCCCTGTTTTTATTTTATTTTCATGGTTTATTCATGTTTGTTTTACGTTCTATAGCATAGAAATAAGTTTTATTTACTGTTTTATGGTTTATTTTATTTATTTACATTAGTTAATGCATGGTTTGTCAAGTTTCTTAAATTTCTGTGTGTCTAGGTTTAGAAAAGTAAAGATAATGTTATTTCGGGTTGAAGTTCTTGTTGTTTATTTCTGATTTGTTTATATGTGATGCATGCATGAGTTATTGAGTTACTGTAGAAAAATCAGAGGTTTTGGATCTCGGGAACTCTGTCAAAAAAATCAGACATCAAATCGAGTTTTTAAAGCTTTAAAATCGTGGTTAAAATCAAGAAGGTAACTTGCTGTTATGATATTTCTCTCACCTTATATCCGATTTTAGATCTGTAAAGTGATATGGATTCACATTGAGTAGATATGTCTGCTATGAAATTTTTAGATTTTTTGATCACAGTTTAGTATTTTTCCCTTTTTAGAGAATCTGTTTTTAAATTTAAAACTCGTTAGGGTTTACCAAAACCCTAATCAGACTTGTGTTAGTCATAAATCCCAAACCACAGATCCGATTCATGATCTGTAAAAAGTGAGTATTGTTATTTTTCTGTCTACTGTTCACCACTAAAATTTTAGAGCTTTTTGTTTAGGATTTATATTTATTTTTGTATTTTCAATCTGGAATAGCTGTTTTAATCCCTGTTAAGAGTGATATATTTTAGTTCAGATTTCCGGAAGGGTTTCTCCATAATCGGAGATGATTTTTATGATCTGTAAATTGGGAAATCTCTGTTTTTCTTCTTAGTTAGTCTCTGTAAAATTTCATAAATTTCCATGGAGATTTGACCCCTGGTTCAGGTCTTGGATTGAGACTGGTTGGTGAATTAGGTCAAAAATAGCATATTTTAGGGTTTAATGCAATTTTCGGATTAATTTAATGTCAAAAAATTATTTTTATAATTCCAATTCGACATTAACGTTATAACAAGTGCAGGTACCAATTTTTATGGATTTTGGAATCCATTTGATGGCTGAATTAAGCAAATTGTAAAACCGGGTTCCTGAAAGATCCAAAAACACTGCTAAAATCACAGTTTTTGTGATATTCTTGAATTTTCGTGCATAAGCATATATTTTTAGGATCTAATCATGTTCATAATCATATTAGGATGCTTTAGGTTTGATTTTGTGCTCATTTGATTTCATTTAGTGCATAAAACCTAAGTTTTTACCAAAATCTATTTCTGAAAACCCTGATTTCAAGGCCATAGTCTTGCTATCAGGGGCAATTTGGTCATTTGACCTAAATTTCGAAATCCCTAACCCTAATTTCATATTTTTAATCATGTCATAGCATATTTGGTTTGAGTTTATTCCATTCAAATTTCAAAACTTGCATTTTATCAAAATATCTTTCTAAAAACCCTAATTTCAAGGCCATAGTCTTGTTATGAGGGGTATTTTGGTCATTTTGACCCCAATTTCGAAATTTCATATCTTCTTTTTCATATTTATTCAATTTTATTTCATACTTTATCATTTTTATTTAAGGGAATCAAGGAAAAGGCTTATATCTAGCAAAATCCAACAATTTCCTGATATTATTGGATAAATCTAGAAAAGCCAACATATTTTCATTAACCAAGTTTTCTAGTTTTGCAGGTACATTGAAGACTTTATTTTTCATGTATTTAAATTTCAATAGTGATGTAACTTGTAATTAAACTTTGGAATAAGAATTTACATTTCCTGCTTAGCTTAGGCAGCATTGCATATAGTTTATTTTTTTTTATAATGTAAATGTGTGATGGATGATGATTCATGCATATTTTTACAAATTCACCATGGTCTATACGAATGGCACATGCACTAGCTTCTATGAAGTTTATAAACTTGGTGGAATTTGTATTTATGGCCATAGTCAGAATACGAATGCTACTTAGATTTATGATCTTCACATTAGCCACATTCAGCCTACACTCTTAGGCTAACTTCAAAATGCACTGCATTTCTCAAAATACAAAAAAGTATTTCTCAATTCCTCAAATCCATATTCATTCATTTCATGCATTTGCCAATTCCAATTCAAATTCTAAGTCAAGGAAATTGAATTCCTCAAAATCTCCTAAGTCTTATAGCAAAATCGATTTTCCCAAAAGCATTGAATTTCAAAGAATATTTCAAGTATTTCCCAAGTTCCAAATTCAAATTTTCTAAGTTAGAATTTCAATTTCCAAGTTTGAATTCAGAGAAACCAAGTCTCTCAGAATCGATTTTCACCAAATGTCAAGGATTCCTCAAAATCGATTTTTATTTTTCTCAGAAGTACATTTCAAATACCAATTCACGATTTTCCAAGATTTACATTTTCTAAATATTTCAATCATTCAAAGCAAACATCATGTTTTCAAATGTGCATCTTCTGAAAATTCATAGCACATGCCTGATTCTATGTGCATTTAGAAATTAGAATATGATTTAGACAAGTTGAATCGAGTAGAGCATAAGATTGATCCTTGGTTCAATTACCCCTGTTAAAGGTGGCAGGAACGGTTGAACCTCGTACCGACAGGCGAGTCCCATTCTTCGGAATTATCCCGCATTTTCAAAAACAGAGGCGAGCTAATTTCAAAATCTTTTTCAAAGGTCAGCTTGACTCGCAAAAAGTTAAAATTTTTGCAATGATAACAGGTTTGGCGACCGTGATGGGACCTGTCTTTGCCTGATCAATCTAATGCTCTACTTAGTTCAAATTGTCAAAATCGATTTCCATAGAATGTCAGCTTTGCTTTATGATATCATGTGAACCTAGGCTTGAACCCAGCTGACATGGAATGCATATAGACTAGGTATGGTTTGGTAGGACCATATTGAGGAGAATTATTCATGCTCACATAGACTTAGGTCTAATACAACACTCCTCAATTTAGGAAATGTATGAAAACAATGTTTGCTTCTTCAAATATTTCAAAATCTCTATCTCTTTAGGTTTTAGAGCCTTCTGATTTGATTGCATGTGCTCATGTTTTTCAAAAACCACCCCCACCTATATTGTCCCGGTCTTCACGTTGCTGGGCTCTCTTCCAGAACCATAGTTCGGGACAGAGCCTCACAACTAGGCCACCTATTTGGGTGAAAACCCCCTGCCACGTACCAAGGGCCATAGTCCAACGTATATCGGCAGGTGCTCAAGGATGTTGGAAAACTTGAACCTAGAACCGGAGGAATTGATTTTATGCCACGTACATCGAGCCTTGGCTTGAGTATATAGGCGTAACTGGATTGGATACAGATGATCTGAGCCCTATAGTTAGGATTAAGGTCCTATAGCTATTTCAAAATTTGTGTATCTAGAGTCAGCTTTTAGGGAATGCTGTATGTGCATACTTGTTTGTGCAGAATGTGATTGAATATATTATAGTCATTTCCTTTCATATTTTCCCAATTTTCTAAAATACTGGACGATTTTCTCAAAATTCCCCAATCTATGTCCATGTACTGTCCATGTTTTAAACCTTGGACGATTTTTCAAATACTTCAATTTTCATTTATTTCTTCATATTTCATCAAACCCTGGACGATTTTCTAAATTTCCCTTAATTTCCTTCAAAACTCCAGGTGATTTTCCATCCTCACTTTCTTCTGGATCTCGATTTTCTGCTTCATTTTATCCTGCCTGCGTTTTCCTCAAATTTCCTGTATTTTCCCAAGTTTTATTCCAATTTCCATGTCTTCCAGTCCGATGGCATCCAGTCAGCTTGATTCAGTCTTCATCGAGGGTCACATCTCCTACGAGGTGCGACAAAGTCTTCCCGAACATCGAGTCCTCAGCACCGGATCCTTCTTTCCCCGGTGGTACTATTCGTGGTTCAAGAACTTCTCTCGTATGTTTCCGGACCATCTGGACGAGTGTGGATTGGAACTGGCGTCCGCAGTGGGAAAGCAGACAGTCAACGGCAACTTGATCCATGCACTAGCAAAGCGGTGGAATCCGAGCACTTCTACCTTCTGGTTCCCGTGGGGCGAGATGACAGTACTGATGGATGAATTCTTAGAGATTATGGGATTGCCCGAGCCAGCCGGTCAGCCTGGAGATCCATTGGAGAAAAAGTTTCTGATTAATGTCAAGGGTCTGGACCCAAAAGATGCCTTAGCTCGCATGACGGGACGCAAGTCTTGGCCTCTGATTGAAGAAGATGGAAATGAATATGTGGACCTGCTCGAAATCTACAGACAGCATGGGACATTTGTGGAAGTCAGCTCGTTGTCCAGGACAGCTCGAGAAAGAATTCAGCATGAGATGGTTCTGTGCACGGTGGGATTAGCTTTCTTTCCCGACGGATGGAATTACATGGATATCAGAATAGTTCAGCTTATGAGGAGATGGGGAAGTCGACAGACCAGCCACCTCTCAATAGACATGGCCGCACTCGCCTTTCTATACCGAGGGTTGACTCATTTCGCACTCGGAGAGTCGATCCTAGTCGAAGGATGCACCTATGCCTTGCAGTCTTGGTTCCTCCGGCATGTGCCAATCCGAGCCAGTTCCTTCAGATACAATGGTGAAAAGCTTCTTCCAGTTGCGCGATACCGGTTCTTGCTCGACAACCTTCAGGAAGAAGAGGTCGTATGGGACTACTTTGATCGTTAGGAATCACCTCCCAGATACACTTATGCTTACGACAAGCGATTCAGACTACTTGGCCCGTTTTTCTGCGCATACTATCATCCAGAGCGGTGTGTCAGGCAGTTCTCTCAGAGGCAGAAGCGCGTAGAGATTCGTCCACTAGCCGGGGTTCTGCCAGAATTCGATCTCGCATCAGATCAGTGGTCCGGAGCATACCATTCTGCCAGACATGGCTGGGATTCCTTTGTCAGTCTTACTATTTTTCCTGGTCCTCGTGTGTCTTCTGATTTTGTAGAGTGGTGGAAAATTGTCTGTCCCCCTCCCCTCTGTCAAGTGTATTATTGATAAAATCATGTTTTTCCCCTCAATAAAATTCCTTTATTTTACATTTCACTTTGGTTTGACGACCTCGCCTAGGTAACAAGGCATATTTTCAGTTGTTTATCTTGCAAAGAATAGCAACACAATTGTCGTAATCCCAACGACGACTCAATCCCTAGTAATGGGATATTATTTCAATTGTCTACCAAAATTCTCAATAAATATTTTTCTCCAAACCAAATTTCCGTCAAAAGCCTAACCATCAGTTCTACCCTGCAGAGAGCATCAGAGAACATTTGCAATACCCGATGGTCAATACAAGATCCAGAAAGAAAACCGCGTCAGTTGAAGGCGTCGCGTATTCAGTAGCTTCAGAAGAAGAGATGGACTCACCTCGATCAATCCAGAGTCAGGGTCAGCAGGCGGATGATGGCATCGATCCCCAAATGTACGTCATGTTCAAAAAAATGATGACCAAGATGCTGGCAGAGCAAGCTGAGGCCATTACTGAGCAAATTTAGACCAAACAGAAAGATAAGGGTCATGTCGTCAAGAATGTGAAGATCAGCAAAAAGCAGAGTCGTCACGAGGAAATATCTGATGAGTCAGAATCAACTGACGATGCTGACAAGGAATGTGAAAATAAATATGAATTCAAAAGGTCGACTCAGGGTCAGGGGTCGGCTTACAAATCCAAAAACCAGTCTGTTGATGACCCTACCAGTCACAGCTAAAAGACATGATGAAGATGGTCAAAGATCTGCAGGCCCGCGACAAGGGCAAGAAAGTCTTCACCAGCGAAGACTTCTATGATGGTTTAGATGGAGACGACGATCTGGATAATCTCCCCAAAAAATTTATCAAGTTTGATGGTTCTGGCGACCCTAAGGCTCATCTCGCCATGTTTTTTGCTGAATGTTCACGATTCAAGCGTGACAATCGGGCACTCTTCCTTTGCTTCCCTCGCAGTCTGGAGGGAACGGCAGCTAAGTGGTATTCAGAGCATGTCAACCCCATAGAGCTGAAAGAATTTGATAAGGTGGTAAATATGTTCATTGAGCGCTTTCTGTTTAATGCTGAGGCACTCCCGACCCTCAGCCACCTCTGTGGTCTGAAACAGAAAGAAAATGAAAAGGCCCAAGATTTTATCCACCGCTGGAGGTCAGCTTGTAATAAAATGAGAGATCCTATCTGTAAACACACCAAATTTTTACCTTCATCCAGTGTTTGTCCATTTTATAAGTCATCACAAATCATTGTATGTCATTGCATGTATTCTGCATAGCATTGCATGTCATTACATCTCATCTTCGAGATCCAGCACTCCTATTTCACAACATTCAATCCAGATTTGAATTTTAAAGCTTTATTTCAAAATCAATTTCAAAATCTGGGTTTTTAGTCAATACTCTGTCATTTTCCAACCCCAGGACTTTATATTTCGAAATATTTTCTCAAGGAAACAATCTGGATTCATTTCAAATTCAAATTTTAATCGATTTTAATTCACAGATGAGACCCATTGAGGTGGTGTCACTTCTGAATTCCTCTATTCATCAAATTTCTCAAAATTTTGAAAGTTTCAGTCCGATCAGGACTCTGTCTCAGAGACCTGATCCGGTCAGGAGTCTGTTTTGAAGTCTGTTTTACTTCCATTTTTAATCTTTTTCGTTTGTTTTCGAAATTTAGGTCATTTTACAGAGTCCAGTTAGTTCAGGATTCTATTTTAGAGTTCAGTCGAGTTGAGAGTCTAACCCTGACTGTGTTTTCTGACTTATTTCATCATTTCTTGATAAAATCTTTTGAAAATTCTTTAATTTGGCTTTTAAAATCTAAAATCTCAGAGTCCTAAGGGTTCAGGACTCTAACCCGGAGTTCTAGTTCGCTTGAGACCCTATTTTCAAAGATCTTGAATTTCAAATGTCAATTTTAACCCCTTTTCAAAGCCATTTTCAGTGTTTATTTCAAAAATGTTCAAAATTCGATGTGGGCCCACTCAGTTGGCACCATATTCAGAGGAATTCTAACTCAGTTAGGACTTTATGCCATTTCAAAAATCCTAATTTTAAGTTTACTTTTGAAAATCTTTTGAAAACTCCTTCAATTTCAAGTTTTAAAATCACTTTTTGAAAAACTCAAGTAGGGCCCACTCGGGGTGGCGCCATATTCGAGTAAGTCAGGGCTAGACTAGGGTTAGTTGATGTCTTGGTTAGTGTTAGAGGTTTAGAAGAGTCAAAACCATTTTGAAAACTCATTTTGAAAATTAGTTTTTAAAACTAGTGTTTTTAAATGTTTTTAAAGGTGTTTTAAAAACCCAAATGTGAAAGATGCCAAGTGGCATCACATTTGGGGGTTTTCTAGGTTTAGTTAGGGGCTAATTAGGGATTAATTAGAGTCCCACCTAGGTTAGAAAACCACAAAAAATTGTTGCCTTTAGTGGATTTATTAGAAAGAGTCCTAAAAAAATGAAAAAACCTCTTTATTAACCCTAATTAAGTGACTTTTTGAAAAACTATAAAAAGGGCTCTTTTCTCTCAAATTTTCGTGGCCTCTCTCTCCTGTCCAGCACCTCCACCTTCTTCCATTGCAGCTGCAAGCACCAAGGTAATATTTTTAATATTTTTTTGTTTTATTTAATACTTTTTCATGTTTTAAATCAATTTTAGCCATTGGTGTCATCCCCTTCATGGATTAAACCATGGATTCAACCTCAAGAACCATCAAGAATCAGCAAGAACGATCCAAGAAGGTGATCTAACCCTGTTTTGGGTGATTTACAGGGATTTTAATCCATTAGAATTGATTTTAATATGGTTCTTTATATTATTAACCAATAAAATATATGATTTACCCTTTTTAATGGGTTAAATCTATGTTTTAAAGGTGATATCAAATTCCAGCCATTGATTCCCTGTTTTTATTTTATTGTCATGGTTTATTCATGTTTGTTTTACGTTATGTAGCATAGAAATAAGTTTTATTTACTGTTTTATGGTTTATTTTATTTATTTACATTAGTTAATGCATGGTTTTTCAAGTTTCTTAAATTTCTGTGTGTTCTAGGTTTAGAACAGTAAAGATCATGTTATTTCGGATTGAAGCACTCATTGTTTATTTCTGATTTTTTTATATGGGGTGCATGCATGAGTTATTGAGTTACTGTAGAAAAATCAGAGGTTTTGGATCTATGGAACCCTGTCAAAAAAAACAGATATCAAATCGGGTTTTTAAAGCTTTAAAATCGTGGTTAAAATCAAGAAGGTAACTTGCTGTTATGATATTTCTCTCATCTTATATCCGATTTTAGATCTGTAAAGTGATATGGATTCACATTGAGTAGATCTGTCTGCTGTGAAATTTTCTGTTTTTTTTATCACAATTTAGTATTTTTCCCTTTTTAGAGAATCTGTTTTTAAAGTTTAAACTCGTTAGGGTTTACCAAAACCCTAATCAGACTTGTATTAGTCATAAATCCCAAACCACAGATCCGATTTTAGATCTGTAAAAAGTGAGTATTGTTATTTTTCTGTCTACTGTTGATCACTAAAATTTCAGAGATTTTTGTTTAGGTTTTCTATTTATTCCTGTATTTTCAATCTGGAATAGCCGTTTTAATCCCTGTTAAGAGTGATATATTTTAGCTCAGATTGCCGGAACGGTTTCTCCCTAACCAGAGATGATGCTTTCGATCTGTAAATTGGGAAATCTCTGTTTTTCTTCCTAGTTAGTCTCTGTAAAATTTCATAAATTTCCATGGAGATTTGATCCCTGATTCAGGTCTTGGATTGAAACTGGTTGGTGAATTAGGTCAAAAATAGTATATTTTAGGGTTTAATGCAATTTTCGGATTAATTTAATGTCAAAAAATTATTTTTATAATTCTAATTCGACATTAGGGTTATAACAAGTGTAGGTACCAATTTTTATGGATTTTGGAATCCATTTGATGGCTGAATTAAGCAAATTGCAAAACCGGGTTCCTGAAAGATCCAAAAACACTGCAAAAATCACAGTTTTTGTGATATTATTGGATTTTCGTGCATAAGCATATATTTTTAGGGTTTAATAATGTTCATAATCATATTAGGATGCTTTAGGTTTAATTTGATGCTCATTTGATTTCATTTAGTGCATAAAACCTAGGTTTTTACCAAAATCTATTTTAGAAAACCCTGATTTCAAGGCCATAGTCTTGCTATCGGGGGTAATTTGGTCATTTGACCTAAATTTCGAAATTCCTAACCCTAATTTCATATTTTTAATCATGTCATAGCATATTTGGTTTAAGTTTATTCCATTCAAATTTCAAAACTTGCATTTTATCAAAATATCTTTCTAAAAACCCTAATTTCAAGGCCATAGTCTTGTTATTAGGGGTATTTTGGTCATTTGAACCCCAATTTCGAAATTTCATATCTTATCTTCCTTATTTATTCCATTTTATTTCATACTTTATCACTTTTGATTTAAGGGAATCATGGCAAAAAGGCTTATATCTAGCAAAATCCAGCAATTTCCTGATATTGTTGGATAAATCTAGAAAAGCCAACATATATTCATTAACCAAGTTTTCTAGTTTTGCAGGTACATTGAAGACTTTATTTTCCATGTATTTAAATTTCAATAGTGATGTAATTTGTAATTAAACTTTGGAATAAGAATTTACATTTCCTGCTTAGCTTAGGTTGCATTGCATATAGTTTATTTTTATAATTTTAATGTGTGATGGATGATGATTCATGCATATTTTTACAAATTCACCATGGTCTACACGAATGGCACATGCACCAGCTTCTATGAAGTTTATAAACTTGGTGGAATTTGTATTTATGGCCATAGTCAGAATATGAATGATACTCAGATTTATAATCTTCACATTAGCCACATCCAGCCTACACTCTTAGGCTAACTTCAAAATGCACTGCATTTCTCAAAAATACAAAAAGTATTTCTCAATTCCTCAAATCCATATTCATTCATCTCATGCATTTGCCAATTTCAATTTCAAAGTTTGAATTCAAAGAATTTCATTTTCTCAAAATTTTCTAAGTCATATGGAGAAATTGATTTTCTCAGAATATGAAAATCTCAAAGTATGTTTCAAGTGTTTCTCAAGTTCAAAATTCGAAATTTCAAGTTGTATTTTCAAGTTCAAAGTTGGAATTCAGAGAAACCAAGTTCTCTCAGAATTGATTTTCATAAAATCTCAAGATTTCCCCAGAAATCGATTTTTATTTCAGAAATATTTTTTTCAAATCTTAATTCACGATTTCCCATGTGATATCATTTCCAAGGTTTACATTTTCTAACTATTTCAATCATTCAAAGCAAACATCATGTTTTCAAAATGTGCATTTTCTGAAAATTCATAGCACATGTCTGATTCTATGTGCATTTAGAAATTAGAATATGATTTAGGCAAGTTGTCAATAATAATAAATGGAATCATCGCAAGGGGCAGAATAGAGACTTCTGTTATGGGGCAGGAGGTTCAAACAGGAATGATCAGAAAGGGAAGCCGATCCCGCAATTCAGCAAGCCGCTTCAACTAGAACAGGGACCAAAACCCCGAGAGAAAGTGAAGCACGAAGGATGGAGCTATGAGAGGAAGTTCACTCCATTAGATCAATCACTCGAGACCGTGCTCGAGTACTTGTTGACCATGGAGATGGTCAAATTGCCCAGGCTGGCCGATCCTCCCGTTCCTATGGGAAAATTCAAAGACCGATTCTGCAAGTTCCACAGAACAGTGGGGCACAATACTGAGAACTACTTCGTTCTGAAGAATATTGTTCAGGACCTTATCGATAAAAATCTTCTGGTAGAAGGTGCGGAAGATGAAAATATAGATATTCTAAAAGAACCATTTCCTCGTCATTCTACAGTGGTTATCACCGAACAGTCGCTTCAACCACAGGAGCATATCAGGCCGTGGTCTGAAAATGACATGCAAGCTTAGCATCAAGTCCTAGTATTGCAGCAGGCTCGGTCCAAGGCCCAGAAGATGGACCTTATTTCAGCTTTCGGCAAATTGAAAGTATCTGACAAGCCCGCTGGGATATCTCCCGAGGTAGCCAGAAGTATGCCATGGATCCCTAAGCATCTCATTAAATCCACCACAAAGAAAAGCGAGACATCAACTCTAAAGCCTATTACAGCATTATCCAATGTCTCAATTTTGGACTTAACTCAAGCCTCCGCCAAGCATCAGCAGGTGTTGAATGATCTGCTACAGAAAATCAAGGTGAAACCAAGCATAACTCCTGAAGACATGGCCCATATAGTCAATCAGGCCATGACTAATGCTCCAGTTACTTTCTCCGATGAGGATCTCCCTAAGCCTCATGTGTTCCATAACAACGCCCTGTATGTTGTGGTTCGAACCAGAGGGATGACAGTTCCTCATGTGCTGATCGATGGAGGCAGCAACCTCAATATATGTCCGGAAATGACCGCCAAAGCTTTGGGCATAAAAGAAGAAGAATACATTCCAGATCCAATCACCATTTATGGGTTCGACAATCACGGCCAAACAGCGAAAGGAAAAATATTCCTAGAGATCTTCATTGACTACTCGGTCCATTCAATTCTCTTTCACGTGGTCAATGTGCCACCCACTTATAATCTACTTCTCGGGAGACCATGGATCCACAACACAAACGCAGTACCATCTACTCTTCATCAGTGCATCAAGTGGTCAAAAGGTGGTATAATCACGACAGTCTTAGGCGAAGATCCGGAGCAGAGGCTAGCACAGCCCATGGTTCCCAGGCCCTCTTTCACTACTGATATCCCTAGCATTAGGGGTATTGAAGAGGTCAGCTTCGAAGAGGATTCAAGAATCATGCAGATGACAGAGCGACCCGAGCATACAGTGGCTGCGATCCGATGGGGAGGTCCACAGTTCTTCAAGATTGGAGGACGAATTGATTACAGCACACTTAAGGATCATCCGCTATTCTCCCAATTTATGAAAGCTAAGAAGGGATTTGATTTATTAGTGAAGCACGGCTACCAGCCTTTTCGAGGCCTAGGCAAAAATGAAGATGGTCGTCTTGAACCAGTGATTCCTCAGCACTGCCCTAAAAGAACCGGATTGGGCTTTAATGGCCGAAGATCTCAGAAAGGGACTGTTTTCATTAAGGGAGCGCATTAGAAGAATTCCTTTGTCTTTCCTTTTCTATTCTTTTGTCGGGATGATATCCCATTTCATTTTCATCATTGTCATTTTGATTAATTCTATCTTTCAATAAAGTTGTCAGTTTCCTTTGTCTATCTTGATGTCGTTTGTCTCTTTACTCCTCAATATTAAATCTTCACAAAATTGAAATTATTTTGCTCTTTTATCTTTCCAATTATTTTCAATAAAAGCAATTTATTTCATGATGAGCAACTTCCCTAAATCAATTTATCCTCCAATTTTCAGAATGTCTTCCCGATCTATCAAGAAGCTCGTCTTTAATCCAAAAGCTTGTTCGAAATCAGCAATAATTCATCAGGTCAGAATAAGAGCAGAATGTGGTCAAACTGCAAAACAGTCAGAAGAATCCGCAGAGTTCGACTCAGCTCTTCAGGAACTGCCAGAATTTGCATCGGTTCAGAAGCAAGATGAGCCATCATCCTTAGTTCAAGATCCGACTGAGGATATCAATATCGGATCAGAAGACGATCCTAGAATTCTCAAAATTGGCAGTGGTTTGAGCCCAGGAGAGAAAGAAAGGCTCACTAATTTCCTCAAGCAGCATGAAGAAGTATTCACATGGACTTATGAGGATATGCCAGGTTTAGATCCAAAATTGGTGGAGCATCGCCTCGTTCTGAAGCCTGAGGCGAAACCAGTCAAGCATAAGTTGAGAAAAATGGATCCTCGAATCGAGCAACAGGTCAAGGAAGGACTTGAGGATCTGCTTAAAGCAGGATTCATTCGAGCGATTGATTACCCGGATTGGTTGGCGAATATCGTAGCAGTTCCTAAGAAGAATGGTAAAGTGCGAATCTGTATCGACTTTCGTGATCTCAATAAAGCCACTCCGAAGGATGACTATCCGCTCCCAAACATTGATCTCCTAGTCGATAGCACAGCTGGGCATGCTATGTTCTCCTTTATGGACGGATACTCCGGATATAATCAAATCAAGTTGGCCGCTCGTGACCAATCCAAAACATCCTTTACCACGCCATGGGGCACTTTCTGTTATACAGTCATGCCTTTTGGGCTCAAGAATGCTGGAGCCACTTATCAGTGCGCTATGGCCGTTATATTCCATGATCAGATGCACAAAATCATGGATGCATATGTCGATGATATTCTGGTGAAATCCAAAGAAGAGGAAGATCACATCGAAGCTCTCAATCAAGTTTTTAAGCGACTCATTCTTTACAAGCTAAGACTCAATCCACAAAAATGTGTCTTTGGAGTCGAATCAGGCAAGTTGCTAGGCTTCTTGGTCAGCAAGAAGGGGATAGAAATGGATCCCGCTAAGGCCAAAGCTATCATTGGCATGCCGCCCCCGACTAATCTCAAAGAATTGCGTAGCCTTCAAGGACGCATGCAATCAATTCGGTGATTCATTTCTGATTTGGCCATGAGATGTGAGCCTTTCAATCATTTGCTCAGAAAATGAGTGAGGTTCGAATGGGGACCAGAGTGTCAGCAGTCGTTTGAACGCATCAAGAAATATCTTCTCAATCCTCCTGTTTTAAAGCCGCCAGAATTAGGGAAACCCCTATTGCTATACATTTCAGTTAATCAAGTTACTTGCGGCGGATTCTTGGCACAATACGAAGAAGGCAGCTTGATAGAACATGTCATTTACTATGTGAGCAAGACCTTTATTGATTACGAGAAGAAATACTCTCAGATAGAGAAGACATGTTTAGCTCTGGTATGGATGTGTCAGAAATTGAGACATTATCTATTGGCGTCTGAAGTCAAGATTCTATCTAAATTAAATCCTCTCAAGTATATCCTTGAACAACCATTTCTCAGCGGACGAATCGCCAAATGGCAAGTCCTATTAATGCAATACGACCTGGAATATGTCTCTCAGCAATCTATCAAAGGCCAAGCAATTGCAGACCAATTAGCAGATTTTCCTCTAGCAGAGGATGTTAAAGCTGAGGATGATTTCTCCGATGAGCGGATCTGCAATATTCAACAATCCCCAATTTGGAATTTATTCTTCAACGGTTCCAAGAATATGGCAGGCATACGAATCGGAATTCTACTAATCACACCAGAGAAAGAGATGATTCCCTTTTCTCTTAAACTGGATTTTCAGTGCACTCATAATATGGCCGAGTATGAAGCTTTGATACAAGGTCTGAAAATTCTACAGGACTTCAATGTCAAAAGAGTGCATGCTTATGGCGATTCTTTGTTAATCGTCAATCAAGTTCTGGCTGAATGGCAAGTGAAAGATCAGAAATTACTTCCTTACCAGAAGATTGTCTCAGCTCTTGCCAACAAATTCGAAGAATTCCAACTTTTTCATATCAAGAGAGATTTCAATCAAGTTGCAGACAGTCTAGCCAATCTAGGATCCATCATGTCTTTCAAGAACGGAGAATCTTGTCGCTTATTTGAAATTGGCAGACTTGATCAACCCGCTTTCGTCCCAGTAGAGCAGATAAACCAGGCTGAGCAGAAGAAGAAGCCTTGGTATCATGATATCAAGAATTTCATTAAAACTGGCGAATTTCCTCCAGAATTATCAAAGAGAGAGCAGCGAGCAATTCAACGCATCTCTGCTCTATATTTTATTCTTGCCGACGTCCTTTATCGTCGTGGCTTCAGTTCTGAGTATTCCAGATGTTTGGACGAAGAAGAAGCCAAAGAAGTTGTGCAAGAAGCACATGAAGGCATTTGCGGTGGTCATGTTGGCTATCAGACTCTCGTCAAACAAATCATCCGAGCAGGATATTATTGGAGAACTATGCAACAAGATTGCTATCGTTTTGTGAAGAAGTGCGTTCAATGTCAGATGCATGCGCCTTCCATTCATGCGCCAGCGACATACTTGCAATCTGTCGTCTTGCCATGGCCATTTTTCATGTGGACTTTCGATGTTGTAGGCCCCATCACTCCTTCAGCTTCCAATGGTCATAAATATTTTCTTGCCGCAAAAGAATATTTTACTAAATGGGTAGAAGCAGTCACTCTACGCACAGTAGAAGGTCGACACGTGGTTTCTTTCATCCATAAGAATATCCTTTGCCGTTTCGGTATACCGCATGATATTGTGTTGGATAATGGCAGTCATTTCAAGAATGAGAGAATGAGGACATTCTGCTCAAAATTCAAAATTCATCATCATTTTTCCGCTCCTTATTATCCTCAAGGGAATGGTCAGGCAGAGGCCACCAATAAGATTCTGATTCAAATCCTGGAGCGAACTTTAGAAACGGGCCGTGACTGGCATGAAAAGATTCACGATGCATTATGGGCGTACAGAACCACCATTCGAACTCCAACGAATGCTACTCCGTCAGAACTTGTCTATGGAACTGAAGTAGTGCTGCCTCTACATGTTCAGAAACCTGCTCTGAAATTTGCATCACTTCTAGAATTACCTCTTGATCAGTATCAGCAACAGCGACTGGTACAACTTGATTTGCTCGATGAAAGAAGGCTCAGAGCAGCAGAGCATGCTCAATCCTATCGCCAGAGGATAGCCCGACAATATGCAAAATCTGTCATTGAGAGAAAATTTCGGGTCAATGATCTAGTGCTCAGATCAACAACTTATCTCAGGCATCGCCCAGGTGGCAAATGGTCGCCAAATTGGGAAGGTCCTTATGTTGTCAAAGAGGCACTACCTCGCAATTCATATCGGCTCATCACTGCTGGTGGAATAGAATTACCAGATCCCATCAATGCTCGACATTTGAAAAAATTCTATACTTGAACAATTTCCTATTCTTTGTAATTCTTCCAAATTTTCTTCAATAATAATCAAAATTCTTTTTCCCAGTTACACTGGGGCATTTTAAAATTTTTTTTTTATCTACAAATACCCTGTATGCAGGCAGGATAAACAAATCTCTCATTTCACGCACTTATGCATTCATGTGCATCAATTTGCATTCATTTGCATGCAATCGCATTAATAACGATCTGGTCAGTATTGAGATTTCAATTATCAATCCCATCACAATTCCTAACGGTTCAAGATTGAAAGACAATCACCAGAACTGAACCAAGATCCAGTATCCAAACTAGTACATTTTTAAACCAGTATGCATACCGGTATCCTTTCGAAATCGAGCACTCGTGGTCATGACAGTCGACCTCTTGAGTTCAGTCTTTGTGCTGATCACTCATCCAATTATCAATTTCCAAATTTCCAATTTCAGATTTCCAATTTCCAAAAATCCAAATTTCCAATTTCCAATTATCAATTTCCAAATTTCCAATTTCAGATTTCCAATTTCCAATTTCCAATTTCCAATTTCCAATTTCCAATTTCCAATTTCCAATTTCCAAAATTCCAAATTTCCAAATTTCCAAATTTCCAATTTCCAATTATCAATTTCCAAATTTCCAATTTCCCAATTTCTAATTTTCCAATTTCAAATATCAAATTTCAAAATTCCAATTTCCAAAATTTGACCCTTTTGAGTCACCCAATACCCAATTTCAATAAATTTCTCTTGCGAGAGACCCTTTTTATAGGGAGAGTTCAAGGGAGCTCGTTCTTTTCGAATGCTATCCAATTCGTTCACTTAGCCCCTTTTCAGGGAGAGTTTGAAGGGACTCGTGTCTTTGTGAACCGTTTGCAAAACAAAATTCCAAATTTCACACAAGGAACCCTTTTTATAAGGAGAGACTCGACGGAGACTTGCTTTCCTTGTGGCCCCATAATTTCAGACTAGGCCATTTCATCATGAAGGACCCTCTTTTCAGGGAGAGTGTGATGAACTCGTTCTTTCATGACCAATTTACCAACCTCACCAATTCCGGCCCCCTTTCCATAAGAGAAGCCTAATGTTAGGAAGTTTTGACGAAAGCTTAATTTCTCTTCGAAAGTTCATTTTGCAAACACCTCCTCTTCAGGGAAGAGAGGAGTAATTCCCAATTCTAATTTCTGAATCTTCTCCTTTGGGGAAAGGAGAAGAGAATTTATGTCATGGATGTGTTGCGTTGTGCTTCAAATGCTCGCTTTCACAAAAGGATTTCAAGAAAGTTTTGCCAATTTGTCACTAAATATTTGTTGATTTCAAAAATCTTTATTGCACAAAATTATTACTTCAGAATACCCCCAGTATTACTTCCGAAAGGACAAAGCTTTCGCGAACAGGATTCAAAATTCAAAATCTTTCTATTGGCCAACCAAAAGGATGAAGAATAAATCCACGATATGGCCAGTAAAGAAAACTCAATGTTGTTGCAAAGCCATGAGTGATTGATATTGATCGCAGTCAATGGCACATTTTTAAAGACCTCTCTGGAAAAATAAAGCAGTCGGAATATCCTGGGTGATACAGAAAAATCCACTCAATCTCCATATCTTCTCAATGACCTAAGCTGCAATTAAATATCTGCAAAAGGGATCTTTCAATTGTCGCCAAGATGAAGGCGAATTAAGCGAGTTGACCCCCGGTGCCAAAGAAGATTTGGATCATCTCCAAGATGACGGAGTTTGTGACGGATCCTTCCAGGAAAAGTTCAGAGCACCGTCAAGATGAAGGCGACTGTGATGAGCCTCCCGACAAACCCTAAAAGGTATTTCATTTCTGCTATCATCAAGAGATTTCCTACCAAAGAGCCAATAACTATCAAGATAATCCCTGAGAGAAAAGAAGAATCGGAACATCTCTGAGATGAAGGAGTTTGTGACGTACCCTTCTCAAAAAGAGAGAAAAGTCAGGACATCTCCAAAATGAAGGATGATGTAATTCCCAAAAAAATCCAAGAGAGCTCCAATCTGCTAAAAAGAGAGTGCAGAAAGATCATCATGAGAAAAGAATCCCAGGATATCAGACTGCCGAATCTATCAAGAATCTTCTTTAATTTTGTGAAATTCTTTTATCAATATTCTTTCACCAATAGCCCTCGCAATATCAAGAATACTTTCTTTTTCGTCCATATCAAGGAAATTGATAGCTTCCTTGAAAGAAAGTCAATCGCAAGCAATTTGAATTCGAATCTTGATTCTACGGAGTTAAACCCAGTCGGAGGTAATACTTCAGGTAGAAAAGAGGGAATACTTTCAAAACAAAGTGCATCATTTTCAATTATTTTGAATCAACAACAATTTTCAACATTTTGACAATATTTTCTAGCTATCCTGGCGTGAAGCGAGAGCTTGAGGTTCATCTTTGGCACATCCTGACATCAGTTGTTATCCCTTTTTAGGACTTGATTACGGGAGTTTTCAAGATTCCTTCCCTTCTTTGGTATAATCTGAGCGCACGGGCTCTCAGATTCGCACACTTCCCTGTGCCCCCACTGTCCCACCATAGACAGTCCAATTTCGGCTTGAGGTTAAGCCACCAATTTCAGCAAAAGGCAATTTCAAAATCTATTTAGTCTCAGCAATGAGATGCCCAACATCAAACCCTTTTCAAGCTTTAGGGACCCCAATTTACTTCCTTTTGCAAAACCCCTATCGGATTCTTTGTGCGGAAATCCGAAGGTTTCATCACAGTCTCTTCTTTCGAGGATTCTGTTCATTTTCCGCCCAATCAGGTTAAGGGTACAAACCTGAGCCTCCTTTGATGAGGTATTTTATTTTCCGCCCAATCAGGTTAAGGGTACAAACCTGAGCCTCCGTCGAAGAGGTATTCCATTCTCTGCCCAATCAGGTTAAGGGTATAAACCTGGGCCTTCTTTGATGAGGTATTTCATTTTCTACCCAATCAGGTTAAGGGTATAAACCTGGGCCTCCTTTGATGAGGTATTCCATTTTCTGCCCAATCAGGTTAAGGGTACAAACCTGAGCCTCCTTTGATGAAGTATTTCATTTTCCGCCCAATCAGGTTAAGGGTACAAACCTGAGCTTCGTTTCTACACGAGGTATTTTCTGTCCCATCCAGGTTAAGGGCCAAACCTGAATCTCACTTCTTTTTGAAATAAAATTTTCTCCTTATTCTCCATTTCATATCTATCATCATCACTTGGATTAATTCCTTCATACCCAGTCAGATTTATCTAACTGGGGCATTTTTATGGTTCAAATTTGGTATGTTTTCTTTGCCACTAAGCTCGGCTTTCAACCGGCTTAGCAGCAAAGAGGGGCATTTGTAAACACCCCAAATTTTCACCCTCATCCAGTGTTTGTCCATTTCATGTGTCATTGCATATCATTGCATGCATTTGGCATATCATTTCATCGCATTGCATAGCATTGCATGCCATTGCATCTCATTCTCGAGATCCAACACTCCTATTTCAAAACATTCAATCCAGATTTGAATTTTAAAGCTTTTCTTTCGAAATCAATTTCAAAACCTGGGTTTTTATTCAATACCCTATCATTTTCCAACCCCAGGACTTTATATTTCGAAATATTTTCTCAAGGAAACAATCTGGATTCATTTCAAATTCAAATTTTAATCGATTTCAATTCACAGATGAGACTCATTGAGGTGGTGTCGCTTCTGAATTCCTCTATTCATCAAATTTCTCAAAATTTTGAAAGTTTCAGTCCGATCAGGACTCTGTCTCAGAGTCCTGATCAGGTCAGGACTCTGTTTTGAAGTCTGTTTTACTTCCATTTTCAATCTTTTCCGTTTGTTTTCGAAATTTAGGTCATTTTACAGAGTCCAGTTAGTTCAGGACTCTATTTTAGAGTTCGGTCGAGTTAAGAGTCTAACCCTGACTGTGTTTTCTGACTTATTTCATCATTTCTTGATAAAATCTTTTGAAAATTCTTTCATTTGGCTTTTAAAATCTAAAATCTCAGAGTCCTAAGAGTTCAGGATTCTAACTCGGAGTTCCAGTTCGCTTGAGACCCTATTTTCAAAGATCTTGAATTTCAAATGTCGATTTTAACCCCTTTTTCAAAGCCATTTTCAGTGTTTATTTCAAAATTTCCAAAACTCGATGTGGGGCCACTCAGTTGGCACCATATCCAGAGGAATTCTAACTCAGTTACAACCCTATGCCATTTCAAAAATTCTAATTTTAAAATTGCTTTTGAAAATCCTTTTGAAAACTCCTTCAATTTCAAGTTTTAAAATCGCTTTTTGAAAAACTCAAGTAGGGCCCACTCGGGGTGGCGCCATATTTGAGTAAGTCAGGGCTAGACTAGGGTTAGTTGATGTCTTGGTTAGTGTTAGAGGTTTAGAAGAGTCAAAACCATTTTGAAAAACTCATTTTGAAAGTTAGTTTTTTAAAACTAGTGTTTTTAAAGGTTTTTAAAGGTTTTTAAAGGTGTTTTAAAAACCCAATGTGAGAAAATGCCAAGTGGCACCACATTTGGGGGATTCTTATGTTTAGCTAGGGGTTAATTAGGGATTAATTAGGATAATTTAGGTCAAGGGCATATAGGTAACTCCACCCAAAAATCGCCCCCCCTTTAGAGTCCAAAATTTTCAAAATTGTCAATTTTTAAACCTAAAAAATTTTCTATAAATAGATGCCATAAGGGGGGTCGATTTGATCATCTCTCTCCTATTGGATTCTTGGAGCTTCTCTCTCCTCTCCATCCTTCCTCCATTGCTGCAACTCCAAGGTAAATAATTTCTTCAATTTTTAATATTTTATTTAGTGTTTTTCATGATTTAAACCTAGATCTAGGCTTGGACACCCCTCCTTATGAAGATCCAACCATGGTTTCACCTCAAGAACCATCAAGAATCAGCAAGAACGATCCAAGAAGGTGATCTAACCCTGTTTTGGATGATTTACAGAGATTTTAATCCATTAGAATTAATTTTAATATGATTCTTTACATTATTAACCAATAAAATATATGATTTACCCTTTTTAATGGGTTAAATCTATGTTTTAAAGGTGATATCAAATTCCAGCCATTGATTCCCTGTTTTTATTTTATTTTCATGGTTTATTCATGTTTGTTTTACGTTCTATAGCATAGAAATAAGTTTTATTTACTGTTTTATGGTTTATTTTATTTATTTACATTAGTTAATGCATGGTTTGTCAAGTTTCTTAAATTTCTGTGTGTTCTACGTTTAGAACAGTAAAGATAATGTTATTTAGGGTTGAAGTTCTCGTTGTTTATTTCTGATTTTTTTATATGTGATGCATGCATGAGTTATTGAGTTACTGTAGAAAAATCAGAGGTTTTGGATCTCGAGAACTCTGTCAAAAACATCAGACATCAAATCGGGTTTTTAAAGCTTTAAAATCGTGGTTAAAATCAAGAAGGTAACTTGCTGTTATGATATTTCTCTCACCTTATATCCGATTTTAAATCTGTAAAGTGCTATGGATTCACATTGAGTAGATCTGTCTGCTGTGAAATTTTCATATTTTTTTATCACTGTTTAGTATTTTTCCCTTTTTAGAGAATCTGTTTTTAAATTTAAAACTCGTTAGGGTTTACCAAAACCCTAATCAGATTTGTGTTAGTCATAAATCCCAAACCACAGATCCAATTCATGATCTGTAAAAAGTGAGTATTATTATTTTTCTGTCTACTGTTCACCACTAAAATTTTAGAGATTTTTGTTTAGAATTGCTATTTATGTTTGTATTTTCAATCTGGAATAGCTGTTTTAATCCCTGTTAAGAGTGATATATTTTAGTTCAGATTGCCGGAAGGGTTTCTCCATAATCGGAGATGATTTTTACAATCTGTAAATTGGGAAATCTTTGTTTTTCTTCTTATTTAGTCTCTGTAAAATTTCATAAATTTCCATGGAGATTTGACCCCTGGTTCAGGTCTTGGATTGAGACTGGTTGGTGAATTAGGTCAAAAATAGCATATTTTAGGGTTTAATGCAATTTTCGGATTAATTTAATGTCAAAAAATTATTTTTATAATTCCAATTCGACATTAAGGTTATAACAAGTGCAGGTACCAATTTTTATGGATTTTGGAATCCATTTGATGGCTGAATTAAGCAAATTGTAAAACCGGGTTCCTGAAAGATCCAAAAACACTGCTAAAATCACAGTTTTTGTGATATTCTTGAATTTTCGTGCATAAGCATATATTTTTAGGATCTAATCATATTCATAATCATATTAGGATGCTTTAGGTTTGATTTTGTGCTCATTTGATTTCATTTAGTGCATAAAACCTAAGTTTTTACTAAAATCTATTTCTAAAAACCCTGATTTCAAGGCCATAGTCTTGCTATCAGGGGCAATTTGGTCATTTGACCTAAATTTCGAAATCCCTAACCCTAATTTCATATTTTTAATCATGTCATAGCATATTTGGTTTGAGTTTATTCCATTCAAATTTCAAAACTTGCATTTTATCAAAATATCTTTCTAAAAACCCTAATTTCAAGGCCATAGTCTTGTTATGAGGGGTATTTTGGTCATTTTGACCCCAATTTCGAAATTTCATATCTTCTCTTTCATATTTATTCAATTTTATTTCATACTTTATCATTTTTATTTAAGGGAATCAAGGAAAAGGCTTATATCTAGCAAAATCCAACAATTTCCTGATATTGTTGGATAAATCTAGAAAAGCCAACATATTTTCATTAACCAAGTTTTCTAGTTTTGCAGGTACATTGAAGACTTTATTTTTCATGTATTTAAATTTCAATAGTGATGTAACTTGTAATTAAACTTTGGAATAAGAATTTACATTTCCTGCTTAGCTTAGGCAGCATTGCATATAGTTTATTTTTTTTTTATAATGTTAATGTGTGATGGATGATGATTCATGCATATTTTTACAAATTCACCATGGTCTACACGTATGGCACATGCACTAGCTTCTATGAAGTTTATAAACTTGGTGGAATTTGTATTTATGGCCATAGTCAGAATACGAATGATACTTAGATTTATGATCTTCACATTAGCCACATTCAGCCTACACTCTTAGGCTAACTTCAAAATGCACTGCATTTCTCAAAATACAAAAAAGTATTTCTCAATTCCTCAAATCCATATTCATTCATTTCATGCATTTGCCAATTCCAATTCAAATTCTAAGTCAAGGAAATTGAATTCCTCAAAATCTCCTAAGTCTTATAGCAAAATCGATTTTCCCAAAAGCATTGAATTTCAAAGAATATTTCAAGTATTTCCCAAGTTCCAAATTCAAATTTTCTAAGTTAGAATTTCAATTTCCAAGTTTGAATTCAGAGAAACCAAGTCTCTCAGAATCGATTTTCACCAAATGTCAAGGATTCCTCAAAATCGATTTTTATTTCTCTCAGAAGTACATTTCAAATATCAATTCACGATTTTCCAAGATTTACATTTTCTAAATATTTCAATCATTGAAAGCAAACATCATGTTTTCAAATGTGCATCTAATGAAAATTCATAGCACATGCCTGATTCTATGTGCATTTAGAAATTAGAATATGATTTAGACAAGTTGAATAGAGTAGAGCATAAGATTGATCCTTGGTTCAATTACCCCTGTTAAAGGTGGCAGGAACGGTTGAACCTCGTACCGACAGGCGAGTCCCATTCTTCGAAATTATCCCGCATTTTAAAAAACGGAGGCGAGTTATTTTCAAAATCTTTTTCAAAGGTCAGTTTGACTCGCAAAAAGTTAAAAATTTTGCGATGATAACAATGAGTGAACTGCGCTTTCTTTTTCTGGTCTTGGATATTTTTGGTCAGAGGCATGCCCTCGTAAAGCCTGCTTTCTATTCCTGCCTCGAGCCATTCGGCTCACTCAATCAACTTGATAAAGGATTTTGCCAGAGAAGTGGCAATGACGCTTCTTAGAGGCTGAGAGAAATTGCTGAGGATTATTTGCAATGTATGCTCCTCTGAAATGGGAACTTTCATCTTGTTGCAGGTGCTTCTCCACCTGTGGATGAATTCTTCTGCTCTTTCAGTCTCATTCTGCTTTAAGTTGTAAAGGTGATTGAGCATAGGTGAAGCTTCAGTGTTGAATAAGAAGCGCTCAATGAACAAATTTACTACTTTATCGAACTCTCGTAGTTCGATAGGATTGATGTGGTCAGCATACCACCTAGCTGCTATACCCTCCAGACTGCGGGGAAAGAAAATGAATAGAGCCCTGTTGTCTTTTCTGAAATGGAAACATTCTGCATAGAAGGTGGCTTAGTGGGCTTTAGGGTTGCCAGTTCTGTCAAACTTGAGAAATTTACGAGGAAGGTTCTCCAGGTTATCGTCCCCATCTAGACCATCAAAAAAATCTTCGCCAGTGTAGGTCTGCTTGCCCTTACCCTTGGCTTGAATGTCTTTGATCGCTCGACTCATCTCCTTTATCTGCTTGCTCATCAAGTCCTCTGCTGGAGTCCCAGACTTGGGCTTGTTGACGGATTAAGGCTCTTCTGCAGCTATCTTTATGGACTGTCTCGGAGGATTCTGTTGGTAAACAATCTGCGCTTCTTCTTCTGATTCTTCCTCGACTGACTCTGATTCCTCAAAAGTAGTGTCCGGCTGTACCTTCTTCCTGACGATCCTGGCCGGGTTTTTTTCATAGCTTTCTTCTTTGGTCTGCTTTTCGGAACAACCTCCTTCTAACTGGCCTCAGCTTGCTCCGACATCATCCTCGCCATCATTTTTTGGAACATATCATACATAGCGGGGTCGATGTCATCTTTCCTGTTCTGACCCTGTCCCCTGACTGATTTAGGAGAGCTTATCCCTTCCGCCTCATTGTTGCTGTGTTGAGGAGCTGTTTCTTTTCCCACTCTTGTCTGAACCATGTTTGAATATCAACTCTCTCTGTAGAGGAAAAGTGGAGATTTTTTGGGCCAAAGAAACTTTTTTCGAGAAGTTTTGACAAAAGGAAGGATTTAGGTTGAAATCCAAAAATTGTATCCCATTATTAGGGATTGAGTCGCCACAAAATTTGTGACAATTGCGTTGTTTACTCTACGAGGGGGAGTAACCAACTAAAACATGAAGAAAAGATGATTATTGTGAAAAGGATATCTCTTGATGAAAAGAGATTTTATTTATGAAAATATAAACAAGAATTTAAAATCAAAAGAAGAATAATGAGAGAAAAAGATAACATTTGAGAATAAATGGTAAAGATTTAAAATTTTAAAGAACGTGAAGGCAGGATCAAAAGAATTTTGAAGAAATTTTTAGAAGAAAGGAAGGGAAAATACACCCAGGTTTAAAAAATCAAAAAGGAAAATTTGAATAATATATACCCAAGGTTTTGGAAAATATAAGAGATATAAAATATCACACAATCACAGATATACAAACAAGTATGCACAAACAACGCTCCCTAAGGCTAACTCTAAATGCAATATTTGAAATGGTTGGTAGGACCTTAATCCTAACTCTAAGATTTATATCATTTGATTCCAATCAAGATATGCCGATATACTCAAGTTGAAGCTCGAAGTACGTGGCATAAAAATATCTCTCCGGTTCTAAGGTAAAGGCTTCCCAACATCCTTGAGCACCTACTGATATACCTCGGACTATGGCCCTTAGATACGTCATAGGGGGGCACGAACCCAAATAAGTGGTCCAGTTGTGAGGCTCTCTCCCGAACTATGGTTCAGTAAGATAGCCCAGCAATGTGAAGACCGGGACAATATAGGTAGGGATGTTTTTCAAAAACATGATCAACATGCAAAAATAACCAGAAGGCTCTATAGCAAGTCCTAACAAGATAGATTTAAATGAAAAGAAGCATACACTTGCATACTTTGTTTACATTCAATCCTTAAAATTAAGGAGAGTTGTATTTAAGACCTAGATTTAATGTGAACATGGATAATCTCCTCAATATGGTCCTACCAAACCATACTTAGATCTTATATGCAGTGATGTCAGCTTAGGACAAAAATCTAGGCTCCTAAGGTTTGCATGGAAATAAAGCTGACATTTATAGAATAAAACTTAGATGATATCAAAGCAGCGCAAAGGCACAAATTCGACCGGACGAAGACGGGTACCATCTCGGTCGCCAAAACTGTGATCATCGCAAAATTTTTCCTCTCTTGTGGTTTCTCTCTCTTCCTTCTCTTTTCCTTTTCTAACCTCTATTTTCCTCCTTTTTGAAGGGAGAAAAATAAAAGATAGAAAAAAAAGAAGATAGAAGAGAAAAGAAAGAAAGAAAAGAGAGAAGAATTCTTTTGCAGGGTCTCACTTGACCTTAATGTGAAAATATTTAGGAAAATAACTCACCTCCATTTTGAAAATATTTGCGGGAAAATGGAGAGACGGGATTCGCTTGTCGGTACGAGGTTCGACCATTCCTGGCGCCTTTACCAGGGGTAATCGAACCAAGGATCGAATTTATGCCTTTTTGCTTTGCCTAAAATACTATCTAAGGATTTATCCTAAGTCTAAAAGATGCACAAAAGAATCATGCTTGTGCAATGCAAAGATGTATGCTTCTTTTGAAAAATAATTTGGAAATCTCAAAGTTTTCTGAGATAGACTTGATAATGGAGTGAAGAAATGGTTTCTGGATAATAAAATCTAACTTAGAACTTGAGATAGGTCAGAAAAGTTCTAAGTCTTTGAAGTAATCAGAGTTGGAAGAATAAATATTGATTTTGAGAAAGAATGATTTAAAGCTGAGGAAAAGGGAAGGAAATTTTAAAGTCAGAAAATGGATTTTGAACTTAGATTTAGAAGAAAAGATAAAATTTGAAATGAAATTGAATTTAAAATTTAGAATCAGGATGGATTTGAGGAATCCAAATGATATTAAAAATAAAAATGGATTTAGGAAGTTCGGATGAGATCCGAAAATGGAATTAGATTTGAAATCTGAAAATGAAATGGAATTGGGTTTTGAAAGTTGGGATTAAAAATAGAATTTGATTTGAAATCTGGAATTCAAAATGGAATTTGAATCCAAGGTCTGGATCTTGAGATGGAATTGGATCTGAGGTCTGAGATCCAAAGTAGAATTGGATTCTGGATCCGAAAAAAGGAATTGGATCTGAAGTTTGAGATCCAAAATGGAATTGGATTCTGGATCCTAAAAAGGATTTTGGATCTGAAGTCTAAGATCCAAGATGAGATTGGGTTCTGGATCCTAGAATGGAATTTGGATCTGGTGTCTGAGATCCAAAGTAGAATCGGGTTCTAATTTTTGGATTTGGACTTTGAAATCCCAAAGAAGATGGATCTGGGTTTTAAAACCCCAGACTGAATTTGGATTTTAAGAAGGATCAAGTTTTTGAGATTCAGAATCAATCTCAAACTTTGGTTTTGAATTTTTGAAGATGATAACATTAAACTTGATTTTGAAACAGAAGGTGACTTCAAAGTTAAATTGAACTTTGAAGTTTGATTTAGAATTTGGATTTTTGTGATATACAGATGAATTTCAAAGTCAAATTGGACTTCGAATTCGAATTTTGAATCAGAAGATGGATTAGAAATCTCAAGGTTTAGATTGAACTTTGAAATTGGACTTGATTTTGGAAATGGAATTTTGAATATAGAATGAATTTGAAATCTCAAAGTTAAATTGAACTTTGAGATTGAAAATGAAATAGAATTTGAAAAAAAATGAAAAGATGAATTGGATTTTACAATAATTGAGGATTGATTGAAGAAGATATTTATATCACTTGGAGTTTTGAAAAAGAAATTTTGAAAATATGATGCAATTTTATCCTAAATGATGGATGAATTCAAAAAATTTGAAATTGGATTTTGAAAAAGCTATTCCATTCTTTAAATGAATTAAAATAAGATTGAAGATATAATACATCCTTGATTATGGTCATTGAATGTATTATATAATAATCTATATTTAAATTCAAGAGAAGAATAAAATACATTTGGTGCTTTTATAGAATTTAAAATGAAATTAACTCTCAATATACCCTGACTATGGCCATTGGTATATATTTTGAGTTAATTTTAAGTTAAATTCTGATAAAAGAAGAAAATATTTAAGGAAAATATGATGAATTTTGAAAATGGATCCAATGTGGATCCAGTGTTATTTTATAAAAGATAAAAATTCTAAGTCTTGTTTAGATTCTGACTATGGCCATTGATGTAAATCATCAACTTAGGATTACTTACCTTTTATGAAATGGTGCATGAGTCATTCGTGTTTCACCATTGTGAGATTTTGAAAAATAAAGGTAAAAAGCATGAAAACAAGCGATTTAGGGCATTACTATGCTCATTCATTCTACCTAAAAGCTGGAAATGTAAACATTCTCATTAATATCTAATTTATTACAACTTTGAATTGTAAATATCAGAAATTTCTAGTCTAAGAGGGAAATTCAAACTTTTTATATCCTCCTGAAAAAGAGAGTTAGCACGGGATATTGAATATTTAATAAATAGATGTTATATTTAAGAATTTGACATATATCTATGTAGGCAATGTACATATATGAAAAATACATATATATATATACATATATATAGGTATATACATATATATATATAAATATCATGCTTGGATATATAGATGTATGTATATCTCTCTCTATATATATATATGCGTACATGCTTGGATATATAGATATACGTACATCTATATATCCAAGCATTATATATATATATATATATGCTCACATTCAATATGTGTGATATAAGTGAATGATATTCACTATGCTGAATGTGAAGGGACTGTGTAAGTGCAGTTTGCAGGTGGAAGATGACAGTGAGTGGATGATGTGGTGTCAAGGTGAAATAATGAAGTGAATGCACCCAATGTCATGACCATGGTAATATGCTGCAACCGGAATTTAATGGATATTACAGGAAACCCAAAGATGTTGGTGAGGTAAGTGCTGGATGAAGCTACAAGGAAGGTAAAACAGGGAATCAAAACATTTAGAAAAAAAAAATTCAAGGCATAAAAAGGCAATCTAAAATCAACAAGAAAATTAAAAGGAAAAAAAAACTAAACAGGACATCAATGAGATGCGATGATGATGGGATTGAATGGTTGGGAAGATGGTAAGTGATGCTGGAAGTGATGAATAGTATATGGATGTGCACAACTTCATCAAAATTACACATAGCTTTATCAAAATCGTGAACATACAGAGAGGGAAAATGAAATTATTCATGAAAACAACTATGAAAAATTGCTCGGGTAGTCTCCTTATTTTGTCCTGCAAATAAAACAAAAGCAGAAGAATAAGGTGAAAGGCACAATGAAAGACCATCAGGCTGTCAATTCTTGTGATTCCATGTCCATATGCTCAGGCCTTAATGTCTCTAGGAGACCTTACCATATTTCTCTGGTATTGTTGATCAGTTGAAGATCCAATAGCTTATTTCTTCTTCTGTAAGAGTCTTCCAGTGGCTTGTTTTTCTGAACATATACTGAATTTTGCAAAGCTGCCTCTGTTTTAGTGACTTCAGCAAGCGGCTTGACTTGAAGTGTCTAGCTCAGCAGAATGTTTGGAGAACTATTTGTACCAAAATCACTTTTAACAGGTTTTTTTTTTTTTGCATTGTGAACAAATGCAACTTCCCAAGTGTGATCAAGAACCTTGGTAATAGCCTGTTCCAGTCTTTTTGACCACAACCCCATGATTATGTTGTTTGGAAGTAAATTGCGAGAATAGGGGTCATCAGATTCTCCTGGAAATTAAACATATGGTCCAGCTCAGCCGTTAACTCTTCATAACCACTAGACCTTGCAAATCCCACTGATTTTCCAAATACACCAAACTCCTGTTAGAATGGGATAGTGGTTCTACTATATGCATCTCTGAAATGTTGTTGAAACAGTAGCAATGAAGGTGGGATGCAAGGTGGCAGGAAAATACAATTATTTACAAAAATAGATTGTATACAAGAATGGGCTTAGTAGTTCCTTTTCAAAAATTGGATGTCAGGGAAGAGTTCTTCCTTTCCACCCTGCAACAGTTCCAAACATATCACCCTTTTCGGCTACATTCAGTGAAGAAACAAAACTCAAAGGAAAAAAAAATTGTCACATGCCTCTAAAGCAGCAAGGACACTAAAATCCTGCAGTGGACTCCAAATTCTAAGAGAAAACACAACCCAAAGAGAATTTTCAAAAGAAAGCCTTAAGACTGACTTCATATTTTCATCAAGTGCTGATGATACCACTTTACGATACTCATTCTTTCTGATCAGTTTCTCAACAACTTATAAAAGAGACAAAGTTTGGGGAATCATAAATTTTGCTATTACCTAAAGCTGGTGGAGTTGATGAATTAGTGGAAAACATGTGAGTGGGTGGAGTTATGCAGATGATATTACGGAAGTGGAGAGATACACAAGCAGTGGATGAAGATCAAAAGTAGGAATAAATGGAGGCAAGAGATTGGATGGTGAGTGGTTAGAAGGTAAACTTTCATCAATGTTTGAGATATGCAGATAAACTGACGACAACTTAACTTCAGTAAACCCAAATCACAGTAGATGTCTTACCTTGCAAACTGACATCCTAGTGCTAATTCAACTGTAATAGGGATTAGATCAGTGAATAAGTGGATCGATGGATTAGAACAATGATCAATAAGCCAAGCAAGTGAATCAGGCAAATGGATCAGGTGAATGGCAAGTAAACTAAATGAATGAACTCATGATATTAGGGATTTCTCAGAAAATCACTTTAACCAACACCTTGTCCTTATCCCAGCCCCACGTATTTGATTCCTTTCAAATATTATAATGAATAGGCACTGTGTGGGAATGTATCGTCATAAACGACATTCACTACCATTTCAAAAGTAACATATACCGAAGCTAGAGCAATTACACGATAGTCATTTGCAATAACAAAGACTAAATCAGAGAAAGATTGTAAACATTTTTACCGTCTGACCTCGGATCATCAAATATTGTTTCTGCCTGTGAAGAAGATCGACTTCTGCCGCCTTTATACTTTTCAGATAATGATGAACAAAACCCAATCGTGTCAAATGCGCCTCACACTCAACGTTTAGAGAAGGATTACACAGGAATGTAACAGAATGTTGGAAATGGAATGCAAAACAAAAAAAATGATAATAAAACAGATGCTAAATGCCGAATAATCGGAAAATGAGATATGAGAATGCCATCGGATATCATCCCAAAATCAGAAATCGAGCATAAATGGAAAATCAGATTAAAACATGAAATCAATGGTCAAAATAAGAAAAGGAAGTAGGAACTAAATACAAGGATATACCGAACTAACTAATATTCGAATTACTTGAACTAAGAAATTTTTTCTAAAAGAAACAACACGATTGTTGGAATCAATATATTCCTATTGATGTAGCAGTGGATGGGTCGATTCTGCTATATGCAGGTCAATCCCATCACTCTGCCTTACGAAAGAAGAAAGAAAAAAAAACAAAAAAATGAAGAAAAATAGAATTTAAAATAAAGAGATGCTACGAAGGAAAAACAAAATTTCCACAAAGAATCAGAGATAAAGGGGACAATCACTTACCTGTAACTGCGGTGGATGGTCGATCAATCTCCTTCGGCTCTGGTTGCTGGGATGATTGATCGACTTCCTTCAGTTGTAGCTTGAGCTTCAAAGTGGTGGTCGATCTTCAGTCGTTTTGGGGGAATAGAAATAGGAAAATAAGAAGAAGAAAATGAAGAAGAGGAGAGAGGTGGAAGGAGATCGGAAGGAGAAGATGTAATTGTGAAAATGAAAAGTGGAGAGGTGAAAAACGGATCCCTCTTCCTTCTGTGTGTTCCTCTTTTAAGGGGCAAAAGGAGGATTCCAGAGAGGGAGGCTGTTGGAGATGGATGGCCACTCAGCAGGGAGGAGAGCGATGGATGGTGCGAATGGGAGTGGCCGTTGCAAATCTTTTCAAATTCCCAATAGGGGAACCCTTTTTAGGATTTTTCTAAAAAGTGGCTTTTGGTTTTCAAAAAGGGGTTTTAAGTGAGTTTTTTTTAGCAAAGTTCAACTCTTTCAAGCTTTAAAACCATTTGCTTTCTTTATTTTTTTCCAATTTTTTGATTTTTATGTTATTTTTCATTTTTTTGTATTTTTGGAAAAATCTAAGATTTGACGAGAAAACAAAGATTAAACACTAATTTTTTTGTATTTTTCTGAGAAAGATTTACAAAAGTATTTTTCTGAGAATTTCAAACCATTTCAGGGAAATTTCTTCAGAAGAATGGTTTTGGACCCGAGTTTTGAGAAAATGTTCGAGTTTTTGAAACTCGAATCGAGAAATACACGTGATGGATCCAAATGGATGCCGGATGGATTGTTCGAGATATTTAAAAACTATTTTTGGTATTTTCTGTAATTTTAATTTAAAAGTTGGACAACGAGTCTCAGATTTGGATCTGGCCAATGGATTCAGATCCGAAATCACGTCAGACATATAAAATGAATTTAATTTCAGTAAAATTTGAGAAATGAACTGGAATTTAGACTTAAACGCGACTCAATTGCTCAGAAAGTGACATCAAAGGCCAAAAGGGGATATTTGAAAGATTTTGAAAAATTTGGGGTGTTCACACACAGCTTGTGAGTCACGCTTTTGTAAACACCCCAAATTTTCCTCACCCATTCTCAAACAACGCTCCTCGTGCAGTGCCAACCCTGTTAGGTCAGTGTAGGAGTCAAACCCCGAGTTAGTTTCAGAAAATCACCATTTTACCAACTTTCATTAGGAAAATTACCATTTTACCCCTAGGTCATCCCAGACCCCAGTCAGTCGGAGTCAACCAAGCTCATTGGTCAGTTCAGAACATTTAGAATATCAATCATTTCAAGATTATCTGAGCTCACAATGAACAAACCATTTCCATTTCTGACCATTCCTGTCAAGATGAGATCATTTCTTCAGAAATGAGCTTATTTCTCACTCAAATCCAAGCCAATTGTCTTCGAGTCAGTCATTCATAGTCAGTCATATTCCTCAGAGTCTAACTTGAACTCACCACGAGTTCGAGTGCTCCAGTTTCAGTTCAAACCCATTTTCAAATGTCTAGGAGCTCATTTTAGTCCATTTTAGCTCTTTCAACTGAAATTGAGTTGAGTTCAGTCAATTGAGCTAGTGTTCAAGCATTGAATTTAGTTCATGTTAGTATCACTGACCTTTGTTCTAGCTCAAACCTAGCTCAGGTTCGTAATTCACTTCGCTCCAGTAATCATTCCGTACCATTTCTCTAAAAATGACAACTTTTCTTGAAAATTCAGTCGGAAAGGTCACTTGAGTCAGTGCCTGGTCAGTTCATTTGAGTTCTGAAACTCTAAAACCCAGCTCAATCTAGCTCATCTCAGTTCAATCCAGCTCGAACCCCAATTTTCAGTGTCACTCTGACCCAGTAGAGTCCCGAAAACCATTTCTTGAGCTATTTTGCAAATTTTATCAATTTTAATACCTTTTGAACTGGTACAACTGCCAATCGGGGTTTAAAATCTAAAATTCTTCATTCAGGGTTAGCATTTTGCATGTCATTTCATGTCATTTCTCATCATTTCATATCATTTCTCAGCATTTCATCACATTTCATTTCATTTTCGAAGTCCAGAACTCCAGCTTTATAAATTTCAATCCAGATTGAGTTTTAAAAGTTTTCAGAAATCAATTTCAAACCTCGGGTTTCCAAAATTGACATTTTCACCCCGGGAGTCTAAATTTGGAAATATTTTCTCAAGAAAAATAATCTGGATTTCTTTCAAAATCAAATTTTCAAATTTTACACTGGATTTGCTTCGCAATGAGCTATTGAACTTCAAAATCTGAGCTTGTTTCAAAAACTGCCAAAAATAGCTCATTTTGTTGAAAACATTTTCTCGAGAAAAACAATCTGGATTTCTTTCAAAATTACATTTTCAAATTCTACACTGGATTTGCTTCGCAACGGGGTATTGAACTTCAAAATCCAAGCACGTTTAAAAAACTGCCAAAAATAGCTCGTTTCGTCTGGAAACTTTCTGAAAAGACTATTTTACCCCTCTAATCTTCAAAATGAATTTCAAAATTGAAATTTGGACCCGCTCTGAGATGGCCCATTCATTTGCATTTCTATTTTATTAAAAAAAAAAAAAGATGCTTCTTTTTATTTGTTTATTTTTGTTTTTATTGATTTTTATTTATTTATTTTTTTTTTTTTTTTAGAGAGGTGGGACCCACAAGGTGGTCGCCCAAACCTCCAGCCCCTCTATTTCTCCATTTTCTTTCTCTCCTCCTCTTCTTTCCCTTTCCTCCTTCCTTTCTTTCCTTCTTTCTTTCTTTTCTTTCTTTCTTCTTCCTTTTTCTTTTCTTTCTTTCTTTCTTTATTTCCTCCTTTCTTTCCTCTCTCTCCACTCACGTATGGTTCTTCCAGCCCCCTCTTCTTCTTTCCCTCTCCTTTCTTCCTTTTTCTTTCCTTTTCCTTCTCCCCCTCTTCTTTCCTTTCCTTCCCTTCCTTCTTTCCCCTTTCTTCCTTACCCCTTTCTATTTCCTCCAAAAACCAAATGGCTGCAGCCATTTTTTTTCACGTATAGCCACTTCATCAAGGCTATTGGATATCATTAGAAACTTAGGTCTTGGCAAATCAAAGACCTAAGTTATTAAAACCAAAAACAAAAAAGAACTGTGGCCCAATCTTCTAACCTCACGCCTCTTTCTCTCTCTCACTCTCTCTCTCCCTTGGTTCCTATCATACGCAGCCACCATTATACACTTGCAGCAGCCTCCAGCTCCTCCAGCCACCCCTTTTGGAAGCAACTACAGCCGGTGCCACCTCTTCCAAAGGCTCACACAACATCCAGCCACACAACACCTTTGCTCCAGCAGCCACCGTTGCTGCCACATCTTCCAAAGGCTTCCACTACCTCCAGCCGGTTCACAAGCTAGTGTAGCAGCTCCAGCAGCAACCCTTCCTCACATCTTTAGCTATCTACAACAAGGCACAGCCTTGCTTCAGCAAAAACAAAAGCCTACCTTCATTGCAGCCCTTGCAGCACAACCATCCCCAACCTCTAGTCGGTTCCAGCTCCACCACAGCAACTCTCCTCTTGGCTGCAACTTCCAGCCATTGATGCCACCGCCAAGCTCCACCTCCAGCAAGCTTCAACATCTACTAACGTCAAGGCAGCCTCCTTCAGCCCATTGATCCCGCAGCTCCATCATCAAACACCACCTTGGCCCAGCCACCTTAAGACCCATCTTCCTTCCATTCTCCAAGAGGATTCACGCTCAGCCATTAGCCCTCTCTCATTAAGCTGATTTGATGATTAAAAACTTAGGACTTGATTTTTGTCAAGCCCTAAGTCATTTACACAAGAGCATTCACGTAGCCACTGCTACTTTAGCCAAGACAGCCACGGCAAGGTCCAGCCCAACAATCTCCAAGGTGACGGCTGGCAGCAGCTCATTAGCACCCACTTTGATGCCTTCCTTCAGACGGCCTTCCATTGCAACTATCATTGCTCCCGGTGTATACACACCTTCCCAGGCTCTTTCCCCTTCGGTCAATCCCAGCAAACACCAAGGAAACCCCCCCTCTAGCCTTTGCTTCAACCGATCCAAGGTAACAACCTGTTTTTTTGCTTACACTCTAAATAATTTTTATCAATGCATGTTGAGTAGGTTTGATCATTGCCTATTGAGATGAGGGATTTAGCATAAAGTTCATTCAAAACTCAGATTTGAGATCATACTTTTCTAAGTTTAAATCATAGAAAATAGCAGATGTTTTTGTTTCATATGTGTAGGCTATATGAACGAGGTGATTAATCCAATTCGATGGGTTAAGTCTCCCCTTTTAAAGCCAAAATCAATGAAGTGCTTCATGCCTCCCTAATATTTATTTTTTTTATTTTTTTTATTTTTATTTTTATGTTTTACCATCATCATGTAGAGTTGATGTTTTTTTTTTCACATTTAACGTTGCATTTAGTTTTATTTCTTAGTTTAATAGTTGTTTAGTTTAATTCTATTAATAGTTGATACTTAGTTCATAGGTTTTAGACTCATATGCATAGTTCAGTCAATATTTCATGCATGAATTTTCTTCCAAAAATCCTAGCAATTTTATGATGGTTTCACATGTTTATTATTGTTTTCCTGCCGAAACTTTGGTTGAATTTGGGTTTTGTAACCCTCTCAAATAAATCAAATCCCAAACCGGGATTTTTCATTTCTGGAACTTCCAATTTCTGCTTTAGCAGACACGAATCTTTGGAATCACCCATTTAGGAGATTCAAATCATCTTACAAAAATTACAGTGGATTTATGATTGAATCTACTAATGATATGGAAATTTTAAAGTTTTTAAAAGCAGTTTTGATTTCTGTAAAAAATCAGATTTCCCAGACCCCTGGGAAAATCTTGATTTTCTTTTGTCAGGGTATAGACAGACCCTAATGCACCGAGTACATACAATCTGTAATCCATCTGCAAAAACTTTCAATATGAAAGTTTTTCCTAACATAATTTACTGTCATTTCCCAAAATTTGGGAATTTTTGGATCTGTTTCATTATTTTTCCCAAATTTTCTCTTTTTGTCTAACAGATTTCAATATCTTGAAATTCTAGAGATTTAGGTGTCTGATAACAGTGTGCCCTTTTCCAAACGATAGCCCAAATCCAAATGGTGTCAAAAGATCAAATCTTCCTCTGTTTGTCAGAGACATTTTCCCACAATTTCAGCCTTTTTCCCATCTATCTTTTATTTTTTCCATGTTTTCTACCGAAACCTGTCTGTTTCCCCTAAATCCTAGAGTCGCCGGATTCCGATCTGACTTGCCGGAGTGGCACAGCTCCGACCATAGGTCAAAACCAGAAAGTGTAAAAGGCAAAAATACTTGCCTTATTGTCCTATGTCACCCCATAAAATTTGGGAAATTTTTATGGAAATTGGATATCCTAAATCCCCTTTAGAATCAATATTTTAGGCAAAAATCATAAAATTTAGGGTTTTTATTTGAATTTTCATATTTAAAAATACAAAAAAAAATAGATTTTCGAGCTCCATTCTGTTTTTAGGGTTATTTTAGGTGCCATTCCAAATTTGGTTTAATTCCAAGTTCATTTGCTCCATGTGTTAGTTTATCTTTAAATTTAGAAGCGAAAATCAGGCGAAAATCAGGTTAAATTCGATGTTTTATGATATTTTCGCCATTTTAGGGTTTTTATCATGTACATAAGCATGTAGAATCATATTAGGGTTAATTTCAATGTCATTTTCATTTCATATTTTTCAATTTTACAAAATTTATTTCAGAAAACCCTGGTTTCAAGGCCATAGTCTTGTTATCGGGGGTATTTTGGTCATTTTGACCTAAATTTCGAAATTTTCAATTTCTAATTATCCAAAATTTCATGCATATCATCATATTTTATCATATTATGTTTGATTTATTTCATTTGATTTTCAAATTTCCAAAATTTATAAAAAATTCTTTCAGAAAACCCTGATTTCAAGGTCATCAGGGGTATTTTGGTCATTTTGACCCCAATTTCGAATTTTCAAGTTTATTTTCAAAATTTATTCATTATTTATTATGTTTATATCAATGGAGGTATGATTTGGGGTTTATATCTGAATAATATTCGATAATTTCCCATATGTTTGGATAAATTCAGAAAAAACTACATTTTTGTGCTAACATTGTTTTCTAGTTTTGCAGGAACATTCAAGAAGAAGATTTAGCTTTTATTTCTTTTATTTCAATTCAATGTAAAAATCAATGTAATATTTGGAATAAGAGTTACATTTTTGCTTAGAATAGGGCTGCATTGCATAAAGTTTAATTTATGCAAATTTGAATTGTGATGTATGATTCATGCACATTATTTCAAATCCACTGTGGTTTACACGAATGGCACGCGCACAAGCTCTTATGGAGTTTATAAACTCGGTGGGATTTATATTTATGGTCATAGTCAGAATACGAAGAAAACCAAGATTTATGATCTTCGTATTAGCCACATTCAGCCTACACTCTTAGGCTAACTTCAAAAATGCACTGCATTTCTCAAAGTTTTAAAAGGATTTCCCAATTCCTCAATAAAGTTCCCTCTTCAAATTCATATTCATTCATTCATATTATTCAAATTGCATTGTTTTCAAATTCATTTTCCAATTTCAATTTAAAAAAAAATCAGTTTTGTCAAGAATTTCCAAGTCTTTCTCAGGATTTGATTTTCTCAAAATCCTAAGTTTTTCAAATGACATTTCAAAGCATTTCCCAAGTTCAAATCAAGATTTTCCTATGCTTTAAAATTCTAAAATTTCAAAATCCCAAGTTTTCAGAAATCCATCTTCTCAGAATTCCCGTTTTCCTGAGAATTCATTTTCCTTTTCAGAAATCCTTTTCCAATGAATTTCTTGATTTTCCCAGCATTTCTCAAATCCATTTCCTCAGAAAAGCAATTCCAAATTTCAAAATCAATTTTCCAAAGTTCAAATTTTCTTGAAAAATCACTTTCCAATGCAAATTTCTGATTTCCAATGAAATTCAATGATTTTCTCAGGAATTCCATTTTCAAGCATTTTCCAGTCCTTTTCTAAATGCATTTCAATTTTCCAAAGCAAACATCATATTTTCTCAAACTTGCATTTTTCAAAATTTCATAGCACAAGCCTGATTCTTTGTGCATTCTAGGAAAAATAGAGCATAATTTAGATATTTGAGTCAAGTTAAAGTACATAATTGGTCCTTGGTTCAATTACCCCTGGTAAAGGCGCCAGGAACGGTTGAACCTCGTACCGACAGGCGGATCCCATTCCATGGAATTTTCCCGCAAATTTTCAAAACGGAGGCGAGTAAATTTTCAAAATCATTTTCAACACTTTGGTCGAGTTTGACTCGCGAAATTCATTTCTTTCTCGCAAGGGAGAAAAAAAATTTTGCGATGATAACAGGTTTGGCGACCGAGATGGGACCTGTCTTCGTCTGATCAATTTTGTGCTTTGACTTAGCTCAATTATCAAAATCGTGCTCTATGAACTGTCAGCTTTTAATTTATGATATCATGTGAACCTAGGAGCCTAGACTTGAACCCAGCTGACATGGATTGCATATAAACTAGGCATGGTTTGGTAGGACCATATTGGGGAGAATTATGCATGCTCACTTAGACTTAGGTCTGAAATACAACACTCCTTAATCTAGGACTTGTATGAAAACAATGTTTGCTTCTTCAAAAAATTTCAAAATTCTATCTCTTTAGGACTTAGAGCCCTCTGTTTGCCTGCATGTGATCATATTTTAAAAACCACCCCCCCTATGTCTACCCGGTCTTCACGTTGCTGGGCTCTCTTCCAGAACTATAGTTCGGGACAGAGCCTCACAACTGGGCCACTTATTTGGGCTAACGCCCCCCTGCCACGTACCAAGGGCCATAGTCCAACGTATATCGGCAGGCGCTCAAGGATGTTGGGAAAACACAAGCCTAGACCCGGAGATGAGTTTTATGCCACGTACATCGAGCCTCGGCTCGAGTATATCGGCATAGCATGATTGGACACAGTTGATCTGAGCCTAGAGTCAGGATTAGGGTCCTAAAGCTCTTTCAAAATCAATGCATTTACAGTTGGCTTCCTAGCTGTCTATACCCTGACAAAAGAAAATCAAGATTTTCCCAGGGGTCTGGGAAATCTGATTTTTTACAGAAATCAAAACTGCTTGGACCGAGTACATACAATCTGTAATCCATCTGCAAAAACTTTCAATATGAAAGTTTTTCCTAACATAATTTCCTGTCATTTCCCAAAATTTGGGAATTTTTGGATCTGTTTCATTATTTTTCCCAAATTTTCTCTTTCTGTCTAACAGATTTCAATATCTTGAAATTCTAGAGATTTAGGTGTCTGATAACAGTGTGCCCTTTTCCAAACCATAGCTCGAATCCAAATGGTGTCAAAAGATAAAATCTTCCTCTGTTTGTTAGAGACAGTTTCCCATAATTTCAGCCTTTTTCCCATCTGTCTTTTATTTTTTCCATGTTTTCTACCGAAACCTGTCTGTTTCCCCTAAATCCTAGAGTCGCCGGATTCCGATCTGACTTGCCGGAGTGGCACAGCTCCGACCATAGGTCAAAACCAGAAAGTGTAAAAGGAAAAAATACTTGCCTTATTGTCCTCTGTCACCCCATAAAATTTGGGAAATTTTTATGGAAATTGGATATCCTAAATCCCCTTTAGAATCAATATTTTAGGCAAAAATCATAAAATTTATGGTTTTTTTTTTAATTTTCATATTTAAAAATACAAAAAAAAATAGATTTTCGAGCTCCATTCTGTTTTTAGGGTTATTTTAGGTGCCATTCCAAATTTGGTTTAATTCCAAGTTCATTTGCTCCATGTGTTAGTTTATCTTTAAATTTAGAAGCGAAAATCAGGCGAAAATCAGGTTAAATTCGATGTTTTATGATATTTTCGCCATTTTAGGGTTTTTATCATGTACATAAGCATGTAGAATCATATTAGGGTTAATTTCAATGTCATTTTCATTTCATATTTTTCAATTTTACAAAATTTATTTCAGAAAACCCTGGTTTCAAGGCCATAGTCTTGTTATCGGGGGTATTTTGGTCATTTTGACCTAAATTTCGAAATTTTCAATTTCTAATTATTCAAAATTTCATGCATATCATCATATTTTATCATATTATGTTTGATTTATTTCATTTGATTTTCAAATTTCCAAAATTTATAAAAAATTCTTTCAGAAAACCCTGATTTCAAGGTCATCAGGGGTATTTTGGTCATTTTGACCCCAATTTCGAATTTTCATGTTTATTTTCAAAATTTATTCATTATTTATTATGTTTATATCAATGGGGGTATGATTTGGGGTTTATATCTGAATAATATTCGATAATTTCCCATATGTTTGGATAAATTCAGAAAAAACTACATTTTTGTGCCAACATTGTTTTCTAGTTTTGCAGGAACATTCAAGAAGAAGATTTAGCTTTTATTTCTTTTATTTCAATTCAATGTAAAAATCAATGTAATATTTGGAATAAGAGTTACATTTTTGCTTAGAATAGGGCTGCATTGCATAAAGTTTAATTTATGCAAATTTGAATTGTGATGTATGATTCATGCACATTATTTCAAATCCACTATGGTTTACACGAATGGCACGCGCACAAGCTCTTATGGAGTTTATAAACTCGGTGGGATTTATATTTATGGTCATAGTCAGAATACGAAGAAAACCAAGATTTATGATCTTCGTATTAGCCACATTCAGCCTACACTCTTAGGCTAACTTCAAAAATGCACTGCATTTCTCAAAGTTTTAAAAGGATTTCATAATTCCTCAATGAAGTTTCCTTTTCAAATTCATATTCATTCATTCATATTATTCAAATTGCATTGTTTTCAAATTCATTTTCCAATTTCAATTTAAAAAAAAATCAGTTTTGTCAAGAATTTCCAAGTCTTTCTCAGGATTTGATTTTCTCAAAATCCTAAGTTTTTCAAATGACATTTCAAAGCATTTCCCAAGTTCAAATCAAGATTTTCCTATGCTTTAAAATTCTAAAATTTCAAAATCCCAAGTTTTCAGAAATCCATCTTCTCAGAATTCCCGTTTTCCTGAGAATTCATTTTCCTTTTCAGAAATCCTTTTCCAATGAATTTCTTGATTTTCCCAGCATTTCTCAAATCCATTTCCTCAGAAAAGCAATTCCAAATTTCAAAATCAATTTTCCAAAGTTCAAATTTTCTTGAAAAATCACTTTCCAATGCAAATTTCTGATTTCCAATGAAATTCAATGATTTTCTCAGGAATTCCATTTTCAAGCATTTTCCAGTCCTTTTCTAAATGCATTTCAATTTTCCAAAGCAAACATCATATTTTCTCAAACTTGCATTTTTCAAAATTTCATAGCACAAGCCTGATTCTTTGTGCATTCTAGGAAAAATAGAGCATAATTTAGATATTTGAGTCAAGTTAAAGCACATAATTGGTCCTTGGTTCAATTACCCCTGGTAAAGGCGCCAGGAACGGTTGAACCTCGTACCGACAGGCGGATCCCATTCCATGGAATTTTCCCGCAAATTTTCAAAACGGAGGCGAGTAAATTTTCAAAATCATTTTCAACACTTTGGTCGAGTTTGACTCGCGAAATTCATTTCTTTCTCGCAAGGGAGAAAAATTTTTTTGCGATGATAACAGGTTTGGCGACCGAGATGGGACCTGTCTTCGTCTGATCAATTTTGTGCTTTGACTTAGCTCAATTATCAAAATCGTGCTCTATGAACTGTCAGCTTTTAATTTATGATATCATGTGAACCTAGGAGCCTAGACTTGAACCCAGCTGACATGGATTGCATATAAACTAGGCATGGTTTGGTAGGACCATATTGGGGAGAATTATGCATGCTCACTTAGACTTAGGTCTGAAATACAACACTCCTTAATCTAGGACTTGTATGAAAACAATGTTTGCTTCTTCAAAAAATTTCAAAATTCTATCTCTTTAGGACTTAGAGCCCTCTGTTTGCCTGCATGTGATCATATTTTAAAAACCACCCCCCCTATGTCTACCCGGTCTTCACGTTGCTGGGCTCTCTTCCAGAACCATAGTTCGGGACAGAGCCTCACAACTGGGCCACTTATTTGGGCTAACGCCCCCCTGCCACGTACCAAGGGCCATAGTCCAACGTATATCGGCAGGCGCTCAAGGATGTTGGGAAAACACAAGCCTAGACCCGGAGATGAGTTTTATGCCACGTACATCGAGCCTCGGCTCGAGTATATCGGCATAGCATGATTGGACACAGTTGATCTGAGCCTAGAGTCAGGATTAGGGTCCTAAAGCTCTTTCAAAATCAATGCATTTACAGTTGGCTTCCTAGAGATTGTTGTATGTACATAATTGTTTGTAATTGAATATATGATATTCATTTTCGCCATATTTTCTCATATTTTTTCCAATTTTTCCAAAATACCGAACAATTTTCCAAAATACCTCATTTTTCATCTTTTATGAAATATCTCCTTTTTCTCAAAAACCCTGGACGATTTTTCTAAATTATCCACCTTTTCCTTCAAAACTCTAGGAGATTTTCCATTCTTTCGTTCCTCTGGACTTCGAATTTCCATCTTTCATTTTATCCTGCCTGCAATTTTCAAAATTCTTGTATTTTTCCAAAGTCTAATTCCAGTCTTCTTGTCTTTCAGTCCAATGGCATCCAGTCAGCTCGATTCTGTTTTTCCTGAGGGTCACATCTCCTACGAGGTGCGACAAAGTCTTCCTGAGCATCGATCTCTTAGCACCGGACCCTTCTTCCCCCGGTGGTAATATGTCTGGTTCAAAAACTTCTCTCGTATGTTTCCGGACCACTTGAGCGATTGCGGGTTGGAATTGGCATCTGCAGTGGGAAAGTTGACAGTCAACGACAATCTGATTCATGCACTGGCAGAGCGGTGGAATCCGTGCACTTGCACGTTCTGGTTCCCGTGGGGTGAGATGACACTACTGATGGATGAATTTTCAGAGATTATGGGACTGCCTGAGCCAGCCTGGAGATCCGTTAGAGCAGCAGTTTCTGATCAATGTCAAGGGTCTGGACCCCAAAGATGCCGTAGCTCGCATGACAGGGCGCAAGTCTTGGCCACTGATTGAAGAAAACGGGAATGAGTACGTGAGCTTGATCGAGATCTACCGACAGTATGGAGAATTCGCAGAAGCCAGCTCGCTGTCTAGAACAGCTCGAAAGAGAATTCAGTATGCGATGGTTTTGTGCACTATGAGACTTGCTTTCTTTCCAAACGGACAAAACTATATGGATGTCAGAATAGTTCAGCTTCTGAGGAGATGGGGAAGTCGACAAACCAGCCGTCTTTCGATAGCCATGGTCGCGCTTGCTTTTCTATACAGAGGACTGACCCGCTTCACACTTGGAGAGTCCATCTTAGTCGAGGGATGTACTTATGCTCTTCAGTCTTGGTTCCTTCAGCATGTACTGATCAAAGCTAGTTCGTTCAGATATAACGGCAAAGAGCTCCTTCCAATTGCACGGTACAGATTCCTGATCGATTACTGCAAGAAGAAGTGGTGTGAGACTATTTTGATCGAGAGTTATCACCTCCCAGATACACCTATGCATATGGTAAGATATTCAAGCTACTCGGCCCATTTTCTTGTACCTACTACTATCCAGAGTGATGTGTCAGACAATTTTCTCAGAGACAGAAGCGCGTAGAAGCTCGGCTACTATCAAGGGTTATGCCAGAATTTGACCTTGCATCAGCGCAATGATCCGAAACATACCATTCTACCAAATATGGCTGGGATTCTTTCATCATTCTCACTATTTTCTCCAATCCTCGTGTCTCTGCTGATCATAAAGAGTGGTGGCAAATTGTTTGTCCGCCCCCTCTTTCTCAAGTTTATTTTTAATACAAGCATGTTTTTCCTTCAATGAATTAAAATCTTTCAAATTCTTTATTCTTGGTTTGACGACCTCGCCTAGGTAACAAGGCATGATTTTCAGTTGTTTATTTTCTTTGCAAAGGAATGACAACGCAATTGTCGTAATCCCAGCGGCGACCCAATCCCTAGTAATGGGATGTTCTTCCAATTGTCTACCAAATTCTCATCAAATATTTTTTCTATATTCATTTCTATCCTGAATCTTCATCATCGAAATTTAATCATCCATTCTGTAGAGAGCATCAGTATTCCCAAGTGGTTCAGATCAAATCAAGCAAGAAGACACCACTGTATCAGGGCATCAGTGATTTTAGAAGCAGACAAGAAGAAATGGATTCTCCAAGATCTGCCAGAAGACAGAGTCTGAATGATAGGGATGACATTGATCCTGCTATATATGAGATGTTCAAGAAAATGATGATTAGGATGATGTCTGAGCAAGCTGAAGACAGTTTCAGAAAGGCTCCCATCAAGGAGAAGACATCTGTGTCCTTCTCTCAGAGTATCACTGGTAAGAGCAACGAGCGATTCAGTGCATGTCTTCCCGATATTTTATTCTCGCCGATGTCCTCTATCATCGTGGATTCAGTTCTGAATGTTCCAAATGCCTAGACGAAGATGAAGCCAAAGAAGTTGTGCAGGAGGTACACGAAGGCATTTGCGGTGGTCATGTCGGCTACCAAACTCTTATCAAGCAAATCATCCGGGCATGATATTATTGGAAGACTATGCAGCAAGATTGCTACCATTTTGTGAAGAAGTGTGCTCTATGCCAGATACATGCACCTTCTATTCATGCGCCAGCAACATATTTGTGAATCGCCATCTCGCCATGGCCATTTTCTATGTGGGCTTTTGATGTTGTTGGCCTCATTACCCCTTCTGCTTCAAATGGCCATAAATATTTGCTTGCTGCAACAGAATATTTTACTAAATGGGTAGAAGCAGTCACTCTACGCACAGTAGAAGGTCGACATGTGGTCTCGTTCATCCACAAAATATCCTATGTCGTTTTGGCATACCGCATGATATTGTGTCAGATAATGGCAGTCATTTCAAGAATGAGAAAATGAGAATTTTTTGTTCAAAGTTCAGAATCCATCATCATTTCTCCGCTCCTTATTATCCTCAAGGGAATGGTCAGGCAAAGGCCACCAATAAAATTCTGATTAGAATCCTGGAGCGAACTTTGGAAATAGGCCATGACTGGCATGAGAAGATCCATGATGCATTGTGAGCATACAGAACCACCATTCAAACTCTAACTAATGCTACTCCGTCAGAACTTGTCTACGGAACTGAAGTAGTACCGCCTCTACATGTTCAGAAATCTGCCTTGAAGTTCGCATCACTACTGGAGTTATCGCTTGATCAATATCAGCAGCAGCGACTGGTACAACTTGATTTGCTCAATGAAAGAAGGCTCCGAGCAGCAGAGCATGCTCAATCATATCGGCAGAGGATAGCCAGACAATATGCAAAAATTGTCATTAAAAGGAAATTCTGAGTCAATGATCTAGTACTCAGATCCATGGCTTATCTACAGCATCGCCCAAGTGGCAAATGGCCGTCGAATTGGGAAGGGCCCTATGTTGTTGAGGAAGCATTACTCTACAATTCATATCTGCTCATCAATGCCGATGGTGTGCAATTATTAGACCCCATCAATGATCAACATTTGAAAATTTTTTATACTTAAATCCTCTATTTCATCCTTTGTAATTCCTCAATATATTTTTCTCAATAATGGTCAAATCCTTCTTTACCAGTTACACTGGGGCATTATTTTAAAATTTGTCTTCAAAACATTCTGTATGCAGGCAGGATCAAACAAATCTCTCATTTTGCATGCATGTGTATCCATTTACATCATTTTGCATTCATTTGCATACATTTGCATTCATCTGCATTTGCATGCATTCATTCACATTCATTTGCATCCATATGTATCAAATTCAACTTCCCCTTCAGGTTAAGGGATAAACCTGAGTTTCCCCTTCAAGTTAAGGGATAAACCTAAACATCCCCTTCAGGTTAAGGGATAAACCTGAACTTCCCCTTCAGGTTAAGGGATAAACCTGAACATCCCCTTCAGGTTAAGGGATAAACCTGAACTTCCCCTTCAGGTTAAGGGATAAACCTGAACATCCCCTTCAGGTTAAGGGATAAACCTGAACTTCCCCTTCAGGTTAAGGGATAAATCTTGAGACACCGACAGTTGTCTAAGTCGTCGTAAGGATGAAGACTGAAAATCTCTCATCAGAATCAGTTGGGTATATTTTCAAAAGTCAGTGTTCGTGCTGGTAAATTTTTTTAAATCCAGTGTCCGTGCTGGTAAAAATTTTCTAAATCCAGTGTTCGTGCTGGTAAATTTTCAAAAATCCAGTGTTCGTGTTGGTAAGATTTTCAAAATCCAAGGTTCGTGCTGGTAAAAATTTTCTAAATCCAGTGTTCGTGCTGGTAAATTTTCAAAAATCCAGTGTTTGTGCTGGTAAGATTTTCAAAATTCAGGGTTCGTGCTGGTAAATTCTTCTAAATCCAGTGTTCGTAGATTTTCAAAATCCAATGTTCGTGCTGGTAAATTCTTCTAAATCCAGTGTTCATGCTGGTAAATTTTCAAAATTCAGTGTTCGTGCTGGTAAAATTTTTTAAATCCAGTGTCCGTGCTGGTAAATTCTTCAAAATCCAATGTTCGTGCTGGTAATTCTTCCAAAAACAGTATTCGTACTGATCTATTTTCAAAATCCAGTACTTATACTGGTTCATTTCCAAAATCCGGTATTCACACTGGTACATCTTTCAAAATCCAATTTTTATTGGTCAAACTTTCTAAATCTGGTTTTACTGGTTAATGTTTTCAAACCTAATCCATGCTGATCTAGTCTTCTTGTGGGATTCGAGTTCCGACTCGAATTTTCTTTCCTCTGGGATTCGAGTTTCAACTCGAATTTCTTTCCCTTCTGAATTGGTCTAGAAGATTAGAGTTCTGACTCGAATCTTCTTCCAAATCCAATTCAAATGTCCTAGAATTGGTCTAGAAGATTAGAGTTCTGACTCGAATCTTCTTCCAAATCCAATTTCAAATATCAAATTTCAAATTTCAAAGTTCCAAATTAAAATTTCGGCTCTCGGGCCACCCAATTTCCAAATTTCTAATTTTGACCTTCAGGTCAATCAATTTCCAAATTTCTAATTTTGACCTTCGGGTCAATCAATTTCGCAATTTCAAATTTCCAAGTTTCAAATTCCAAATTTCCAATTTCGACTTTCGGGTCAATCAACTTCAATTTCGACTTTCGGGTCAATCAATTTCAAAATTTCCAATTTCCAATTCCAAAATTTCCAATTTCCAATTTTGACATCCGGGTCACCCAATTCTCTATTTCAACCTTCGGGTCACTCAATTTCTAATTTTGACCTTCGGGTCATTCAAATCCTCAATTTCGACCTTCGGGTTATTCAATCCTTCAATCTAAACCTTTGATTTCCCATTTCGACCCCTTGTGTCATTCGACTCCCAATTTCGACCTTTGGGTCATGTAATTCTCAAATCTTGACCTTCGGGTCATCCAATTTGATCAATCAGGCCTCTGGGCCGTCCACTCTATCAGATTCTCAATTCAAGCCTTCAGGTTACGATCTTACCAACATCAATCATTCTCTTGCCTTCGGTTTACAACTTTGTCAATATCTATCACTTTCCAAGCCTTCGGGTTACAATTTCATTAATGTCAATCATTTTTAAATCAACAAAATCCTGCTTTTGAGCGGGTCGGTCAACAAATCCTGCTTTCGAGCTGGTCGGTCAACAAATCCTGCTTTCGAGCTGGTCGGTCAACAAATCCTGCTTTCGAGCTGGTCGGTCAACAAATCCTGCTTTCTAGCTGGTCGGTCAACAAATCCTGCTTTCGAGCTGGTCGGTCAACAAATCCTGCTTTCGAGCTGGTCGGTCAACAAATCCTGCTTTCGAGCTGGTAGTTCAATAAATCCTGCTTTCGAGCTGGTATTTCAACAAATCCTGCTTTCGAGTTGGTAGTTCAACAAATCCTGCTTTCGAGCTGGTAGTTCAACAAATCCTGCTTTCGAGCCGGTCGGTCAATAAATTCTGCTTTCGAGCTGGTTAGTCAAAACAAAACCCAACTTTCAAGTTGATCTTTCACTAAGTCTTTTCAGGACTCAATTTGGTCATGGATGTGTCAATTAGACCTCAAGCAATTTCTTTCACCAAGGATTTCAAGAACATTTTGCCAATTTGCCATTAAATATTTGTTGATTTCAAAATTTTTATTGCACAAAAACATTACCTCAGAATACCTTCAATATTATTTTCGAAAGGTCAAAGCTTTTGTGAAAAAAGATTCAAAATTCAAATTCTTTCTATTAGCCAACCAAAAGGATGAAGAATAAATCCTCGATATGGCCAGCAAAAGGAAATACAATGTTGTTGCAAAGCCATAAGTGATCGGTATTAATCGCAGTCAATGGCACATTTTTAAAGATCATTCTTGGAAAATAAAGCAGTCAAAATATCCTGGGTGATACAGAAAAATCTATTAAATCCCTATATCTCCTCAATCACCTAAGCTGCAATTAAATATCTGCAAAAGGGATCTCTCAATTGTCGTCAAGATAAAGGTGAATTAGGCGAGTAGACCCCCGGGGCCAAAGAAGATTTGAATCATCTCCAAGATGACGGATCCTTCCAGGGAAAGTTCAGAGCACCGTCAAGATGAAGGCGACTGTGATGAGCCTCCCGACAAACCCTAAAGGATATTTAATTTCCGCTACCATCAAGAGATTTCCAACCAATGAGCCAATAACCGTCGATATAATCCCTGAGAGAAAAAGAAGGATCGGAACATCTCCAAGATGAAGGAGTTTGTGACGTACCCTTCCAAAAAAAAAAAAAGAGAGAAAAGTCAGGACATCTCCAAAATGAAGGATGATGTAATAAAATCCCCAAAAACCTAAGAGAGCTCTAATTCTGCCAAAAAAGAAAAAAAAGTGGGCAGAAAGATCATCATGAGGAAAGAATCCCAGGATATCAGACTGCCAAATTTGCCAAAGAATCTTCTTTAATTTTGTGAAATTCTATTATCAATATTCTTTCACCAATTGCTCTCACAATATCAAGAATACTCTCTTTTCTGCTCATATCAAGGAAATTGATAGCTTCCTTGAAAGAAAGCCAATTGCAAGCAATTTGAATTCGAATCTTGATTCTACGGAGTTAAGCCCAGTCGGAGGTAATACTTCAGGTAGAAAAGAGGGAATATTTTCAAAACAATGTGCATCATTTTAAATTATTTTGAATCAACAATAATTTTCAACATTTTGACAATATTTTCTAGCTATCCTGGCATGAAGCGAGAGCTTGAGGTTCATCTTTGGCGCATCCTGACATCAGTTGTTATCCCTTTTAAGGATTTGATAACGGGAGTTTTCAAGTTTCCTTCCCTTCTGTTGGTATAATCTGAGCGCCTGGGCTCTCAGATTCGCACACTTCCTTGTGTCCCCACTGTCCCACCATAGACAGTCCAATTTTGGCTTGAGGTTAAGCCACCAATCATTTTCTCGCAAAAGGTCACCAATTTCAAAAGTTATTTAGTCTCAGCAATGAGGCGCCCAAAATCAAACCCCTTTTCAAGCTTTAGGGACCCCAATTTCATCCTTTTGCAAAACCCCTATCGGATTCATTGTGCGAAAATCCGAAGGTTCCATCATGGTTTCTTCCTTCGAGGAATCCATTTCATTTTTCGCCCAATCAGGATAAGGGTACAAACCTGAGCCTCCTTTGATGAGGTATTTCATTTTCATCGCCCAATCAAGATAAGGGTACAAACCTGAGCCTCCTTTGATGAGGTATTTCATTTTCTTCCCAATCAGGTTAAGGGTACAAACCTGAGCCTCCTTTGATGAGGTATTTCATTTTCTTCCCAATCAGGTTAAGGGTACAAACCTGAGCCTCCTTTGATGAGGTATTTCATTTTCTGCCCAATCAGGATAAGGGTACAAACCTGAGCCTCCTTTGATGAGGTATTTCATTTTCCGCCCAATCAGGATAAGGGTACAAACCTGAGCCTCCTTTGATGAGGTATTTCATTTTCTTCCCAATCAGGTTAAGGGTACAAACCTGAGCCTCCTTTGATGAGGTATTTCATTTACTTCCCAATCGGGTTAAGGGTACAAACCTGAGCCTCCTTTGATGAGGTATTTCATTTTCCGCCCAATCAGGATAAGGGTACAAACCTGAGCCTCCTTTGATGAGGTATTTCATTTTCTTCCCAATCAGGTTAAGGGTACAAACCTGAGCCTCCTTTGATGAGGTATTTCATTTACTTCCCAATCAGGTTAAGGGTACAAACCTGAGCCTCCTTTGATGAGGTATTTCATTTTCTGCCCAATCAGGATAAGGGTACAAACCTGAGCCTCCTTTGATGAGGTATTTCATTTTCCGCCCAATCAGGATAAGGGTACAAACCTGAGCCTCCTTTGATGAGGTATTTCATTTTCCGCCCAATCAGGTTAAGGGTTAAACCTGAGCCTCATTTTGATGAGGTATTTCATTTCCTGGTCAGGTTAAGGGTCAAACTTGAGCTTCGTTTCCACACGAGGAATTTTCCGTCCCATCCAGATTAATGGCAAAACCTGAATCTCACTTCTTTTGAGGTAAATTTTTTTTTCTTTATTCTCCATTTCATATCTACCATTTTCATTAAGGCTAATATTTTCATATCCAGTCAGATCCTTCTAACTGGGGCATTTTTATAGCCAAAATTTGGTGTGTTTTTCTTTGCCACTAAGCTCGTCCTCAAGACGGCTTAGTAGCAAAGAGGGGCATCTGTAAACACCCCAAATTTTCCTCACCCATTCTCAAACAACGCTTCTCGTGCAGTGCCAACCCTGTTAGGTCAGTGTAGGAGTCAAACCCCGAGTCAGTTTCAGAAAATCACCATTTTACCAACTTTCATTAGGAAAATTACCATTTTACCCTTAGGTCATCCCAGACCCCAGTCAGTCGGAGTCAACCAAGCTCATTGGCAGTTCAGAACATTTAGAATATCAATCATTTCAAGATTATCTGAGCTCACAATGAACAAACCATTTCCATTTCTGACCATTCCTGTCAAGATGAGATCATTTCTTCAGAAATGAGCTTATTTCTCACTCAAATCCAAGCCAATTGTCTTCGAGTCAGTCATTGATAGTCGATATTCCTCAGAGTCTAACTTGAACTCACCACGAGTTCGAGTGCTCCAGTTTCAGTTCAAACCCATTTTCAAATGTCTAGGAGCCCATTTTAGTCCATTTTAGCTCTTTCAACTGAAATTGAGTTGAGTTCAGTCAATTGAGCTAGTGTTCAAGCATTGAATTTAGTTCATGTTAGTATCACTGACCTTTGTTCTAGCTCAAACCTAGCTCAGGTTCGTAATTCACTTCGCTCCAGTAATCATTCCGTACCATTTCTCTAAAAATGACAACTTTTATTGAAAATTCAGTCGGAAAGGTCACTTGAGTCAGTGCCTGGTCAGTTCATTTGAGTTCTGAAACTCTAAAACCCAGCTCAATCTAGCTCATCTCAGTTCAATCCAGTTCGAACCCCAATTTTCAGTGTCACTCTGACCCAGTAGAGTCCCGAAAACCATTTCTTGAGCTATTTTGCAAATTTTATCAATTTTCATACCTTTTGAACTGGTACAACTGCCAATCGGGGTTTAAAATCTAAAATTCTTCATTCAGGGTTAGCATTTCGCATGTCATTTCATGTCATTTCTCATCATTTCATATCATTTCTCAGCATTTCATCATATTTCATTTCATTTTCGAAGTCCAGAACTCTAGCTTTATAAATTTCAATCCAGATTGAGTTTTAAAAGTTTTCAGAAATCAATTTCAAACCTCGGGTTTCCAAAATTGACATTTTCACCCCGGGAGTCTAAATTTGGAAATATTTTCTCAAGAAAAATAATCTGGATTTCTTTCAAAATCAAATTTTCAAATTTTACACTGGATTTGCTTTGCAATGAGCTATTGAACTTCAAAATCTGAGCTCGTTTCAAAAACTGCCAAAAATAGCTCATTTTGTTGAAAGCATTTTCTCGAGAAAAACAATGTGGATTTCTTTCAAAATTACATTTTCAAATTCTACACTGGATTTGCTTCGCAACGGGGTATTGAACTTCAAAATCCAAGCTCATTTAAAAAACTGCCAAAAATAGCTCGTTTCGTCTGGAAACTTTTTGAAAAGACTATTTTACCGCTCTAATCTTCAAAATGAATTTCAAAATTGAAATTTGGACCCGCTCTGAGATGGCCCATTCATTTGCATTTCTATTTTATTAAAAAAAAAAAGATGCTTCTTTTTATTTGTTTATTTTTGTTTTTATTGATTTTTATTTTTTTTTTATTTTTATTTTTTTTTTAGAGAGGTGGGACCCACAAGGTGGTCGCCCAAACCTCCAGCCCCTCTATTTCTCCATTTTCTTTCTTTCCTCCTCTTCTTTCCCTTTCCTCTTTCCTTTCTTTCCTTCTTTCTTTCTTTTCTTTCTTTCTTCTTCCTTTTTCTTTTCTTTCTTTCTTTCTTTATTTCCTCCTTTATTTCCTCTCTCTCCACTCACGTATGGTTCTTCCAGCCCCCTCTTCTTTTTTTCCTCTCCTTTCTTCCCTTTTCTTTCCTTTTCCTTCTTCCCCTCTTCTTTCCTTTCCTTCCCTTCCTTCTTTCCCCTTTCTTCCTCACCCCTTTCTATTTCCTCCAAAAACCAAACGGCTGCAGCCATTTTTTTTCACGTATAGCCACTTCATCATGGCTATTGGATATCATTAGAAACTTAGGTCTTGGCAAATCAAAGACCTAAGTTATTAAAACGAAAAACAAAAAAGAACGGTGGCCCAATCTTCTAACCTCACGCCTCTTTCTCTCTCTCACTCTCTCTCTCCCTTGGTTCCTATCATACACAGCCACCATTATACACTTGCAGCAGCCTCCAGCTCCTCCAGCCACCCCTTTTGGAAACAGCTACAGCCGGTGCCACCTCTTCCAAAGGCTCACACAACATCCAGCCACACAACACCTTTGCTCCAGCAGCCACCGTTGCTGCCACCTCTTCCAAAGGCTTCCACTACCTCCAGCCGGTTCACAAGCTAGTGTAGCAGCTCTAGCAGCAACCCTTCCTCCCATCTTTAGCTATCTACAACAAGGCACAGCCTTGCTTCAGCAAAAACAAAAGCCTACCTTCATTGCAGCCCTTGCAGCACAACCATCCCCAACCTCTAGTCGGTTCCAGCTCCACCACAGCAACTCTCCTCTTGGCTGCAACTTCCAGCCATTGATGCCACCGCCAAGCTCCACCTCCAGCAAGCTTCAACATCTACTAACGTCAAGGCAGCCTCCTTCAGCCCATTGATCCCGCAGCTCCATCATCAAACACCACCTTGGCCCAGCCACCTTAAGACCCATCTTCCTTCCATTCTCCAAGAGGATTCACGCTCAGCCATTAGCCCTCTCTCATTAAGCTGATTTGATGATTAAAAACTTAGGACTTGATTTTTATCAAGCCCTAAGTCATTTACACAAGAGCATTCACGTAGCCAAGACAGCCACGGCAAGGTCCAGCCCAATAATCTCCAAGGTGACGGCTGACAGCAGCTCATTAGCACCCACTTTGATGCCTTTCTTCAGACGGCCTTCCATTGCAACTATCATTGCTCCCGGTGTATACAGACCTTCCCAGGCTCTTTCCCCTTCGGTCAATCCCAGCAAACACCAAGGAAACCCCCCCTCTAGCCTTTGCTTCAACCGATCCAAGGTAACAACCTGTTTTTTTGCTTACACTCTACATAATTTTTATCAATGCATGTTGAGTAGGTTTGATCATTGCCTATTGAGATGAGGGATTTAGCATAAAGTTCATTCAAAACTCAGATTTGAGATCATACTTTTCTAAGTTTAAATCATAGAAAATAGCAGATGTTTTTATTTCATATGTGTAGGCTATATGAACGAGGTGATTAATCCAATTCGATGGGTTAAGTCTCCCCTTTTAAAGCCAAAATCAATGAAGTGCTTCATGCCTCCCTAATATTTATTTTTTTTTATTTTTTTTATTTTTATTTTTATGTTTTACCATCATCATGTAGAGTTGATGTTTTTTTTTTCACATTTAACGTTGCATTTAGTTTTATTTCTTAGTTTAATAGTTGTTTGGTTTAATTCTATTAATAGTTGATACTTAGTTCATAGGTTTTAGACTCATATGCATAGTTCAGTCAATATTTCATGCATGAATTTTCTTCCAAAAATCCTAGCAATTTTATGATGGTTTCACATGTTTATTATTGTTTTCCTGCCGAAACTTTGGTTGAATTTGGGTTTTGTAACCCTCTCAAATAAATCAAATCCCAAACCGGGATTTTTCATTTCTGGAACTTCCAATTTCTGCTTTAGCAGACACGAATCTTTGGAATCACCCATTTAGGAGATTCAAATCATCTTACAAAAATTACAGTGGATTTATGATTGAATCTACTAATGATCTGGAAATTTTAAGGTTTTTCCAAGCAGTTTTGATTTCTGTAAAAAATCGGATTTCCCAGACCCCTGGGAAAATCTTGATTTTCTTTTGTCAGGGTATAGACAGACCCTAATGCACCGAGTACATACAATCTGTAATCCATCTGCAAAAACTTTCAATATGAAAGTTTTTCCTAACATAATTTCCTGTCATTTCCCAAAATTTGGGAATTTTTAAATCTGTTTCATTATGTTTCCCAGATTTTCTCTTTCTGTCTAATAGATTTCAATATCTTGAAATTCTAGAGATTTAGGTGTCTGATAACAGTGTGCCCTTTTCCAAACCATAGCCCGAATCCCAATGGTGTCAAAAGATCAAATCTTCCTCTGTTTGTCAAAGACATTTTCCCACAATTTCAGCCTTTTTTCCATCTGTATTATATTTTTTCCATGTTTTCTACCGAAACCTATCTGTTTCCCCTAAATCCTAGAGTCGCCGGATTCCGATCCGACTTGCCGGAGTGGCACAGCTCCGACCATAGGTCAAAAACAGAAAGTGTAAAAGGAAAAAATCCTTGACTTATTGTCCTCTGTCACCCCATAAAATTTGGGAAATTTTTATGGAAATTGGATATCCTAAATCCCCTTTAGAATCAATATTTTAGGCAAAAATCATAAAAGTTAGGGTTTTTATTTGAATTTTCATATTTAAAAATACAAAAAAAATAGATTTTATAGCTCCATTCTGTTTTTAGGGTTAATTTAGGTGTCCATGCCAAATTTGGTTTAATTCCAAGTTCATTTGCTCTATGTGTTAGTTTATCTTTAAATTTAGAAGCGAAAATCAGGTTAAATTCGATGTTTTATGATATTTTCGCCATTTTAGGGTTTTTATCATGTACATAAGCATGTAGAATCATATTAGGGTTAATTTCAATGTCATTTTCATTTTTTATTTTTTAATTTTACAAAATTTATTTCAGAAAACCCTGGTTTCAAGGCCATAGTCTTGTTATCGGGGGTATTTTGGTCATTTTGACCTAAATTTTGAAATTTTCAATTTCTAATTATCCAAAATTTCATGCATATCATCATATTTTATCATATTATGTTTGATTTATTTCATTTGATTTTCAAATTTCCAAAATTTATAAAAAATTCTTTCAGAAAACCCTGATTTCAAGGTCATCAGGGGTATTTTGGTCATTTTGACCCCAATTTCGAATTTTCAAGTTTATTTTCAAAATTTTTTCATTATTTATTATGTTTATATCAAAGGGGGTATGATTTGGGGTTTATATCTGAATAATATCCGATAATTTCCCATATGTTTGGATAAATTCAGAAAAACCTACATTTTTGTGCTAACATTGTTTTCTAGTTTTGCAGGAACATTCAAGAAGAAGATTTAGCTTTTATTTCTTTTATTTCAATTCAATGTAATATTTGAAATAAGAGTTACATTTTTGCTTAGAATAGGGCTGCATTGCATATAGTTTAATTTATGCAAATTTGAATTGTGATGTATGATTCAAGCACATTATTTCAAATCCACTATGGTTTACACGAATGGCACGCGCACAAGCTCTTATGGTGTTTATAAACTCGGTGAGATTTGTATTTATGGCCATAGTCAGAATACGAAGAAAACCAAGATTTATGATCTTCGTATTAGCCACATTCAACATACACTCTTAGGCTAACTTCAAAAATGCACTGCATTTCTCAAAGTTTTAAAAGGATTTCCCAATTCCTCAATGAAGTTCCCTTTTCAAATTCATATTCATTCATTCATATTATTCAAATTGCATTGTTTTCAAATTCATTTTCCAATTTCAATTTAAAAAAAAATCAGTTTTGTCAAGAATTTCCAAGTCTTTCTCAGGATCTGATTTTCTCAAAATCCTAAGTTTTTCAAATGACATTTCAAAGCATTTCCCAAGTTCAAATCAAGATTTTCCTATGCTTTAAAATTCTAAAATTTCAAAATCCCAAGTTTTCAGAAATCCATCTTCTCAGAATTCCCGTTTTCCTGAGAATTCATTTTCCTTTTCAGAAATCCTTTTCCAATGAATTTCTTGATTTTCCCAGCATTTCTCAAATCCATTTCCTCAGAAAAGCAATTCCAAATTTCAAAATCAATTTTCCAAAGTTCAAATTTTCTTGAAAAATCACTTTCCAATGCAAATTTCTGATTTCCAATGAAATTCAATGATTTTCTCAGGAATTCCATTTTCAAGCATTTTCCAGTCCTTTTCTAAATGCATTTCAATTTTCCAAAGCAAACATCATATTTTCTCAAACTTGCATTTTTCAAAATTTCATAGCACAAGCCTGATTCTTTGTGCATTCTAGGAAAAATAGAGCATAATTTAGATATTTGAGTCAAGTTAAAGCACATAATTGGTCCTTGGTTCAATTACCCCTGGTAAAGGCGCCAGGAACGGTTGAACCTCGTACCGACAGGCGGATCCCATTCCATGGAATTTTCCCGCAAATTTTCAAAATGGAGGCGAGTAAATTTTCAAAATCATTTTCAACACTTTGGTCGAGTTTGACTCGTGAAATTCATTTCTTTCTCGCAAGGGAGAAAAAAAATTTTGCGATGATAACAGCTTTACTGTGACAAATGTTTCTAACTGTCTCATCATAATATGCAATGTTTGAATTATTACCTGACTAGTTCTCTCACTTATGACATGATGCACATACTTGTCCACTTGTACTTGTGCACAGTTCACGATGGCACATCTACTTGCATATCACAGTCTATTGTTAGTACTTTATGTTCTGTGGTGCATGCCTTGTTACAATGTTATGTATTGTGTTAGAAATTTATGTTCCTTGATGCACACCTTACTATTTGATATGAGCTATGAAATGAATAGTCGTAGATAATTATTCATGTTTTGCCTACTTGCACTAATTCATGCTAGATGCAGTCTTTCATAGATCCATATATAGTTTTATACCTGTTCATGCTGTAATTGCTCAGGTAATGTAAGTTTAGCATGCCATGTTTACCTTGTATAACTTGCTTTTGATTTCCACATATGGTATATCGTGTTGGTTTGTCTCACCAGCTCGAAAGAGTACTGACCCCATTTTATGGGGATATAGGTGTTTTACTTAGGCGTGCGATGGAGCTCAGTGTGCTGCAGCGAACTCTGAACCCACACTTCTGAACTCTTGTTGGATCTTGGCAGTGTTTTTGTATAAGGGATTGGTTGTACACTTTGTAAATGATTAATAAAAGTTGTTCCATTTAACTGTTGTTTCACTTCTGTAGTGGCCGCCCAGGGTTTTTCCGCTTGTTGGTTTCTATTTTTGGTTTCTTCCGCACTTGCGTACTCGTTTTCAAAAAAAAAAAAAAAATTTACCCAAAAATCCAAAGGATTTTACAAGTGGGAAAATTTCGGGGTGTCACAGGAATCGTATCAGAGCAGTGTTTTAAAAGAGTTGAGAAGTATGGTTCAAGTCTCTGCATGCATCAGCCATCACACTGTAAGTATTTCTAATTTAGTTTATGTTATTTAATGATTTGTACTGCTTGATATGATGAATTGTGTGTTTCTCGTGTGTCTTCAGATGTGAGACCCCATTTTGTGTTTAAGCCTTGTGCTTTGGGCTTAAGGCTTCGATTGTCGGAACCTAAGGGTTCGTTCGCACTTGCAAATCTAATTTTCCAAGCTGTTTCGAGTCGACTCTTGTGAGATTTGGAGATTTTTGACTGAGACTTAGGGGACTACTTGCATAGTTCGCCCTTCTCGTTCCACGTTGTGTGGGTGGAGATGATCGATATATCGTAGCGACTATCGAGCTTTTAGCCTTATCGTGTTATAGACGAGATGGCTTCGACAAGAATCGTCGTGTGAGGCTCGGAGTAGATGTTATCCCTCTTTTTCAACTTTGTTGGAATTGTTTGTAACCCCGTCGTTGACGAAGGGTATCTCGTTTGATGCGATCCTTTTTTGACAGAAGGCGGAAGCCTTGTCTGTGCCAGTGAGCCTCTGCGTACCCCATTGGCGGATACTGCTGATTTCCCCAGTCGTTCTTGATGATGAGAACATAGTTGTTGTTTTGCGCTTAGCATGTCGCGTGTGTGTGTTGCCCGTGATGGCATTTAACTCTTGAGAGGGTCATGTTCTGGGGATTGTTAACACCAATTATCTGGGTGTTGTTGCTCGTAAGAGAGCGTTGTGGGAATTTTTGTTTCCCCCACCACTGTCTGAAGGATTGTGGTGCGTTGGCTCAGGAGGTGATTCATGGGGGCGCCAACTGTGCCGCTGGATGGAGTAGCTCTCTAGCGATGCCGTTAGCATGGTGATTTGCTAAATGATGCCATTAGAGTGGCGATTCTCTAATGAAGGTCATTGGAGTGGTGATTCTCTAGTGATACCATTGAAGTGGCGATGCTTCAGCGATGCCGTTAGCGTGGTGATTCATTAACGATGTCGTTAGAGTGGTGATTCTCTAATGAAGGTCATTGAAGTGGTGATTCTCCAGTGATACCATTGAAGTGGCGACGCTTCAGCAATGCCGTTAGCGTGGTGATTCGCTAACGATGCCATTAGAATGGTGATTTCCTAATGATGCTGCTGAAGTGGTGATTCTTCAGTAATGCCATCAGGGTGGTGATTCTCTGATGATGCCGTTTAGGATGGTGATTTCCTAACGATGCCGCGAGGGTGGTGATTTCCTAACAATGATATGAGTAACGAGGTTACGATAGACGATATCTTGTGATGATGCTAGATGAGTAAAGATGACTCTCGTGTTTTGTCGTGTCATGTGATGATGACTCTTCTTGTTTCGTTAGAATGGAGTTTCTCTAACGTTGTCGCCTAGAATAGTGATTCTTTAGCAATAGCGACCTTGGTTGGTGTCGCTTGAGTTCGTTTGTAGAACATGCTTTCATCGTGTTGTGTTGCACGATTGAATTGTGATATGGCTTTTGTTTGAATTATGTGTGTTGTGTGTTCATGATTGTTGTTTGATTGCTACGATTGTCGTTTCGCGAGCTAGGTTTTTCAGACCTACCGATCGACTTACTTCATTTTTTTTCGTCATGATAGATGACTTGGAAGACTAGATGCAACGATATTATGGAGGTTGTGCAGCAGCAAGCGGCTGCGATGCAACAGATGGGTGAGAATCTTGAGCACGTAGCCCAAAGTGTACAGAACAGTAGTGCGGTCACGTATAAGCAATTCATGGAGTTAGATCCTCCTGCTTTTACGGGTAGGACAAACCCTGAAGCTGCTGAGTCGTGGTTACGCAAAATAGAACGTATTTTCCATTTTTTGGATGTCTCAGAGGAGAAGAAAGTGAGTTTTGGCACTTATCGCTTGAAAGACCATGCTGAGAAGTGGTGGGAAACTGTCTCTTCGGTCAGATTTAAGAACGCGACTGTTACGTGAGACAAATTTGTCGAAGTTTTTAACTCTGCTTATTTTCCGAAGCACGAGCGCAGTAAGAAGATGCAAGAATTTCTGGACTTGTAGCAAGGAACGATGACTTTGTCTGATTATTATATTACGAGATTTCGTTGTTTGGAGCGGTATTGTCCGAACGTTTATATTGCGGAGCATGATCGAGCAATGAAGTTCGCTCGTGGTTTGAGGCCTACTTTGAGAACTAAAGTGTTCACTAGTGGGCCTAAGTCGCTCGAAGAAGCTATCGAGGTAGCTACTCTGTTGGATGAAGATCAAGCCGAGCAGAAGACTCAAGTTATTGCGATTGTAGCTGAGAAGAAACCTAGTAAGGTGGAGTCTTTGCCACCTACTAGAGAGCGGAAGCGTAAGAAAGTGCAGCAGAATGTACAGCGGAAACGACCTCAGTGATCGAAATGTCAGCAAAAGCAACCTCAGCGATCAAATAGCCAGCAAAAGCGACCCCAGCGACCGAAAGTTCAACGAAAGTATCGGCAATGCGACATAGATCACGCTTTTGGAGCTTGCCCTCTCTTCGATGACAAGTGTTTCAAGTGTGGACAACCTGAGCATATTGCCAAGTTTTGTCTAGAGAAGTCTTCGACAGACTTAGTTGTGGCCAATTAGGCGCTGTCAGACGAGATCTGACCATTTTTGTTGTTGCTTCTTGTTTTGTGATTTCGCGGACGAAATCCTTTTTAAGAAGGGTAGAATGTAAGACCCGCAAATTTTCTAAGGGCTTTAATGTTTGATTTGAGTTGGAAATGTATGCTTTTGTGTAATTATGAGATTATAACACGTAATTGGATGTAAGTTGCCTATGCCTTGTATTTCTGCCTTGTACGCGCGACCCGAAAATCGCGTAGTTTCACTGTGTCAGTTAGAAGTGTCTAATTCTGAACGATTTAACTTTTGAAAATTTAGGGGTTAAATTATAATATATTTTTATAGTTTGTCCCCGAATTTGGGATCCATACAACGTAGAAACCTCGTCAGTGCATGTGAATTACGAGTTTTGACCCAAGTTTGGACCCGAGTCGTAATACGCTTAATTCTCGCAATTGGATGATAATTTTCTTGAGAGGCTTAGAGCATTCTATGTTAATTGAGGTTTAGTAGAGCACTAAATGATTTATTGGAATTTATTTAATATTTTAATGCATTAATTAAATGTTGTTTTGAAGCATAATGCATTTCGGGTTTTGGATTTGGATCCGGGTCAACTAGAGGACCCAAACCCCTTGGGCGTCCTCTCTAGGGGATGATTTTGTCCTTGGTTGACCAGCTGGTCAAAGGTAGACCAGCTGCATGGCATGTTTGAAAATAATTGCATGGATTTTGAAATATAGGCCACGATTGGTCATTCCCTCTTTTCTAAACTCATGATGAGCCTCAGCTCATCATGAAATGACGTTTTTCAATAAAGGGGACCATGGGGCTGGCACCCCATGGTGTTTTTGTAAATGTTTCAAAGTGATTCAAATAACAAAAGCTGATTGGGTGAGTTGGGTGGCTCTTTTGTAAAATTTTCAAACATTAAAGGCCTTCTTAAATGGCGTTTTTGAAAGAAAAGTTGGAGATTTTAAAAGATGGACATGCATTGGGCGTGGATTCCTAGGGGAGGGGCGTGGAGCACTCCAGCCCTCCATCTAGGATGGATTAATCTCATCCGTCCAATGTTAAGGACCTAACCAACTTAAGCCTTGAAGAGAGAGAAAGAACTCCTCCCTTAGGCGATTTTCTTGGAGGAGCCTCTCTCTCCTCCCTTGCTCTTCTCCCCTTCTTCTTCTCCAACGTGTGTGTGTGAGAGGGTATGGTGCAGTCCCAGCCGTGAGCACTTCCTTCATCTCCTTCTTCTCCATTGTAGAGCCTCGAAGGTGAGACCCTCCTACACGAAACCATGGTTTTGGAATTTTGGATTGAGCTTCATTGCATATACCAATTGTGGGTTGTGTTTTTGAACAAGATCTTATATGTTCATGCACTTCCTCTTTCGTGAGCTGTCATGACATGCATTTTAGTTCAGAAATTGTGAGTTGAGCATGTACTTATGAAGCTGTATTTCCTTTGATAAGCAAGTGGCTGCAACGGTTGAGGGTTTTCTTATGTTTCTTAAGTTTTGTCTTGAGTTGTTGCACCATCTTCCTAAGCTACTAGTAGATAGGTTCAGATTTATAGTCTTAATGTATATACTAACATGTGTTGTGCAGGTATATTTTTGGTTGCACAATGGCTGGAAGCCGTATTGTGCGTTTTTTTGTGGACGTGCATCTTGTTATTTGGTTGTGTCGTGTCCGCCAAAGCCCTCTTTTCATTCAAGCATTTTCATTTTGCTGAATGTTCCAGCAAGTGTAACCCAGGCCGACCACAACTGGGTCAGCCCGAAAAGTCTCCGTTTGCTTGTTTTCGTCCTACTTGAGCAAACGCCTTGCCAACGCCCATTGTGGGTGGCTTGGGGTTTCGTTGGGGCCTGACATGGTCTGGACCGAACCGGTCCAGACCTGTCAAAGGCCATGGCCGGACATAGCCAGGTTGGGTGTTAATCCCTTTTGCTGTTTTTTTTTGGGGGTAGCATTTCGGACTTGGCTGCAGCCTTCGGCTGCAGCTGGGTGCAGGCAGTAGGCCTGCACCCCCCCCCCCCCCCCTTTCCGGTGCTGGCTGTAGCCAGCTCGGTCTGGACCAATCGGTCCAGACCGTGCTCAGGCTTGAGAGCACCTTCTTTGGTCTGGAACAATCGGTCCAGACCTGGTCTGATTTGTGAGCTGGACCCAATGTGGGTTCATGGGGTTCGGTCACCCCATGTTGACTTGTCCAAGGCCTGTCGCCCGCATGTTGTTGGGGTGATTCCCCCTTTCCCAATTCGGTTTTTCGTCAGCCTATGCCAGCACCCATTTTGTGTAGCTGGTGCGTTTGCTCGGCCTAACATGGTCTAGACCGAATGGGTCCAAACCTATTAGAGGATCCCAACCGAACCCAGTTTCGATTATGGGCTCATTGTTTATGCCCAGCATTGAGCTGTTATCATTTGGGGTGTTCCAGCTTGGCTGCAGCAAGTGGGTGCAGGCCGGGGGCTTGCGCCCCCAGCTGTTTGTTTTTAGCAGGGCCTGCATTGTGAGGGCCATGGCGCCGAGTGGCTAGTGAGCTGGCCGACCTGTGTTCAGCTTTTTAGATGCTGGTCTTAGATTTTAGCAGCTTTTACGCATAGTTAGCAGACTTTTGGGTGGCAGCCCATGCGGCTGCATGTGTGCTTATGCAGCACGGGGTCCAATACCCCAATGGTTTCTTCATTTTTGACTCGTTGTGACTTAGACCAGTACACGGTTGCCGAAGTAAATAACAAATAATATATATAGTTATATGTGCGCAAATAACAGATAATGTCATCGATATGACCGTATGGACTTTAGCCCTTTCGCACATGTGTCCATTTCGTTATGGAGCGCAGAATGCTTACAAGTATTACCTTCTTCAATGCCTTTAAATAGCTATGGTTTTTACGAAGTTAGAAGGGATATGGCAGGCCTCTCGCCATATAATGCACGACACTAATTGTTGTATCTTCACAAGTTATGATTTGCTAGACATCTTAGCAAAGTGCGAAACAAAGTATGTCAACCCATCGATATGGGCAAGGTGTATGCATATCCTGATGCGTATGCTCGCTCTAGCATAGTCCGCAAAGTAATTGAGATTGATGCCTTATCAAGTGCTTTCAAATAAAAGGTTTTTCATAACGACGAAACCTAAGGCGCATACCCTCAAGTGAATGTAATCGCTAACTCATGTTAGTGAATTTTTGAATGAATGTCACCTAAGGAACGTGGCATAATTGTGCTTGTTATGTTCTGAGGTACACTATGGATATTGCAGTCGTGTGATACTTATGTGACTTTGGAACTCCTTAGTGAGTTGGTCGTGGGTGATGGCCCCACTTAGCGAGATGAGCTCGCTTATGGTTGTAATACGTGGTTTATGAACCTTGGCACAACTTGTGAGTCACGCTTTACCGTGACAAATGTTTCTAAATGTCTCATCATAATGTGCAATGTTTGAATTATTACCTGACTAGTTTTCTCACTTATGACACGATGCACATACTTGTCTACTTGTACTTGTGCATAGTTCACGATGACACATCTACTTGCATATCACAGTCTATTGTTAGTACTCTATGTTCTGTGATGCATGCCTTGTTACAATGTTATGTATCGTGTTAGAAATTTATGTTCCTTGATGCACACCTTACTATTTGATATGAGCTGTGAAATGAATAGTCGTAGATAATTATTCATGTTTTGCCTACTTGCACTAATTCATGCTAGATGCAGTCTTTCGTAGAACCATATATAGTTTTATACCTGTTCATGCTGTAATTGCTCAAGTAATGTAAGTTTAGCATGCCATGTTTACCTTGTATAACTTGCTTTTGACTTCCACATATGGTTTATCGTGTTGGTTTGTCTCACCAGCTCGAAAGAGTGTTGAGAAACTATGTTTTGATGATACATGATAAATATGATATGCTTTCATGATGCATATATATGATATATGATAAATACATGATATGCTTTCATGAGATATGATAAATATGATATGCTTTTATATGTGAAACTCAATATGTTATATTATGACTGGATATGATGTGCTATGTATTTAACGAGTATTTGATGCAAGGTTATTTCACTTAAGAAGAGTGAAGACAACTTGATCAAGTGCAACTATTTGATGCAATCATACTACTCTGAAGAAAAAGCTTGATGGGCCATACATTCATAAAGATTATCCAAGAAGATTGGCTACCTCAAGATGAAGATTTTTTTCTTCTTTCTAGTCATATATAACAGAACATTCAAAAGCATGCATATTTCATATTAGACTATATGCTTTGAAATCATACAAGTCATTTATTTACAAAAAGTTAAGCTTTCATAAAAGGATACGTTATGTATATTGTAGCATTTCAAAAACACCTTTTTGAAATAAATCATTGTACTTCCTACAAGCATTTATGAAAAAGACATTTTGACAAGATATAATAGCTCATGATTTCAAAAGCATTAATTGTACTTTCTTACAAGCATTTATGAAAAAGACATTTTGACAAGATATAATAGCTCATGATTTCAAAAACATTAATTGTACCTTCTAACATGCATTTATGAAAAAAACAACTTGAAAAGATATAAAAGCTAATGATTTCAAATATGAAAGAAAAAGACAAAATGAATTAATTCATAATACACAAACATTTACGTAAGAAATTTTGGTTCATAATACATAAGCATTTATGTAAGAAAAGAAAAATTGTGAAAAGACGTATTGGTTCATAATACATAAGCATTTATGAAGAAAAGACAAAATGTGAAAAGATGTATTGGTTCATAATACATAAGCATTTATGTAAGAAAAGACAAAATGTGAAAAGATGTATTGATTCATAATACATAAGCATTTATGTAAGAAAAGACAAAATGCATTAGTTCATAATACACAAATATTTACGTAAGAAATTTTGGTTCATAATACATAAACATTTATCTAAGAAAAGACAAATTATGAAAAGATAATACACAAACATTTTTTTGAGAAATGACTATTTGTAATATAAGTATTACTCAAGCATTTAGTGTACTTCACAACCATTCATCTTGAATTGACAATTTGAGAAAATAAATATTATTTTATATACAAGACAATTGTGTTTGAAAAAGACTTTATTTATTTTAAAATCCACATTCAAGAATGTCGACTTACTTAAAGTCATCATTCTTTCTGTAAACATTAAATGCCTCCTCAAAAAACTTGTTTAGAAATGACTATCTTAATCCCACTCAAGAATGTCGACTTGCTTAAAGTCTTCATTCTCTGTATAGACATTAAGTAGCACATCATAAAGTATTTTGAGATTTGACCATTTACAAATTAAAGGACTCAAAGCATTTATTGTACTTACACCCATTTAAGTAAAGAAGTGACAATTTCTAAATAAAATACTAAAGTACTACAAATCATTAATGTGAACAAAGACAAAATTACATGATAGTTTAAATCCAACGTTCAATGTACTATAAGTCATTTATTATGAGAAATAGACTTTTTACATAAAATATATCATACTTAAAATACTACAACGACTAGTGTACCCCACACACTACTTTTTTAGAAAGAAGACTTTTTCGTAAAACCATAAAGTGTTGTTTGAAATGACTTGACATCTCACATCCCAAAAAGACCATCATTTCAAAAAGCCAACGACTATTTTTTTAAGGCTATATAAGCACAATCAAATAATTTATACGACATGGACATGTGAGCTTACAACGAGAAAAATTCCTATTTGTTATTTGAAAGAGAGCCTTGAAAAAGTAAGAGAAAAGAAAAGGAAAAGAAAAAGAAAAAGTCAAGAATAGCTCTTTGACAAAGAGTATTGTCTGAGTGAAAAGAACAAAACATTCTGAGAATCCTTCATTCGTGCATTCATATCATTCTGAAGGTTCTATAAGAAGTATTGTATCTTTCTGTTATTCACTGTATTCCTTCTTTGTTGAAAGAAGTAGACCTCTGAGAAAGAGGGTGTTTTCCTTTTCTGTTGAGAGAAGAAGACCTCTGTGGAAGAGGGTGTTCCCCTTCTCTGTTGAGAGAAGAAGACCTCTGTGAAAGAGGGTGTTTCCCTTCTCTATTGAGAGAAGAAGACCTCTGTGGAAGAGGGTGTGCCCTTTCTCTGTTGAGAGAAGAAGACCTCTGAGGAAGAGGGTGTTGTACTATTTATCCGGTAACTCGGATGTTATAGTGGAAGGCTCAAGTGTTTTACTTGGGGACTGGATGTAGGTCAGTAACTCGGCTGAACCAGTATAAATCTTGTGTTTATTGTGTTGTGCCATATTGCCTTATTTTTTATTTTATCGATCTGCATCGTATTTCACTATTCACCCCCCCTCTAGTTGAATTTCATTTGGTATCAGAGCAGATTCTGTTGGTTTCGACATAACAAGTCTTCCGACACAAAAATGGCATCAACCTCTTATGTTCGTGACATCGAAGGTCAACACTCATCTCGCCGTCCTTTTTTTAATGACACTAACTATGGCTAATAGAAATGTAGAATGATCATATTTCTCAAGTCTGTTGATTTTGTTGTATGGAATATCGTAGAATATCCACATTCTTCTCCTATATCAGACTACTCTTCATGGACTGATGAAGAAAGAAAAATGGCAAACTTAAATGCAAAAGCCATGAATGCTCTATATTGTGCCATAGACCAAAATGAATTTAACAGAATATCCAATTGTGAAACTGCTCATGATATTTGTCATTCTCTGGAAGTTATTCATGAGGAAACAAACAAAGTAAAAGAAGCTAAGATCTCATCATTGGTTCGAAAATACGAACTTTTCAAGATGATCAAAGATGAAACCATTACTGAAATGTTTACTAGATTCACCAATATCACCAAAGATCTTAAATCTCTGAGAGAAACTCATTCCCAGACTGATAAGGTAAAAAAGATCTTGAGATCTCTCACAACTGACTGGGAGAAAAAGACTACAACTATTGAAGAAGCCCAAGATCTTTCCAAGCTTACTCTGGATGACTTAATAGGCAATCTTATGGCCTATGAAGTTCATATGAAGGAAAGAAGGGAAGAAGAACAACCTCTAAAGAAAAATCTAGACTTCCCAGCCATTTCTGAGAATGAGGACTCAGAAAAAGATCTGAAATTGCGCCACTTACTCGAAGATTCGAGCGCGTTATGAGAAAGAACAGGCTATCCAAAAAGCACAAAGATTCTAAAGAAGATACCATGTGCTATCAATGCAATAAGCTAGGTCACGTAAGACGTGACTGTCCGCTTCTGAAAATAAAATCTAAAGTCGAGGAACCAAAGAAAAGGTTCTTTAAGAAGAAGGCTCTCCATGCTCAATGGGATGATTCAGAACCATCCATCAGTGAAGAGTCAAGTGATGATGAAGCTGAAACTGCAAACATGTGCTTTATGGCAAACGAAAGCTCTGTAAGTAAAATTTATGACTTTTCCTTTGAAGAACTTCTAGATGTTTTTCAAGAATTATTTGAAGAATCTAGAAAAATGAGTCTCAAAAATAAAATTTTAAAATCTGAGAATTTGGAGCTTTCACAGAAAAATGAAAAACTCATTGTTGAAAATTCTGAGTTAAAAAAGAAAAATTTCATGCTTACTTCTGAAATCTCGTCTACTAGCTCCAAGACTAAAAATCTTCAAGTAGAAATTTCAGATATAAAAGGTAAAACTGAAAACCTTATGAAAACGGTTTTCAAGTTTATCAAGGGAAAAGAGAACTTGAACAAACTCCTATCCTCTCAAAAATTGTCTTTTTACAAGAATGGTATTGATTACTCTCATTATAATAAACTTTCTTGTACTAATAAAAGACCACTTTTGTCAAAGGTTCTGCTGAACCTAAACAGGAGTATTATAATTATAATTTTGTGTACACCTCTAAGATTATAGATAAACCTAAATCAAAATGGATATGGGTTCCAAAATCTAACAAAAAATGACCCGATCGTGTACCAAAAAGAGTTTCTACTAGATCTATTGTAGGCATTAAAAAAGAAGAACAGATGGATATCAGATAGTGGATGTTCAAAACATATGACAGGACATCTAGATCTTTTTGCTGTTCTTCATCATAAAGAAGGAGGAACCGTCACCTTTGGAGATAACAACAAAGGTTTGATAATTGGTATTGACAATATTGGTAATATCGATAAACCTCTTATCAAAGACGTTCTCCTTGTTAAAGGTTTAAAACACAATCTCTTAAGCATCAGTCAAATGTGTGACATAGGATATAATGTCAGTTTTAAACATGATGCATGCCTCATAGTGGACACAAACGAAAATATTGTTTTAAAAGGTATAAAGAAAAATAATGTATATGAATTATACTTAGATAATATTACTGAACATTGTCTCATAAGTAAATAATGACTCTCAAAATTTATGGCATATAAGAATGGGACATGTTAACTTTAAATATATCTCTAAAATGGCTAAAAATAACTTGGTTCGTGGGTTACCTAAAATACCATTTAAAAGAGACTATTTTTTGTGATGCTTGTCAATTAGGAAAATTGTCAAAATCATCCTTCAAATCAAAGAATGTTGTGTCAAGTAAAAGACCTTTAGAGCTTCTCCACCTGGATCTTTTTGGTCCTTCTAGGGTAGCTAGTCTTAATCATAATAAATATGCTTTTGTCATTGTTGATGATTACTGAAGATTCACTTGGGTAATATTTTTGAAAAAAAAAGTGATACATTTTGTGAATTTGAAATTTTATGTAAAAAATTACAAAATAAAAAATCCTCTACAATTGTTAAAATTCGTAGTGACCATGGAGGAGAATTTGATAATGATCTTTTTGTAAATTTTTGTAACTTGCATGGTATTTCTCATAACTTTGCCTTTCCTAGAGCTGCACCTCAAAATGGTGTAGTAGAAAGAAAGAATAGAACCTTTCAAGAATCTGCTAGAACTATGCTTCAACATAACAATCTTGCTAAATATTTTTGGGATGAAGTTGTTAATACTGCATGCTATATTTCAAATAGAGTACTTATTAGACCTTTGTTGAATAAAGCTCCCTATGAATTATTCTGACAGAACTCCATTTATACACTACTATAAAGTCTTTGGGTGCAAATGCTTTATCCTGAACACAAAAGATAGCCTTGATAAATTTGATGATAAATGTGTTGAAGGCATATTTTTAGGATATTCAAGTCATAGTAAAACATACAGAGTTTTCAATAAGAGTACTAATACTATTGAAGAATCTATGCATGTCAGTTTTAATGAATCTATTGATCAATCTATTCATAATAAGACTAATGATGATGATCTTGAAAGTACATATTTTCTTTTAGATAACACAGCTGAATCTAATGAAGATGATCATCAAAGAACATTTGCTGAAATCAGAGATCATCCTCAAAAGCAGATTTTGGGAGGCCTGACCAAGGGGGTTCAAACAAGAGCTCAGTTGGAACATATTGCAAATATGACCTTCATTTCTCAACTTGAACCTAAAAAGATTGATGAAGCCATCATAGATGAGTTCTGGATGCTAGCAATAACTAAAGAACTTAACCAGTTCCAAAGAAATGATGTGTGGGATCTTGTACCAAAATCAAAAGATCATCAAATCATTGGGACAAGATGAATATTCAGAAATAAGCTGGATGAATCAGGTAACATTGTAAGAAACAAGGCAAGGCTAGTGGCTCAAGGATACAATCAAGAGGAAGGTATTGACTTTGATAAAACATTTGCTCTTGTTGCTAGACTTGAATCTATAAGAATGTTTTTAGCATATGCAAGCTATATGAATTTTAAACTATATCAATTGAATGTTAAAAGTGCTTTTCAAAATGGTTTTATAAATGAACAAGTTTATGTAAAACAACTTCCAGGTTTTGAAAATGAACAATTTCCTGATCATATTTTTAAACTAAAACGTGCTTTATATGGATTAAAACAAGCACCACGTGCATGGTACGAGACTTAAAACTTTTCTATTTTACACTCTCGAACTAAACACATTCAAATTAGACACCACTTTTTAAGAGAATAAGTTCTAAACAATATAATCAAACTGAAATTTATACCTACTAATAAACAATTAGCAGACATTTTCACTAAACCTTTAAAAAATGAAGACTTTGTAAGAATTAAAAGAGATTTAGGAATATGTAAATTAAGTGATTTATAAAATTAATTCATATGACTAATTAAAATATATAAAAATGAGTCTACTCGAGTTCACCTTTATAAAATATTAAAATATAATCTTTACTTGACAAAATTCATCTTAACCAAAGCTAAATGGTAAATTTACTTTATGTCAAATCTTGGTTTCATTAACAAATTATTTTTTATCATAATCGAGTGTTCGTATTTCTTATTATTTTTATTTTGTCTTTATCCCATTCACCGCCTTTTTCAAAGTAAAAAAAAAAAAAGTCCTTCATGTATTCACGTACATCACATGTTACTTCAAAAACAAAGACTTTATGTCGTTTTTTTCTATCTCTCAAATTACAATCTACTTTTTGTCCTATCAACTTTCACACTTTTCTATAAAAAAAAATCCATAAAAATACTCCTTCTCGACAAACTTGTCTTTCATCTTATCTTTTAATTATTAAATGTTCTTTTCATTAGTACCTTAAATACCATCCTTCTCTCTCTCTCTCATACGAATTGAGCCTCCATTCTTTTCAATTTATAATTTTGACTCCTTTACTAGTTTAAAACTTAACTTTATTCTGTAAAAACTATGAACTTCCTCCAATCGAGTTTCTTTAAAAATATGTTTATCAAATAAACATTAATTCATTTCAATCATAACTTTATTTTATGTCTTTCATCTCATATCAATCATGGGTTTTTTCTTGTTTTTCTATTCCTATCCTACTCAAAAATCCATATATGTCATCTCACTTTTCTTTATGTCTACTCTTACTCCTTCCACGCATATCCATAAAAACACTTCTTATATAAGCAATTATTACTCTTCATTCATTAATATCTTTTGTCTCCTCATTTCATCTCTCGAATACATTTTTTATTATATATTTTAGATTTTTGAATCTGACTCCTCCATGTCCATTCTTATTTTTTAATCTATCATTTATCAATTCTTATTTTTTTTCGAATATATTTTTGACTCTTTCTCTTTTTGTCTCATCATCTCTCTTA